>NW_021938834.1:316726-419151 GCF_001715985.3 Manacus vitellinus
CCCTTTCCCTTTTCCCCTCCCCTTTCTCCTTCTCCTCCTCTTCCCTTTTCCCTTTTCCCTTCCTTTCCCTCTCCCTCCCCTCTCCTGTCACAGTGGTTACAACCACTTTCCTAGAGACAACAGTATCTCTTGGGAGCTCCCTATAAACTGCTCCCGATGCCCCTTTGAGGCCATCCCTTGAGTTCTGTCGTTCAGAGCTCCCTCTGTACCTGCCTTGGAGGGAGAGTTACTTGACTCTTCTGGTTCATAATGACCGTGAGAGACAAACCCCCTGTGCTGGGAGTACTGAACCATGAGCATTATTGCCACTGTTGCCTCTGGAGTGCTGCAGCACCTGAGTGCAGCTGCAGGGAAGGTGACGGTGTTCCCTTTTTCTCCCTCCATCTGCAGAAAGTTAAACTTCTTCACTAAAAAAATTAGTGTCCTATTGATTTTTAAAATCTGCTCTTAGTGTCTTGATTGCTGAACTCCTCTGCCCTCTACCCCTGAGCTAAACCCATTCACTTTTCATGGACCACGTGCTAAATAAGAACAGAAAATGTCCCTTTTCTTGTGGAAACTGGAAATTCAGACTTAACAAAACCTACTCTTTTTTTTTTGCCTTTGAAACAGGCAGATGGGATCGTTTATCATTTGCTAAAGTTTGTTTTGACTGAATTCTGATGTCAAATAGCATCCCAGGCAAATATTTAAGAATAAAATACCATATTGCTGACTTACAACTCTGTTGCTGTTGGTTTAAACTAACTATGGCGATAAAATCACTCTCATTGGCACAGGTTCTGTGAGCAGAGCAGTAATTGTTTGTGTATAGTATTTAAAACCAGTTGTGTTTCTGCTGTTACATTAATGGAAAACATATTTTGACATCTTCCCCTCAGCTCCCTGTCTGAACTAACTGGATCTGGAATTCCATTTGGCTGCACCAGAGAGACTCTTCCCTCTATTCCCCACCCAAATCCCTTCTCAGTGAATAAAGGAGCTGCTGAACAGGTTAAGTTTTTTAAGAGAACAAATCATTCTGCTTTTCAAATTGGCAGTGCACTGGTCTTTCCTGGCTACCTGCTGCTCTGAGGCTCTCCAGAGCCATTGGAAGCTTTTTCTAAAATGCTTTAGGTTGTTGTAGCATGTTTGCTCATAAATACCCACAGCTTATGGCCCAGGGAATGAGTCAGGAAGTAGGGAAGGGTTGAGTGTGGATGTTGTAGAAACACCAGTCCCAATTCCTCAATAACAGGATAAAGTGGAGTTTCATGCTCTGGGACCTGTCCTCCTTCCTCTTCATAAAATGTGTTTTTTTCCTTTTTTGTCTGATTGGGAAGAATGCTCCAAATGAAGGACTTACCCTATGGAATGTTAGTGTCTTTTAAAATACAGGTTTATGCAGTTCAGTCAGAAAGGAAAATTGAAGGAGAGCAGTAATGGGTCAATGACTAAACAATTCATCATTTTAAAAGGAAAAAAGGGGTGAATCCCCAGTAACAGTGAAAAATCTAGATGCTGGGTGATTCCTCTGATCCTTTTGAAGCTGCACAGCTCAGGAGAATCAGTTTGAGGTGAGTGGATCAAGCCACCCCTGCAATCTGTCTTATGGAAAAAATCCATGGAAAGCTTCCCAGCCCACACAGAGCAGGGTCTTGGCTCTCAGTGCCTCAGACTGATCTCCCTGTGCTTCACACAACGATGCATCTGCATTGTTCTTTGCAAAAGAATAAGGGGAAAAGTTGCTGCTGATGGTTCAGTGTTTCTAGCACTGTGCTTTTTGCAAAATCCGCAGTCGATGCTTCAGGGAAGTCTGGAGGATGCTTAAACCCAGGAATATTCAGCTGGTGCTCCTGGAGACACAGGTATCCAGGAGCTAAATCTTGTACATCATCTTTCTGCCTCCTTTGGTGTCCATAAAGAAAAGATCTGCTCCTGGTTTTTGCAGCTTTGATACAAAAGTCTTTGGTGTGACTGTGAGGGAGGCAACAAGTTTAGTTAATCCTCGCGCTGGTAATTAGGCTCTTTGTGGGAATTTGCAAACATCTGGGTGGCCGAGGGAGTTCCATTGTCCTCCAGGAACCCGGCAGGAGAGCCCCGATTCCTCCCCCATTGCTACCATCTCATTCGTGTGGTCTGAGAATTAAGATCTGTGAATTAAGATCTTAGTGAAAGGGATGAACAGTGGGCAGGTTGTCGTGGTGACATGAACACAAGGGCACTGTGTGTGTACATTTGGGGTGATGGAGTGGCACAGGAGAGACCCCCTCTGCCTCAACTGAGGGGTCTTTCCCCATTTAAAGTCTCCCTGAGCTAACAAGTCTGACAAGTGGCTGCTATTTGAATTATCCATGAAAACAAGCCTAAGCTGAGCCCTGAGGTCACTCACTGTGTCAGCACAGTCAGAAGCTCAGGTCAGAAGGTGATGATTGCTCCTCACTCTGCCTTTTCTGCTTCTTTATAGCTGTATCATTTCAGGTGGGACATCAGGAGGAATTTCCTCATGGAAAGGGTGCTCAGGCATTGGAAGGGGCTGCCCAGGGAGGTGGTGGAGTCCCCATCCCTGGAGGTGTTCAAGGAACGACTGGACATGGCACTCAGTGCTCTGGGCTGGGGGACAAGGTGGTGTTTGGTCACACGTTGGACTTGATGATCCTGGAGGTGTTTTCCAACCTAGATGATCCTGTGATATAAAACGTGCTCTGCTACTTTTTTTCACTGCATGAGTGTTCCTGGAAAACCTTTCTCTCTGCTAATATCACTGCACTTCTCTGCTGGTATTTGCATTGCTGATTATTTGGCCTTAGGAACACAGTTCTCTGTTCTCAGCAGCTGATGGCTTTCCTTTCTAGAGGAGATGGATTTGTTTTTTCCATTTCTTAATAATTTAGGGACTATTCATAGCTTAAAAATATTACTTTGCAGAGTAACTAGGTCCTTATGTTAGGCTGCAAATGAATGTTCCACTGTATTTCCACCTGCAAAATACAAAACTGCTGCGTGAAGTTTGTTGTTACAAAGCTTTGGGGACTCCAGACCAGTTTGCATTTAATCAATTTGTTTTGTGGAGGAAGGTTTATATCAAATCTGGCAGCCCTTTTAATAGGTAGGTTTCAGAAATGAAATTATGGCTGATTCTGGTTCCAAATGTGCTGTGGCATTAGTGTTGGAAAAAAAAATCAAACAAAAAGAATTATTATTTTTCCTTCTCTTCATTGTAAAATGGGCAGATATTGTGTATAAAGAGATTTGTTTCAATTTTAAAAGGTTTTGTCATCCTCAGCAGTAGCCCACTGATGTTGGTTATGAGTGGAGCCCCAACCCAGTAAATGGCTCATAATTTGAAAAACAAATGTTTTCTGGCTGACCTGTATCAGACAAAAACATTTAACCCGAAATCTTGAATTGAGGTGATGATGTAAATCAATAGGATGCCCTTGGTCGAGGCAAATACTCATTTCTTTGTTTGGGAGATGACAAAATGAGGTGTGATACTGGTGAGACCCTTCTGTCCCTGGTCCCTCACAGATGGAGTGTGTGTAAAGATATCACACAAAGCATCGTTGCCCTCAGTGCTGCTGTGTCTGGGCTGAACAGCTTAAGCTAAAGGAAGGGAGGTTTAGATGGGATCTTAGGAAAAAATTCTTTATCATGAGAGTGGTAAGGCCCTGGCACAGCTTTCCCAGAGCAGCTGTGGCTGCCCCATCCCTGGAAGTGTCCAAGGCCAGGTTGGACAGGGCTTGGAGCAACCTGGGCTAGTGGAAGGTGTCCCTGCCCATGGCAGGGGGTGGGACTGGATGAACTTTGAGGTTCTGGGATTCTGTGAACATTGTTCTTGCTTGGCGGCTTCTCTGGACCTTCCTTCTTCTGTACCTGGGCTCCAGAGGTGCCCGTGGGGATGCTCCTCTCTGCTCCAGCTCCTGCTCCTCCCGCTGTTGCTCAGATTTTAGTGGAGGCATTCTTAGCATTCCTTCCGTTCTGCATCGTAGCTACACAACATCTAATCACACTTCTCCACAACAACAAGCCAGTAAATTAACATTATAATGGATCGTAAGGGTTTGTAATTACTCAGAAATGTCACCCGGCTGGAGGAGCGCTGGGCTCAGCCTGTCAGCAGCTCCCTCCCAGAGCAGGGGGTCCCTTCCTCTCCTGCCTTTGGATCTTCCTGCACGTGGAAAATTCGTTGTCCTGAGGCCTTGCTGTCCTGATCATCACCTTCTTCCTCTGTTGTAAAGGGTAGTTCTGGACAAGTTTGGGACCAGGCTGTGGAGAACTCAATGTGTCACTGGACTTCTTTGCTGAGCTGAAGTATCCTGGTCATTTCTAAACACCATCAACCTCTGCTTGCTTTTGTCCTGTCCCAATTTTGAATTTTATTTCTTCAGGCAAACTGGTTCCTGGAATGGCTGGAAGAGCTGCCTTTGGCAGGGATGGGGATGGTGCTCACAGAACTGGCTCTCATTTGCCCTTGGTCGGGGCATCAGCATTCTTCCTGCTGTTTCTGCAAAATCAGGGCTTATTCCCACAGGAGAATTACCACCTCCTAAGGGACACAAGGGCTGGATGCAGCAGGAGCAGCACCAAACTTAAACCAGGATTTTAGGCTCCTAAAAGCACTGAGATAATTCCCTCCAGAGCTTGGCTCGGAGCAGCTGCATCTCCTGGAGTACCAAAAATGAGTTTTCATCCCCTAATGAGGGCCCTTGGGGTAGATGGCTAATGCTGGGTGCTGGAAACCCTGAGCATCCCGTCCTGGAGCTAAACTGGGAATAATCTGCCCCTTCCTTCCATGGCTTTGACTGTTCCCAGCTTACTTTAGCCAGCATTCCCTTTTGGGAAAAGAATGATCTGCTATGAATTGAGGTTGCTGCCTTTTTGTAGGAAGGGGGAAGGAATGAAATAATAGTTAATACTTAATGCATATGAGCAGGATGCTGCTGGGGTTGCCTAGCAGCCACTTAGACAAGCAAGAGAATAAAAAGGTCCGAGTGAATGTGGTTGGAGCTGGTTCCTTGGTCTGCGGGTGGAATCTGACCCATGCAGTCCTTTTTTTTTTTTTTTTTGGGAGGGGGAGGAGGTGGTGGAATTTACCACTAATGGATATTTTAGCTCTGTGGATCATCTTTATCCACTCCCCCACCCCCATCTGTTTTTCCTTTTTGGTTTTTCAAAGTGTAACTTGGAAAGCTTCAGCCAAAGGGAGGTGTTAAAGTTTTGTGTGGTTTCTGGAGATGGAATAGGCAAAAAAGACCAACAAAACTCTCAAAGAAAGTTTTTCCTTCTATTTAGGACTCTATCTCTGGCAGTCTGGAGATCATTAGCATTTCATGGCCTCTTCAATATATGCTTAGCACAGGCAGTAAATGCTGTATAGACCTGAAATAGCTCCTGCAGTCACACTTAACACTCCTTACATTGCCCTGGTTCTTGCAAGAAGTTCATTTTATCTTCTGGAAAGCAAAAGTACAAAGAAACTTTTGGGGGAAAAAAAGATAAAAAGGGGTTTGGGCTGCTATATGATTGCAAATAAACTCCCTCCCTCACAGGACTAGAAATTCCCCAAAGTATAAGGTTGGGTTAAAACCCACTAGGAGATAAAAATAACGAAGGCTGACAGTTTAAATGGTGATTTTCTGATACTGGGTTCTTCTTTTTACTTTTTTTTCAGTGGAAGTTGGAAAGCTTGAAACCCTTTTACTTGTGGGAGTTATTTGTGTAATTAGCTTGTGGGAGTTATAGGACTCCAGCAACTGGAATTTTGAAACCCCCACTACCATCCACACTTGAGAGGTGTGAGCTCTCAATTTTAATGTGTTTTCCTCATTCCAGTGAGGGGTATTAGCATATTAAAGCAGGAAGAAGGGCACTTAGCAGAAGGGAATGAAGAGAGAAGAATCTTGGACTTCATTTGCCCATCCTAAGAAGGAATAGTGTAGTGGGTCTTTGAGGGCAGCTGGTCTCTGTTACACTCAGAAAGGAGTTGATAGGTCTTGAGTCAGTGCCAGCAAAGATATCCCTGTGGGAATCTTGGGGGAAGGAGCAAGGGAGTCTAGACAGGGAGTTTTGGCTTGTTTTACAGGCTGGTGTTTGAGTGAGACCAGAGGTATCAAGAGGTTGGTCACGTTCATCTCTGCTACTTCTGCTGTCATGGCCAGAATTCTCCTCTAAAGTCCTTTACTTAGCTAAATATTGCCATGTTAGAGCATCTTTTAACCATATTTCACACAGTTTGGAGGCTTCAATGCTGAATTTTACCTCAAGGCCATGGGCAGGATGGCCAAGGGTTAAATGAGGTTGGTTTGAGTTGGCTTTTCCATGCACTGGGAGTAAATGTTACAGGGTCACCTCAGCTGAAGGTGGGGGGGGGGGTGTTATCCCTTTGCTGGGGAGATTCTTCAAGTTCTGACTTTTTAATTTCAGTTGCCTTTTTAAGTTGCCAAGCTGTGCCAGCCTGTCTTGCATAAGTGGCTGCTCTGAACATCTCAGGAAAAAGATCATTTACCTCCTTCAAAATATTCCTGGGCTTGCTGTTCTTGTGCAGGAAAGTCCCCCTTGGAGGGAGATAAATGCAGTCAAATCCTAAAAAGCTAAGGAGTACTTTGAGGGTTGGGTCAGAAATAGTTTTAAAAAAATCCTTAAAAAAAACCCCAAAATTTTTAAATGGCTTATTTTAAAAGTATTGAAGGCTATGACTTTTATTTTTCATCCAGTGAATGAGTGATTTCTGCTTTTTATGAGATTTACCTCAGGGAAGTGAAGCCTCACTCCAGTTTTGTGCAGTGCCCTGGAGGACTGTGCATTCTATCAAAGGAATGATGATCCTGGAGGTCTTTTCCAGCCTTAGTGATTCTGTGATCAGGAGAAAAACACCTGGAGAAACCCCAAAGGAAGCACTGAAAGCAGCTACAGCTGGAAATCAGCCACTTAAGTGAGAAGCTTTAGCATTAATCACTGCCAAGGTGATGTGATGCCACTGCCTAAGCTTAGATTTAAAAGTTGGAGGGACAAATTCTGCCCCAAATCTGCTCCTATTGAATCTGGGAACCTGTGGCAGCAGGATGTGGCCTCAGTGATGATCAGCAAGCACCAGCAGAGCTTTTATGTTTCAGATCTTCCCACTGTACCCAGGACAATGATGTTTCCACCATCCAACAAAAGCCTCTCTCTATTCTTTAAGCTCTGCCTTAAAACCCTCTGGGTGTTTGTATATTTTTGCTTATGATTAATTGCCACAAATTTTAATGTAGAGAATTTAAATTAACTTCCCATATTTGTGGAACCAGAAGAAAACATCTTTTTGATTAATTCCTTTTCTCCATCAAATCAGAGGACACTCCAAAACCACACACACGGTCTCCCAAAAGCTCATTTCCCATCCAAGCTGACTTTCCCTGGACTCAGAGGCACCACTAAGAAGAGCAAACCTGTTTTAAGTGAGCTAAATTCTGCTTTAAAGGGATCTAAATTCTACTGGAAAACTTGTAGGGATCTACAAATAGATAGGGAAAAAAGAAGAAGTTGAGAGAACTTGCTCAGTGACTTCTGTGTGTTTAGGGGTGCCTCTGGTGTTTAGGGCCACAGGGCTCTGCATGGTGAGGAGTTACTACTGACTCCCAAATAATATTAATACTATTTTAAAAAACAAAAATAACTTAAAAATAATTTAAAAGTAAAATAAAAACCATAATAATTTAAACAAAAAATAAATAAATGTTATATATTGTGCTAAATAAAACCAGAATAATTTAAAGAATAATTAAATAAATGTTAAATATTATGTTAGATAAAAACAGAATAATTTAAAACAAAATTAAATGTTAAATATTATGTTAAATAAAAACATAAGTTAAAACAAAAATAAATGCTATATATTATGTTAAATAAAACCCATAATAATTTTAAAAGTTATATATTACATTAAATAAGAAACATAACAATTTCTTTAAAATGTTATGTATTATGTTAAACAAAACCATAATAATTTAAAGCAAAAATAAATGCTATACATTATGTTAAATTAAAAAACATAATTATTGAAAACAAAATAAAGAAATGTTAAATATTATGTTAAATAAAAACATAATTTTTTAAAAATAAGTAATACTATTTAAAAAAAAACCAACAGATTTCTTTCCTGGGCATCTGCTTTGAAGAACCCTCTCCAGCCTGTTAATCCGTTTATTCTGAAATAACAATTAAATAAAATAAAATAAGCCCAAAACAAAGCGGCGGCGCCCGCGGCCCCCCCTCGCGGTTCCCATGGCAAAGGCGTTATTTGTCCTTCCTCCCGGGCGCTCCAAATACCCGCTGACATATTTAGTGAGCGCTGGCGGCGGAGCGGGATGGGGATGTTTGGTTTGGGAAGCGCTCCCGTGTCGCCCGGCAACGCTCCCGGCCCCGGGAGGGGACCACGGGAGGGGACCGCGTCACCCCTGGCAACGCCTGTTGCTCCCCAAACACCCTGGGCCCCACATCCTTCCCAAACACCCTGGGCCCCACATCCTCCGCACTGGCCTTTCCCTCGCCTGCACGGAGTTTGGGCTCACGTTTGTTCCTGTACTATTCGGGGTCCTCCTGCTGCAGGAACCGCCTCAGAGTAGTCTCAGAATTAGGATCAAAGACACCGCCCCTCCTCATTTATGTTTGAGTTCAACTCTTAGCCCTGCACAGGACACCCCAACAGTCCCACCCTGTGCCTGAGAGGATCATCCAAATGCTTCTTCACAGGATCACAGAATATCCTGAGCTGGAAGGGACCTCTAAGGATCATCAGTCCAACTCCTGGCCCTTCACAGGACACCGCAACAATCCCAACCCTGTCCCTCAGAGCTCCTGGAGCTCTGGCAGCCCTGGGGCCATACCCACTGCCCTGGGGAGCCTGGGGGAGCCCAGTGCCCTGGGGAGCCTGAGCACCCTCTGGGGGAAGAATGTTTTCCTGAGATCCAACCTGACCCTGCCCTGACACAGCTCCAGCCATTCCCTAGGGTCTCAGGGAGCTTTCACAATCCATGCTGGCTCCCATGTCACAGGATCACAGACTATGCTGAATGGGATGGGATCCCCAAGGAGCATTCAGTCCAACTCCTGGCCCTGCACAGGATGTCCCAGCAATCCCACCCTGTCCCTCAGAGCATTGTCCTTGAGCTCTGGCAGCCTTGGGGCTGTGCCCACTGCCCTGAGGAGCCTGTTCAGTGCTCAACCACCCTCTGGGGAAATAACCTTTTCCTGATATCCAACCTAAACCTCTCCTGACACAACTCCAGGCCATTCCCTGGGGTCCTCTCCCTGGTCCCCCCAGAGCAGAGCTCAGGGCCTGCCCCTCCTTTGCTCCTGCCCAGGAAGCTGGAACTGCAATGAGGTCTCCCCTCAGTCTCCTCTTGTCCAGCTGAACACACCAAGTGCCCTCAGTGTCCTGACATGGCTTTTCCCTCAGGCTCTTCACCATCTTCATTGCCCTTCTTCAGATTCTCTTCCAGCTCAGCATATTCTGTGATCCTGTAAATCCGCCCACTCAGCTCTTCAGACAAGATCCTGATCCATCAACACAGTGCTGGAGAAGGAGCTTTTAAACTGAATGAGCCTTCCCTGCTGTGGGGATGGGGAAATAAAGTGGTTTCTGAGTGTCATCAGAATGTTTCTGGGTGTCATCAGAACCCCCCTCCAGCCAAAGACAGAAAGTTCAGTGGGGTGAGCTACCTGTCAGAAAGCCACCTACTGGTTCTCCAGACCAAAACCACTGCCCACAAGAATTTATTGCCTGGATAAAAGATATAACTTGGGTAATTCTAGTTCTGTAACAGTGAATTCTCTTTTTTTGAGAGATTGTGAGTTATTGGAGCAGTGCACAGCTGTTGCAAGCCTTTATCTTCTCCCATTCATCTAGAATACAGTTTGTCCTCACCAAAACATCCACCAGGGCTGTTCTCCAAGTGCAGAATATTCAAATACATATTCCCAAACTGCATTTCTAGGGCATCTTCAGCAGCCTTCCCCTTGCTTTGCCTTTCCAGGGAGAATTGTGTGTTTCTAGAATAGTTCTAGATATTCTCTAGATAGACCCTCTATATGGGGTTTGTTTAGTCCTGGTGTCTGCAGTGCCAGTCACCAACAGCTGTATGAACCTTAAATTTCCACAGGGAAAAAACCTAGCTCCTTTCCCCTCTTCGCTGGTGGGAGTTCACTGGTCAGGAAGCAATTACTTGTTGAAACCTGCACTGGCAACTGTGATGGAACAGTTGAAGAACTGCTGTGAGTTTAGTTTTGGAACCCCCCATGTGACTGATGAGTGATTGAAGATCCCAGAATCCCAGAATGGTTTTGGTGGGAAGGGACCTTAAAGCTCATCTCGTTCCACCCCCTGCAGGGACACCTTCCACTATTGCAGGCTGCTCCAAGCCCCATCCAACCTGACCTTGGACCTTCCAGGGATGGGGCAGCCACATCTTCTCTGGGCAACCTGTGCCAGGGCCTCCCCACCCTCACAGCAAGAATTCCTTCCCAGTATTCCATCTATCCCTGCCCTCTGGCAGTGGGAAGCCATTCCCCCTTGTCCTGTCCCTCCAGGCCCTTGTCCGAAGGTCCTCTCCAGGTCTCTTGTTGTCTCTTCTCTGAACGACCACAGTTTATGTTTGTGGCTTGTTCTGCTCAACTCTGTGAAGCACCACAGTGCTTGTGAATGGTGCTGGATAAATAAACAGCAAGATACTGGGCTGTGCTGGCAGAGGTTCCTTCTCTGTTTGCTGGAAACAGCTGCTGCTGCCATCCCACATCCCCATGGAATACTGGAGCAAATCTCCTTCATACTGAAATCATCCAAAGGCTGGTTGGGCTTAAGACCATTGGAGGGATTGTCTTGTCTAAACAAGTGAAAAGTGAGGGCTGATGAACTACAGGTCTAAGTTAAGCTGAGCTGACCTCTTGGAATTGATTTGAAATAAGTGACATATTCCATAGTTCTCTGCCACTGGACAAGCTATAAAAACCAGGACCGAAGTTTGCAGTTCCTTATTCCAAAATGAGCCCAATTCAGTGGGAGGAGGATTAGCTGTACCCAGGTACCTGAAGTAGTCCTGGAACATGGAGGGCTACAGACTGCAGGGAAGGAATCTGATGTTCTGGTTTGGTTGTCAAAGGAAACTTTAGGGGACTGAATAGGCTTTGAGGTCCCTTCCAACCCAAACCATTCTATGAATTTCCCCTATTCAATCACAACTTTGGGAAGCCCCTACAGTGCACCTATTAAAATTATGGGGAAATTATTGATTTGAGCCCAGAACTTGTGCTTGTTTTTGCCAGGTAGCACCAATATGTATATTACAGTTGGTATCTGAAGGACCTAGATGTGGAATACACTGGAGTGTGGCTTAATTCCTTCTTCCAGCCCTGAAAGATTCCTCACTGCTCAGCAGATACCAAGATATTGTTTCTTGGGTGACATTATTTGCCATCACTGCAGCAAAACTTTCCTCAAGTCAAGGTTTAGGCAGTTAATCGGAAAGAAATAAGGAGTTTTGAGCTCTTCTTGACTGGATTGTGGTGGGCTAAAAATCTGGAAGCTGTTGGACTTTTCTTAAAGGTGAGTCTGTTAGAGCCCAAGGGAAGGGCTGGAGCTGTGCCAGGGCGTTGGGATGGATCTCAGGAAAAGGTTCTTCCCCCACAGGGTGCTGGGGCACTGCCCAGGCTCCCCAGGGCAGTGGGCACGGCCCCAAGGCTGCCAGAGCTCCAGGAGGGTTTGGACAACGCTCTGAGGGACAGGGTGGGATTGTTGGGGTGTCTGTGCAGGGCCAGGAGTTGGACTGGATGGTCCTTGTGGGTCCCTTCCAACTCAGGATATTCTATACTCCATGATTCTTTGCTGGGTCCTGAGGGTGAAGTCCAGCAGGGCAGGAACAGGCTGTATTCTGGTCCCTGCATTTCAGAGCACCGGGAGGGACACATTCAGATCTGAAGGGAATCCAGTCCTGGCTTTTGACACTTGGAGGGTGTTCCTGTTATTAAGCCAAAAGAAAACAGGACAGATTTTTGTGTATGAGGGGTGTTCACATTGGTACTTTGCCCCTGGTCGGGTCTGGGATCCCTGCATGTGGGATTTGGCCACAGGCTGCTCCTAGCAACCCTAAACCATCACAGCTTTTGCTCTTCAGTCTCTTAAGTCTCTTAAGGAAACTCCAAATAACATTAAATTCCTCCCTCTTTTCTGTCCTGAAAGTTACTTTTAAAGAAACAGCAGAGATTAGTGAACAGCTGTTACACAACACTTGTGTGTGTGTGTATATATATATATATATATAAAATTTGACTTAATTCTATGAAATCTAATTAAAGACTGAGTGTATATTTGTATTTCAGTATATTATTAACTTGCTAATAAAAGCCATTTCCAATTTTGTATTTTTCCATGCGGACCAAGTTTCTGAAAAAGAACCACCTCAAGTATACTGCCCTTGAAAAGTGTGTTTTGGGTTTATCTGTGTTTCCAGGTAACTGAAGCTTGTAGACAAGCAGTATTTGCTTCTGGTTTAAATTAATTTAACCTAATCAGTGGAAGGCTCTGGTGCCTTCTTTTGTTTATAAAATTTTGAAGCAGTGTAATAAGTAGTCTCTCCAGAAAGCTTATTTTCAAGTTCCTTGTGATGTTTCCTTCTCCCCCTTTCATCCCCTCCACTTACACCCCTCATGGAAAGGCTAAAGACTGTGACATGTGGTTCAGAACACTCTGGATGAGCCAGTTCAAGTGCCAGCTCCTGTTGGACTGGACAAGCTTGTGAAGGAACAAGGGCACGTTGCTGAGAGCACAGAGATGGCCCAGACCTCTCCCCACCCTCTGCTGGAAGGGGAGGGGGTGGTTGTGGAAGGTGGATGCTGCTCCATCCCTTCGGATGTGACAGCACATGAGGTCTGGTGCTGCTGGTGGTGTCCCAAACTGTGGGAGGTGGGTCAGTGTCCCAAACTGTGGGAGGTGGGTCAGTGTGACCTGGCTGTGGGTGTTCGTGCCATGGGATGTGGGCTTTGGTGCAGAGGTCAAGGTTTTGATAAGCCAAGACTCTGGTCTTAGCCTGCTCTGATATCCTTCCAGTATCTGAAGGGCCTACAAGGAAGCCAGAGGCAGACTCTCCAACAGGAACTGTAGTGATAGAACAAGGAGGAATAGGTTCAAACCCAAAGAGGGGAAATTTAGGTCAGATATATGAAGAAATTCTGCCCTGTGAGGGTGGTGAGGCCCTGGCACAGGTTGCCCAGAGAAGCTGTGGCTGCCCCATCCCTGGAAGTGTCCAAGGCCAGGTTGGATGGGGCTTGGAGCAACCCGGGCTAGTGGAAGGTGTCCCTGCCCATGGATGGGCTTTAAGGTCCCTTCCAACCCAAACCATTTCATGATTCCATGATACTTCCTGACTCCCTCTAAATGCCAGAATGGCAGCTCGTCTTCCAGGGCTTTTAGAGCAGTTAAAATCCCAGGAATTGCTGTATCTCTCCCAAGCCATCGTAGTGTCCTGATTGTCAATTGTACAACATCATGGACAAGGATTAAGTTCAGGTGCTGAGCAACCAGATTTCTAAGTGCTTTGAGCAGCATCCCTGTGTGGTCTGAAGGAAAAGATAACTCCTAATTTGGAATGCTGATAGAGCAGATTCTCTTTGGCTCACCCAAAGCAAAGAGTTTCTTTTGATTTTGCAGCTGGATGAGCTGGAATCATGATTTTCCAAAGAGGATGCAATGATGGGGGGCAGACTCAGCCCTTGGTCTTGGGTTGGAGCCATGTCCTGCTCCTCCAGCTTTGGAGTTTCTTGGGCTATGGAAAAAATAGTTATTTTCCTGATTGGAATTTCTGTTATTTCTTGGAGATCTCATGCTTTGGAGACATGCAGGGATAAAGGATGTGTGTGAGGCAGGAGCCAAGCTTGGTTTAATGTAAATATTCTCCTCAGTTCTGCTGGAAGGCAGGAGAAGTCACTCGATCCCTTTTCATTCACATCAAATAAACCAGTTCCTTCTTCCGAAGAACCAAACACTTCCTTTCTGTGCTCTGGTTAAAACACAACTAATGCCTTTTCAGGGCAAGTTATTAAAGGGAGACTAAGCCAAAAATGGTGAATGAAATGGAAAATATTTAACAAGTTTTCTTTAGTAAAATAACTGTGACCTGGAATGGGGTGGATAAAGTAGATGGATAGTAGATGCATCTACTAGAAAAGAAAGTTTAAATCTGCCATTCTCTGCATTCCTTTTATTATTTTCAATCAGTTTTGAGAGCATTGAGAATTTTTGATGGTGAATCCATTAAATGTAAAATCCCTGGTTCCTTTTTCTACAGTCAGGGGAGAAAATACCATTTAGAGCCCATCGAGTGATGGTTAAGAAGCATTTTGATTTCCTCTGAATTCAGTTATTGCTGTTCTGCTTTTCCTATTTTTCTAAGCCCCAAGCCAACTAAAACTGAATAAAAGTTTCAGTAACCAAGTAACTATTTTTAAATGTAAGCCTTCCTTTCAAAGTATGCAAAAAATGCACAAAACCAAGCAAGAAACGAGGAAAGACTTGGATTTGAGTTTTGATCCTTGCAGAATCAAAATGTGAACGAGAAATGGTTGTGTTGTGAACGAGAAATAGTTTAAATTTTTCTTTGTTTAATTAAACTACAACCTTCCCATTATTTTCAGTGAAATACCAGATACTGGGAGATTTTGATTAAAAATTCATAGTTGTATCATGGACTTGCATATGGAAATGGGATCAGGTGTTATTCCCTGGTTGCTTCACCCCCTGGTCAGCCCCAAATCCATTCAAAAACGTGGAGCACAAACTGTGCACAGCTGCGGCTCTTGGCTGTACTAAATCCCATTAATTCCTGATAATATTAAAGATGATCAAAGGTTACCTACTGTCTTAATTTAAGGTGAATTTTCCTATATAAAATGCCATTAGCAATCACATCAAGCTCCAGGTTTCATGCAGTTCAGGTGCATCCAACATTTTTAGCTGTATCCTAGAATTCTTGGAGGTTGGAAAAGACCTCTAAAACCATTAAGTTCAGTATATATATCTTGAGATATATATATGTAGTAGGTATAGCTATATATAAAAATAAAATAGTAATACATGATAAATATAAATATAAGTTATATACATATAATTCCATAGGTACATATTATATATAATAGTAATAATGTAGATACATCTATGTATAAAATAATAATAAGTATAAATGCTAATAAAATGTCTTTTTTTATATATTTAAAATAATGTATATATATCCATATAGAAAAAATAAATATAAATGCTAATAAAATGTAATTTTATATATGTGTGTGTATTATATATGCATATGATATATAAAATGTATACATATATTATGTAAATATATAATATATTAAATATAAAAGTGTTTATTAAATAATGTAGGTATGTCTATAGAAAAATAGTAAATATAAATGCTAATAAAATGTAATTTTATATATGCGTATTTACATTATATATGCATATAATATATACATCTTGGTGTAACTGAGCTTGTCTCTATCCCATGACTGAAGATATTCTACTGCAGATTTATCCTCAATTCACACTATGGGATGTGTCTGCCAACCTGTGCAGGTGATGATTAAAAATTCAGGATACCTCGTTTTCCCTGGAGAGCCAATGCAGTTGGCATTTGCTCCCTGTTTGAGGAGCACCTACCATCAGAGGTAAAAGGACAAGCAGCATTATAGCAGCTTCACCTGGAAAAAATAAAACTTTCCCACCTTTATAACTTAATTTGAAATAAGGTTTCAGATGGACTGAGCAGTGTTTATGGTTGGACTCGATGATCTCAAAGGACTTTCTTTGATTCTGTGATTCTATAAATACATCCTTCAGGCATCAAAAATCTGATTTACCATTTCCTGGACTTCAGGGCTGTTGTTTTCCTGTCGAATTTTTATGCCCCACAATTAAATCCCCTTTGAGAAGAAGTTGTTAATCCCATTTATGAATGGCAAGGGGAGAGGCAGTGGGTTTCTTACCCAAAGAGGTAATGACACCCACCAAGGTCAAATAATCGACTGTTCTTATATTTTTCTTTCCCTCATTTGTGTCCCAGTATTGTATTCTAGTTCAGAAGTTCTGCCAGAAATAAAAAAAAGGATGTAATAAAGGAATTTGGAAAGTTTAAATAGGATCAAAGGGTGACCAAGCAAGCTTTGGAAAGCAAATTAAATAAAATAGTTCACGATCTCTTTTGTCTTCAAATGAGCAACTGAGTCAATGAAGCAGCAACAATTCTAATGCTTTGAAAGCAGCACTAAAAATGTAGGATAAGGTGCCTAAAGGGGCTCCAGGAGAACTGGGCAAAGACTTTGGACAAGGGATGGAGGGACGGGACAAGGGGGAATGGCTTCCCACTGCCAGAGGGCAGGGATAGATTGGGAAGGAATTCTCGGCTGGGAGGGTGGGGAGGCCCTGGCACAGGTTGCCCAGAGAAGCTGTGGCTGCCCCATCCCTGGAAATGTCCAAGGCCAGGTTGGAGCAACCTGGGCTAGTGGAAGGTGTCCCCGCCTATGGCAGGGGGTAGAACTGGATGGGCTTTAAGGTCCCTTCCAACCCAAAGTATCCTGTGATTCCATGATTATTCTGGATTAAAAAAAGACATCGGTTGGTTGCTGGTGTAGAGCAGCTGATGTGTTTTACATTTACACCTTCAGGAATTAAAGACATTTAAATGCAAGACCTAAATACCCTGTGAGAGCCATGACTGTCAGTCCCATCCCTGATTTATGTGACCGGATCTTAAAAATCAAGAATAAATTGAACAGTGACTTTTTCTTCTGAAGTAGTTTGGGCACAATTACAGCAGAAGCGACCCTTGGCCTGAGGAAGACAGGGACTTAAATCCCTTTCTATTTGGAGTCATGGAAAGCCCTGGGATGGATGAGTTCTGGTGCTACATGTCCCACACAGTCAGGACTAGAGCACCAAAGACAAATAAACCACATATTTCCCTGGGCGGGCACCCTGCTCTGGCTCAGATCACCAGCAGGAGGTCTCCATGTTCAGTTCCCAAACATTTTTGTTTGAGTGTTCAGGAGCCAAGAGTTTATATTAAAACATTCTGTGGAAAAGTACTTGTGGTTCTTCCACATCTCCTGGATTTCAGAGCCTGGAAGCTGCAGCACTGAGGGAGCACCCAGGGACACCTTTCCCATTGTGGGGGTCTGGATCACCCCTCTCCTTCTCCAAACTCTTCTGGGGACCTGGAGCAGAGGATGCTGCTCCATCCCCTTCTCAGCTGGAGTCACCCTGTGAGATCCTCCTGCTACCCCCTCCTTTTCTTCCCCCTCTCTCTGCAAGTTTGAGTGTAGAAGATATTTTGAGATGCTCCTCTTATCTCTGTTTTCCCAGCATTTTGGAGCCGCTTTAGGCAGGAGAGATTAACAAAGGCAGGGCCATTTTACGTGGAAGCAACAGTGTCTTATGAATGAAACGGTGACAACCCAAGTTTTTTATAAGCCCTCAAGGCTTGTACTGGTACTGCTTGTCTTCCTGAGAGGCATTCGGGCTTTGACAGCCCTGGGAGACCAGTGCTTGAAAAATACCTTCCCTTGGGTAAGGCTTTTTTACTGTGGCTTTTTTAGGAGTGGGAAAATCAAAGCACAGGGAAGGGGAAACATCCTACTCAAGGTCACGGAGCGAGCTGGTGGCAGGACCAGAAATAGCACCCAGAAGTTATTAGGGTTTTTTTCAGAATTTCCTTTCCTGTCCTCTCTGTTTGCCTGGATACTGAGATAGCTGTGTGTAAACAGAAGGTTTCCAGAGGCAGCAGCCTTGTTATCTGCCTGATTCATTCAGTGATGATGCAACCTGGAATTGAGATGCCTGCAATGCCTTCCAGAGTGATGCTGCACGTGACATCACCGGCCCTGCTGAGCAACCAGAGTTTGAAACTCTCCCTGAAACGCTAATGTGTTGAGTCAGGCTCTGTAAGGAGACCTTATTTCAGTGTCCAAAGGGGGCCTACAAGGCTGGGGAGGGACTTTTTACAAGGCTATGCAATGACAGGACAAGGAGGAATGGCTTTAAGTTGAAGGAAAGTGGATTTAGATTAGAAATTAGGAACAAATTCTTGTCTGTGAGGGTGGGGAGGCCCTGGCCCAGAGAAGCTGTGGCAGCTTTGTTGACTATTAATTAGCTCCTCATTTTGTGCAAACTCCCCGGTCCTGGGGCTGCCAAGCTGTCAGGCTGTCACAGGTTGTCACAGGCTGTCAGAGGCCAGGAGACACCTTTTGATGGCTTCTGTTGGTCACTTCTGTGGGAGAACTACAGTATTCACCCCAGGCAGGAGTGGGAAGCAACTAGCTGGGATGAACTTCTATTCTCAGACCAGATCTAAGGGGAAGGAGCAAACCATAGATCTTTGGGAAGCAGGTCTCACTTTTGAGCCACTGAGTCTCTGCTAGGAGAGGATGATCAAGGACACTATAAAATTTCATCCCCTGTGGGAGGTGAAAAATGGGATGGAAGGAGAGCAGGGAGTCCTTTCCTAGGCATTTTCTTTAGGGATGTGGCAGAATTGCCAAAGAGCTGCATGAGCAGGAGGTCGTGCTTGGGCAGCCCATGTTCGTGAAGGAGCTCCAGGGGTGCTCCCTACCCTGGAGAGAGGAACTACCCCATCCCTTGAAGTATCCAAGGCCAGGTTGGACGGGGATTAAACACACCTGGTCTAGTGGAAGGTGTCCCTGCCCATGGCAGGGCGTGGTACGAGATGAGCCTTATGTCCTTTCCAACCCAAACCATTCTGGGTTTCGGTGAAAGAGCAAGACTTTGGATTCTCCATTTCCTTTTCATTGAAAGCTGATGCCTTATCCCCCCTCTGGAGCCTTGGCTCACTTGGTAGCCATGCTCCCAGGACATCAGCAAAGCTTTGTAGCACCTTGGGATGGTTTCTGGAGCACAGAAATTCTGTGTGTCAGCTTTTCATCAGCACAAATTAGTGTTAGCAGATGGCACACGCGGATCTGATTCCAATTCTCAGGAAGCACGGGATGGCTTTAATGAGAAATGAATGATTCTTTATCCAGGATGTTTCACTGATAAACAAAATAATAACAAGTCCTATGTGCCTTGGCAATCCAGGATTTCTCTGCCTTGTCTGGCAGTGCCAGCTGCAGATTTCATCGATGTCCTTGTGTCAGGCAGGGTTGTCATCACTACCAGAGCCCGCCTTTGGGGACAAAGCTGAAAATCACACTGAGGATTTGTTTTGAAAGCAGACATTTCGCCTTCCACCCTGCCCACCTCTCTCTGCTCCCTTTTGGTCACTGAGGGAAAGCAGAGGACAAAATGGATCAGTGAAGATGAGTTGTTGGTAATTTGGAGACAGCATGTCTTAGAATCATGGAATCATGGAATATCCTGACCCAGCAGGATCATCAAGTCCAACTTCTCCATCTCTTTTTGTCTTTTCTTATTATAACTACACTTAAAAGGAGACCTTTTGTAGACCTGCAATGCCAAGAGCTGACCCTGCCAGAGCCATTCTCAATAGATCATTAAAATATCTTTATCAGCTTACCCACCTTTCCTCTGTAACCTCACCATGCTTTATTTTTCCACTCAAAAGCCCCTGGAAAGCTACAAACCAGAGCCCTGGGCACAAAGAACAGATAATAAACACTCTTGGAAAAGTTAGGGGAGTATGTTTGCTAAAAGTGACCCCCTCTCATGGAGAGGTTTTGGCTAAAAACCAGAGGCAGTGATGGGAGAAGCAGTTGCTACCTTTGCATAGTGGAGCTGCAGAGATGGGGCTGTGCAGGACTCTTGAGGGACATGGGTGGGGATAAATATTAATCAAATTTCCCTTGTTTCTGCTTTGTTCCATTAATCTGGTAGCTGTGACTGTGGGGGTTCTGTATCTCCTCTTTCTCCTGGCTGGAAGAAAGATGATGGGAAAAGAGAAAATTACTTGGGAGCTATGGGGTTTGGGGAAATTGGGAGAGTAATTGTGATTTGATAATGGGAGTGTGGGGTCAGCACTGGCTGGAAAAAACCTTAAAAACCTGTTTTGTGAAGAATCTCAATATTTGGCGGTTTTTTTCAGTGGCTGAAGCAATAAACAGGTAACTTCTGTAACTTCACATCCCCTTGTATTTCTTCTTAACACAAATAATCAGGAGCCAGTGACCTCATTTTTTCAGAAACCCTCTTAACTTGCAGAAAGTTGAGGGAAAAGTTTAAATATTGGATGGAGAGTGGAAATAAAAAAAGGATTTCATAACGTTATTTGGAGGCTGCATTTCACTCATCAGCAAGACCACGAAAGGAGAAATGACACTGCCCAAAATCTGGATGGTTTTAATCTTTTGGTTTTGAAGTGACAGCAGAAATCCTTCTAAAACAGTTTTTAAAACAGGAACTTTCATGAGAAGCTGAGGAAAAACGGCTCCCCCTCCCCAGAAAGAAATATTTTGTGCTCCTGGGAAGCCCCATCACAACATCCCTTTATGTCCCCTGTGACATGTCCCATGTCCTGCAGGGGATGGACACAGCGGGCTGGGACAGTGCTGTGAGGGAGAGAGGAGACCCTGGGGATGGAGGGGCTCAGCCCTGCTCTCCTGCCCTCTCTCCATCCCCAGAGAATCCCCACATGGCCCTTGGGATGCTTCTGAAGGTGGCTGAGTGAGGTGGGTCAGTGCCAGGACACAGGGATTTGAAGATTCCAAGGGCACCACCAGCTCTGTAGGGTCATGTTGTGGGAGTGGAGGGAGGTAATGTGGCTTTTTGGGACCTTATGAGGCTGGTGGGATTTGGGGGTCAGGGTGGAGAGTGGCGATGTTTCTTTGGAGGTTTAAAATGATGGTGAATCCTTGTTTTTCTGCTCTTCATGTTTGATCGCTCATTGTGATTATAAACCCAAGCTGACCACCCCACTTCCCAAAGAAAGCCTTTGCTAAGCTCCAGGCACGGATTTAGATTGGATTAAAATGTTTTTTGCAGTAGTTAAATGTGATAAAATGGGGGGAGAACAAATTATTTTTAAAATAAGCTCTTACTCCCCCAGATCTTGTGTGATCCTCACCGTGACACAATAATTTTCCAGTGCCACTTTTCAGTTATATATAGAAATGCATTTTCTGTTCCTTCCCTCTCCTTTCTGTGAAACAATTGTGCAACTTTCTTTTTTTCTTAATATAATACTGCATTAAAATTAGCTCCAAGCCTAAAGAGAGGCCTGTGTGTAGGATGGCAGCTGCCTTCCTTCCTTCCTTCCCAGTGCTTCCCCTGGATCTTCCACTGGGATTTTGCCCCTTGGGGCAGTCGCTGGTGTGGGGCTGTGCTCTCCTTGCTTGCCTGATGTCCCTGTGCTCTCCCAGCAGTGAGTATGCAGAGTTCAGAGGGTGGATCAGACTCAGCAGCTTCCATGGCGCTTCACCCTTCGGCCTCAGCCCAGGCTCCGGTGGTGCAACCAGTGCCGGCTTCTCAGCAGGTAAGGTATCCTCAGCTGGGAATGCTGTTTCCATGGAGAAGGGCCCTGTTTTGCTGGCTGATGTATTTTAATCCAGGGATTTTTATGGTGGAGAGAGGATTTTTAATCAGCTCATTGAGCAAACCTGTTGCTGGAGTTTGTGTTGATAAAGGCCGTCGATACCTCATGTGTTTTAGCCCTACCAATCAATCTGCAAGCTTTGAAATGTGAGGGTTAGGTTTTAATTTAGCTGCCCAAGGAAGTTACCTTCATGCCAGCTCAGTGTTTGCTTCAGATTAATATCCTGTTGCTGTTGTTTGGTGTGTCAATAAAAGCAGGAGAAGATGGAACAGCCCTTAAAGGCATCGCTGCAAGTGAAGCGCTGAGGTCAGGGAGAAGGGGTGAGGGGAGAGCTAATGCAGGGAGAGGGGGGAGGAGCCACATCCTGCATCCAAAGAGATGTTTGCATCCACAGAGGAGTGGCCAGAGGTCAGGGAGGAGATTCTCCCCTTCCTCTCTGCCATCATGAGACCCCACCTGTATTGCTGTGTCCAGCTCTGGGGCCCCCTAGCAGAAGAAGGATGTGGGAGTGGGTCCAGAGAGGCCATGGAGATGGTCCACGGTCTGGAGCACCTCTGCCATGGAGCCAGGCTGGGAGAGCTGGGGTGTTCACCTGGGGAAGGCTTCAGGGAGACCTTAGAGCCCCTTCCAGGGCCTAAAGGGGCTCCAGGAGAGCTGGAGAGGGACTTGGGACAAGGGATGGAGGGACAAGACAAGGGGGAATGGCTTCCCACTGCCAGAGGGCCGGGATAGATGGGAGATTGGAAAGAAATTCTTCCCTGTGAGGGTGGTGAGGCCGTGGCACAGGTTGCCCAGAGCAGCTGCGGCTGCCCCATCTCTGGAAGTGTCCAAGGCCAGGTTGGACGGAGCTTGGAGCAACCTGGGATAGTGGAAGGTTTTCCTGCTCTTGGCAGAGGGTGGAATGGGATGATCTTTGAGGTCCCTTCCAACCCAAACCATTCTATGATTCCATGATTCCATGGTCTCTTCCTTTGGTTGGCAGATCCTGACATTTTAAATGGAGGAGGAAGGGTTAATTATTCATATACATGAATATGGTGCACTTGGGAGGTCCAATAGGAGACAAGTGGTGGCTTCAACAGATGGATATAAACAACCCAGTGCAAAACAGGAAGGGTTAAGTCAGACTGGTTCCTTTTTATGCCTTTTGGGGAACTATCAAAAGAAGCTTCTGACTCAGGAAGCTGGAGGGATGAGAGGATGGGTGGGTGTAATTTTGCTATGTCCTTCTCCAACTCCCAAGTGAGCAGAAGCGGTTGCCATTGGATGCTCATGAAAAGGAACAATCAAAAGTTGTGAATTAGTAGGAACATTCAATTCACTGGGAGCCCTGGACATTCACATCGAGTGATTCGGGGCCTTGCTGTCATCTCCCAGCCTTCCCAACTTCCATTTCTCCTGGGGAACATTCCTTGTTTGTGCTGCAATGATGTGGATATCACTGATCAACAGTGTCAGGTGTCCCAGGGATCATTAGTGGGAATTTGACTGTGACAACATGGTCAGAAAACCCATTGGCTTTGGATTGTGAAATTATGAAATGTCACCAGGACATGGCACATTGAGTGAAACTCCGTGTATTAAGGAACACCCAGAGGATTGGGGAAGGCTGGTGAAGAGGAGGAGCATCCAGAGCCTTCCCTTCTCACCAGCAAGACAAGGAAACCACTGGGAATGAACTGCTGGCAGCATGAGTGGTGTGAGGCTGAAGCCTTTGGGGTGGTTGATCACTGGTCCACCTTCCAGTGTGAGCGGAGGCTGTTTGAGCAGGATGGTCTCATCTTACAGGTTGGGATGATTCGTTATTTTGGTGGGAAGGAAGTAGGAGCAACCAGACAGGCAGTGAGGAAGGACACAAGGAGTGAGCTGGGCAGCTGTGCCACAGATGTGTCCTTTGATACAAGCAATGCCAGAGAATGGGTAAAAAGTAGGAGAAAGGAATGGATCTTGCTGGGACTTTGGTGTAAGTGGCACTGCCAAGGCCTGACTTCAAAAAGAGCTTATGATGTCCTGATCCTGCACTGCTTAGAGCCTCTTTTGGAGAGAAAATGGACAGAGTGGTGGCTGACAACAGTGTCCTTACTGCAAGCTTGTACTGCAGGATCTCCAGTGTATCCAGACTTGCTGGGGAGTGGAAATCAGGGAAATTATCATATTCTTGTAATTCTGCTAGAATAGCATTTCTGGTTGTTACAAAGGCATGTTTGAGGGTGTCAGAGAGCTAAAAATCATGAAGATATACGTATAAGGCAGCCAGTAATTGTCAAGGTGGCTTCTAGGAATCATGTGGGATTGTTTTGCAGCTCTTTGTTCTCCTGGGTATTTCTAAAACCTCAAGCCACAGAGGACGTATCTCCTTGGAGAAGCTTTAAAAGGCCATACAGACACTTGGCTCTGTTCCCACGGGCCTCACTGAATCATTTCTTTCCATCTTACCACATCCCCCTGTTTGTTTTGTTGAGCACCCTGAGATATGTGACAACCTCAAACTGAGTGTGCAGGGTGACACACTGAGCAGGGGGATGATGGAGGTGACAGAGCAGAGGCAGAGGACAGTGACCATCACAAGGCAGAACAAAGCTCTCTCTGAAGGGAGATGCAGAATCACCTGAGATTTTGGAAGAAACCAAAAGGGCTGTGGCACGTTGGAGAGGTTGCAGGTTTAGCAGCTATAAGAGAAGAAACTTTGCAGCCTGAGGAGGAGAATGTGGATGTGTGAGAAGTGGTTCTTGCTTAGCTGCTACTGAACCTCATTTGAGCTCCTCTCATCACCCAGCTGTTGGCTGTTATATCCTTTTGTGGAGATTTAAAGATGAATCATGTCAGAAATTGTGGATCTGGCCTTGCCCAAGTTCAGGCTGGTGTTACCCTGGGAGGGTGGAGACCACAGGGACAGTAAGAGGTGCCACTGCAGCTGGTGTAGCAGTTGTCCATGAAACTTTGGAAGAGAACACCTGACTCACCTGTGTTATGAACTGAAAGTAAGTGTCTGTTCCTGTTTTTCCAGAGAGTTTTGGTCCAAGCAACGGGCTCTGCTCCCAAAGGAGCACAGATGCAGCAAATATCTGTTCCCAGAGTCCAGCAGGTTCCACAACAGGTAATAAATAAATATATCTAGGGTGGGACACCACACAGGGACCCCACATCCCACATGATGTTTGAAACTGTACCACTGCTAGAAAAATCTTAATTAAAGAGTGTTGTGGGCAATCAAAAAACTGGGATCACTCTCCTCCTTTCTTAGACTGATGGATTCATACATTTGGAAATTTGATGGATTCATACATTTGAGGATTTGATGGATGCTTTCAACTGCCATTTTAGAGCATTTATTAAATTTAAATTAAAAGCAATCCTACTTGGTGAAGATATTTTAGAGGCGAAGTGTTCAGGATTTTTTTAATTACACAAATAAATTTGCTGACTACACATGGCTCCAGAGAAAGGTTCAGTGCCAGAGAGCCATGCAATTGTTTTTATTTATCTGAACTTTGCCTTTTGCAACCCTTGTTTTCTAAGAAACTAGGGATATGTAGTGCTGCTCTGTGGGGACACTGAGTCTGATTCCTGATTTTTTCTTTTAGCGATTTTTTATTTGGTTGCTGAGTTTCAGGGGGGAGAAAAACTTGACAGAGGGAAACTACATCCCTCCCAGAGCAAAAAAGAGGGGGCTGGGGTGCAGTTGCACACTGCCAGTCCCCTCTGAAGGAAAGGCTGCACCATGATCTCACCCCTATTAGTCAGCACAGAACCAGCCCCAGATGTGTGTGCAGGGGAAACTCAGCTCCGTTGTTTCCACTGCTCATGGAGCAACAACTTATTTATCTATTTTTATTTAGCCTTTGAAAATAAAAATGTCCTTTGGGATTCCTTTGGAGGGGGAGGTTGGTTGGTTTATTTTTTTCTTTTAAAAAGAAACCCTAAATGTCAACGTAAGGTTGACAGTAGTATAAGGAAATCTGCAGTTTCTCCTGCTCTTCCTAAGCAATCCATAACTTTTTGATGCCTGTTTCAGGTGCAGTCTGTGCAGCACGTTTATCCAGCCCAGGTCCAGTATGTGGAAGGAGGAGAAGCTGTTTATACCAATGGAACCATGTAAGAGTCTCTCCTTGGCTGTAGCAGAGCCGTGTCCCCTCCCAGCTCCCAGCCTTTCCATCCTCCCAAGCTCTTTCCACCCTGGCATTGCCCAAGGATAAAAGGATGGAGAGGAGGAACAATTGTTTCACATGTTATGTTGTGTTTGAGGGTGGTTTCAGCCAGACTCCAGCCTTGGAAGAGCTGTTATCCTCATGGAGGGACTGTTCTCCAGGGAAACCTGATCTGGTGTTCCACTCTGCCCAGGTTTTCTTTGCTTCTGGCTCTGCTTTAGGAGCCAGGGCGTAGCTGAGAGAGGAAGAAGGGGGTGTTAAAAGGTCTCATAGAATCATGAAATGACTGGGTTGGAAGGGACCTTAAGGTTCATTTCATTCGACCTCCTGCCATGGGCAGGGACACCTTCCACTATCCCAGGTTGCTCCAAGCCCCGTCCAGCCCGGCCTTGGACACTTGCAGAGATGGGGCAGCCACAGTTTCTCTGGACAACCTGTGCCAGGGCCTCCCCACCCCTCTAGTTTCCTCCTCCTCCTGTCTTCTGTGCCCCATTTTGGGCCTCCTACCCCCTGGGATGCTCTTGGCCTTCCTCACCCCAGTTCTCTACAAGAGCTGCCGAGCTCCACGCTCTGCCCTCACCATGGCTCCAGGGCTGATCAACATTGTCAGGACTGACTTTCATAGAATCGTGGAATAACCTATGTTGGAAGGGACCCCCAAGGACCATCCAGTCCAACTCCTGGCCCTGCACAGGGCACCCCAACACCCTGTCCCTCGGGGTGTTGTCCAAACGCTCCTGGAGCTCTGGCAGCCTTGGGGCCGTGCCCACTGCCCTGGGGAGCCTGGGCAGTGCCCCAGCACCCTGTGGGGGAAGAACCTTTCCCTGAGATCCATCTCAACCCCCCTGGCACAGCTCCAGCCGTTCCCTGGGTCCTGTCCCTGATCTGAGAGAGTGAAGATCAGAGCTGACCCTTGGGAGGAAGCTGCAGACCTTGAGGAGTCTCCCCCAGCCAAGTGCCCTCAGCCGCTTCTCAGCCCCTTCCCCTCCAGACCCTTTCACAGCACAAGATCCCATTTCACTGCAGGAAATCCCACTGACAAGAGTCGAAGCTTTTTCCCAGAGGTGCTCCAGCTTCCAGAAACTATTACCCATGGAATTCTGTCTCTCCATGCCCTGACCCTTGTGTTCCTTGACAGACGAGCCGCCTACTCCTACAACACCGAGGCTCAGATTTACGCCCCCAGCAGCGCCGCGTCCTATTTCGAAGCGCAGGGAGGTGGAGCTCAGGTGACTACAGCGGCATCCTCTCCTCCTGCCATTCCCTCTCACAACATGGTGGGCATCACCATGGACATTGGGGGAAGTCAGATCCTCTCCGGCTCGGGAGCCTATCTCATTCATGGGGGGCTGGAGAACTCTAGACATTCCCTGTCACACACCTCACGCTCCTCTCCAGCAACGGTATGTAGCCCTGCAGGTGTTGCAGCTCGGGGGCCAGGAATTGTTCCAAGGGAACTGAAATCCTTCAGAAAATAAAACTTCCTGTCATTATCAATGTCTATAACATGCCATAAGTGCAAGAGAGAGAATAGACACTGGCATACTATAATTTTCCAGTTGGAGTTTGGAATGTCCCTCTTGCTAAGCAGGAACTTGTCAAACTTCCCAATCACTGAAAATATGCAGCATAAGAGAAAATCCTCTGTGGTCTTGCTTTTTTTTTTTTTTCCCCACAAGCAAAATATTTTGGCTTCCCAATTCAGCACATTTGTCTCTATGTTTTCTACCAAATCTAACATCTGAACATGGGGCTTGGTTTACCCAAAATAATGAAATGTATTTTTAATTACGAAGAGACCTGGAAAGTCCTTCATTAACCCAGTGGATAATTAGCACATAAATTTTGTCAAGCTGATCATGCCAAGTGCACAGTGATCAAAAAGTCTTTGTATATATATCTTCTACACCATTGTGTATTCTCTCCCTGCCATATGTTACAGAAAATGTACTTTAGGGGTAATACTGATCAAACAGAAGTGTTTTAAAGCTCTCCTTTTTTAAAAATCCTGTCTCTCCAGCTGTCAGTGAAGTGCCAGAGTGCTGGAAGCACAGCTGTATAGCTGTGTAGGACTGGGGGGTTGTAGATATTCACCCAAAACAGCCTTTCTGCAGTTAGAGGCTCCCAGGGCTTTGATTTGGGAATCTCCCAGAGCAGCTGCCAGGAGTGATGGAAGCTCATTTTGTGGGACATTCCTCATCTTCCTCTCCAGACTTATGTTTGTATGTTTGCATATAAATATAAATATAAACGTAGGTGTAATGCAGTGTGTGGGCCAGAACATAAAATGTGTGAGCAGCATCACCCAGGGAAAAAAAACCCAGGAACTGTTTGCTACTGAGGGCTCTGGAAAATCTGGCATATTAAGTTGTACTTTCATTTCCCACAGAATTTTAGGATATAAACTCCATGTTTTTTGAATCATTGTGCCTTGAAAGGTTCTCTTGATCCTGGAGTAAATGTACTCTGCCTTAGGTAGAAATAGGGAAAAAGTCCTAGGGAAAATTATGGATGCTGGGTTAGCTGGGGTTCAGTTCTTGGATGAGAATTGTGTGAGGGTGTGTATTTTAACTGTTCATAGTTAAAAATTAGCATTGAACCATTTGATTTTTGCTCAAGCGTGTTATTTGGAAGGAAGTGGCTGCTGATCTTGTCACCTGTGTGGGACTGCGTCTTGCAAAGCTGCACAACATCGCTCTTGGGTTTTGGGGTTCTTGTTGTTTGGGGTTTTTTTTCTTTTCCATGGTGATGGGCACAGTGTAAAAAGCCCAAGTAGAAAATGTATCAATAGATATGTCCCATGCACAGATTTTTTGTGCAGTCACATGAGGTAAGGCTGTTCAGTAAAAAACATGAAATATTAGGAAGTGACTTTTATGGAAAGTCACTTTATCTGAGATAAATTCCCTCTGTTTCATGTAGGGATGAACTTTCTGAAGGTGTTTTAACACCAAATGTCTGTGGAGGGGCTGAAGAAGGTGGAATAGTGCCTGGCAGACAGTCCAGGGATACGTCTGTGTGTGGCTTTCCGTTCTTCCAGCACAGTCTAGGGTTGGAGCGGGATAGAGCAGAACCATGATAACTGCTTGGAATTCCAAATAATCATGGAATCATTGGGTTTGGGTTAGAAGGGACCTTAAAGATCATCCAGTTCCACTCCCTGCCATGAGCAGGGACACCTTCCACTAGCCCAGGTTGCTCCAAGCTTCGTCCAACCTGACCTTGGACACTCCCAGGGATGGGGCAGCTTCTCCAGACACCCCTAATAAATGTGGGTGGCTTAAGGAGAGCAGGGACTGAATGAAATCAATGGGCAGGAATTTTTCATTGCAACATCCTGCCTAAACAGGGAATGGGAAAGGCTGGTGTTAAAGAGACCTGGCAAAATGTGGTGGGGCAGGATTAGAAGCGTTGTGGAGAGAAAGGAAAGTAGAGCTCCTGCAGATGGTCTTTGCGTGTGGCCTTGGGGTGCAGTGCAGAGGGGATGGATGTCACAGTGGTCAGTGGAGGGAGGGCTGGGCAACATGGGAGGCAGCAGCCAGGAATGAGGAAGGAGAGGGATTAGAGTTGGGTGGAGAATGGGATGTTGAGGGCTTGGGGCAGAGCTGGCACCAAGACCTCAAAAGCAAGGTCTTTCTGGAGGAGACAAGATATTTCCAGAAGAGACCAGGAACAAGGAAGTGCTTCAGAATTATCAATGGCCTAAGAGCTACCTCAGGAGGTTGAGGGATGTTTGGTAAAGATTGTATGTACACTAAAAAAAAAAAACTTCAAACATTTAAAGAAAGCTGTCTTCCATATCTGCTGGAATAATGATGTTCTGCTCCATCTGAACAGCACATGGAACAGCCCTGTTCAGTGTCTGTGCCAACACAGCACTATTAATCTTCATCTAAATTAGTCTGTAGCAAGAGAGGAAATCCTTGAGATGTCCCATAAGTGGGTCCTCAGAGCTACTCACATTCCTGCAAGGCTGTTTAAGAGCATTTAGAGTTTTCCCTGTAATACTTTTTTCTGCAAATGCAAAGTGTCCATTTGTATGGGACACTCACCAAAAAGGAGCAGGCAGTGTTTTTGTGCTTGTATAACAGGGCTTGCTCAACCAGCTCGAGGAGAGGAAGGAAACGGGGTCTCCCTCTAGCACTGACTCATTTCCTGAAGGCTGTGTCAGCAATCAGGCCTTGGTTCCTCCTGGCACACCAGTGTGTGAGAGTGTTCTCAACGAAAAAGCTGGGCTTAGACTGACCCTGTGTTGAATTGGCTGATAACATCTTGAGAAGTGCTACTGTGGAGGCACTTTGGTGTGGAAATCAAGGGACCTGTGCTTGGACAGTGTCATGTTCAGACCTGGATATGGCACAGAGCTTGACTTTGGTTCTTGGATGTTACTTGAGAAGTTGGATCTGATTTGTTCTGCTCTCCCACCTTTTTGGTAAAGCTTGGGTTTGTAATTGTCTGGTTTATCTCAACCTTTACTTCCCCATGCAATGAGTCAGTTCAGACCGTGAATGTGGGAAGGAGGCCCTGGACAGACCATCTGCATGTGCATGTACCCGCAGAGGAGATGTGTGTTAAATAAGGAGAGATGCTAGAGACAGTTCTTCTGGCTGATATGTGCTACCTTGTCCTGCCTGCGCTAACAGGTCATGGATAACAGGGGTTTGAGAACATCCACTGGAAAGAAACAGGAGGTTCTGCTTCTGGCAGTCCCTTAATGTGGGTTTCTTTGGAGGTTTTGAGGGGGTTAATTTATTTCCTCACTTGCCAAAAGCTTCAAGAGGAGCACTGGGGCTCTGGGATCAGCAGCTGCCTCTAAGGAGTTTGCCAGAGTTTGTCAAAGGAGTCCCAGGAGCAGAAAGGAGAAGACAAGACAAGAAGGGTCCAGGAGAGGGTTGGGGCACAAGGCAGCAGCCACAGCTGGGATAAAGGTAGAATGGGAGCCACGCAGAGGGAACAAGGAGGCTCTTGAGGGGCCAGAAGGCCTTACCTTGGCTCCTCTGAGTTCAGTAGCATCAAGATGTGCCATCCTGTCTTCTGGGGAAGAGCACATTTAATCAAAACCTGGCTTCTTCCTGCAGAGTCCCTTTGCAGTTCTCCTCAGTGTCAGAGAGCCCTTATCCATTCCAGCTCATGCCCTCTCTGTGTCAGCCCTCTTTGCACCCATTTTATTGAGTCTTTTTTTTAGTTTTTGATAAAATATTAAGAGGTTAATAACCAAACTAATTCCTGTCGGTTCTTCTTAAGAGGCAAAACTCTTCAGCAAGTCTTTGTCCTAGTGCAGTGGATCTGTGTGGTGATAGTTTGGTCTCAGCAGGAAGGGGAAAGGAGAAGGAAAATTGCTTTTTTTAGAAATGGACAATGCTTTTAGTGGAAGATAAACTCCCCTGGTCTTGCTCTGTCACCCCCGTGGTGGTTCTTGCTGTGTGTCCATTTGCATGTCCCAGTAACGCCTCTGCAGCTTCATCCACATGGACTATGCTCATCTGTTTGCCTCTTTTTCACAAGCTTGTTGATATAAAGCATTAATCATTCAAATATTAATAAAGACATAATAATCCTGGCTGTTGCTAACTATCTGATTTCCTTTCTTTTTCTTTTTTTTTCCTTTTTTTTTTTTTTTTTGTTTTCCCGTGCACATTTTCTTTAGCTTGAAATGGCGATTGAAAACCTACAAAAAAGTGAAGGGATTACATCACACAAAAGCAGTTTGCTCAACAGCCATGTAAGTTATGATCAGAATTTACAACCTTTTCCCTGCTTTGGTGGGAGAATTATTTGTAGCCCTTTGGTGTATTCAACAGCACAAGTCCCTCAAAGCAGCCTGTGATTGAGCTGTACTGCCCAAAACAGCCCATTCCCAAGGAAAGAGGGTCTGCAAAAAGTGCCCTGGTGATAATGTTTGTTGCCGAGATGCTCTGGAGTCTGTTAACTGCCTCTGACTTTATTTATTTCATCTGCCTTGCAATGGAAATTGCTCGCAATTAGATAAACATGTTTGAGAAAGTTCATTCAGTGAAACTGAAAAATGGCTGGAAAATCACTTGTAAATCTGCAGTGATGACTCGATGTGAATGGTGACAGATATCAAATATCCCTCAGACAGCACAAACCAAAAGCCTGCTCCTGTGAATGCCTTTATTCCCTCTCTCTGTGCCTCAGGAAGCCCATTCCTGTTACAATGCTGTGCTAGATCCGTGTGCTTGCCCTCCCTCTCTGCACTGTGCCAACAATTTCCCTGCTTTGTGTGGAATTCGCACTGTTCTCCTGGACCTTTGTATCCTGGTTTGTGGCTCCCATGCAGTAAAACTGAGCAGTGAGCACATACCTGGGTGAGATTTGAAGGGTTTAGTTCAAGTCACATTGAAGTCGTTGGACTTGCCTGGACTTTGCTGTGTTTGGATTAAGCTCAAGCATGTCCTGCACTGATAAATCACAGTGCACAGAGTGGTGCTTCTTTATTCTAACAGATTTCCTTTGGCTTTGCATTTGGGGTCAGATTTGTTGTCATTCTTAGGTCCTGAAAAAAAACCCAACTTTGGCTTCTTCATTGCGGAGAAATAGCCTGAGAAAACAAAAGGAATATTTAACCAGTCTGATTCTCCTAAGATGATGTCAAACTCCAGGCCAGGGCTCCTGGGTGAGCTCAATCCTTATTTCAGCTGGTGGACACTGAAGGTTTCTGGTGGTCGTTGGGGAAAAACAAACCTGCAGGGTCAGGCTGGTAGTTCCCGTTCTGAGCATCCCTGTGCATCCCTCCCATCCCACGCTCGCCTGCCCATGCCAAGAGTGCTGTGCAGGTTCATCCAAGGATCTTGTTGTTCTGCAGGATTTTTCTTGTTTCTCCCAGCACAGAGCAGGATGGGTGGGTCGTGATGTGGTGTTGAAGGAGGTTTGAAAAAAATCCAGGAAAAGGGCAGAGGAAAGAAAGCAAAGATCTCACCTGACCACAGACTGCACAGGATGGAGCTGGAGCCCGATCCAGCCTCTGATCAGACCTTCCCCACCCTTGTCTTGCAGGGTAGAAGTACAGAACTCAATGTCCCTCTTCTGAGGGCACAATTCATGCGTTGGCATGAGGTTTAAGTGCTCTTAGAAGCTTTAAAGCAAACAAACTGCTTCCTGAGCATGTGTGGACATATCCACTCTCCTCTTGTCCCCACTGAAGGTGCTGCTCCAGGACAGACACCCTGGGCTGGGGTGGGGCATTCCCTCTGTCAGGGCACTTGCTGTCTTATGGACCCCCAGTGTCCTCGCTCTGCCTTTCCAGAGCATGGAGTGATGTTTGCGGACACATGGGAACATAATAATATATTATAATAATACACAGTGTCTGTAGGAAATACAGCACATTGAAGAACCAGACCAGGCAGACTCTGGTTCTAGAGAATTTTGGTGCCATTCAGGGGAGGTTCTTCCCCCAGAGTGTGGTTGGGCACTGACTAGGCTCCCCAGGGCACTGGGCACAGCCCCAAGGCTGCCAGAGCTCCAGGAGGGTTTGGATGATCCTCTGGGGCACAGGGTGTGACTCTTGGGGATGGGCCTGTGCAGGGCTGAGGGTTGGACTGGATGATCCTTGTGGGTCCCTTCCAGCTTGGCATATTCTGTGATTCTGTGATTGCCCAGGGAGGTTCTGCAGCCTCTGACTGGGGAGGTTCTAAGAACTCATCTGAGGGACCTGAGCTCCCATGAAAGTGAGCCCTAATCTGAGTAGGAGGCTGGACTGGAATCACAGACTGGTTTGGGTTGGAAGGGACCTTAAAGCCCATCTCATTCCAACACCCTGCCATGGGCAGGGACACCTTTCACTAGACCAGGGTGCTCAGAGCTCCATCCAGCCTGGCCTTGGATGTTCCCAGGGATGGGGCAGCCACCACTTGGAGACTGGAGATCCCAGAGCTGTCTCCCAGTGCAGGGTGTGGGACATCCCAGTGAGCAGCAGCGCTGAACCTCTCGGTGCATCTTCCCCAGCACGTGCTGTGGTACAAGGGATGTTTCAGTTCCCACTTCTTCCTGGTAAAAAAAGAAAACAGAACACCAGACAGTGGATTCCCCATCCCAAATTCCACATGGCTGACACATGAGATTGTCAGGCTTGTGCAGGAGGACCAGAGTGAAGCAGCAGGTGACTGATTTGTCAAGGCTGAAAGCAAATTCCAGCTTGACCAAAGCAATAAGAAGTGGGGAGATGATGCTAATTGCACTTAATTGTGACTTAATTGCTTTGAGCCTTAAGGCTGCAGAGTTTTTCATTCTGTTCTGTCCCTCATTTTAAATTTGGCATTTTACACATGTGTACATTCTTGGGATAATGGTTTATTTCCTACCATCAGCAGATGTTTCATGCCAGAAATCTCTGTTGGTTGGTTTTTTCTTCTTAAAGAGAGGACAATTAAAGGTATCTCAGTCAAGAGGTAGTTTTTTACACAATGCCTTTTAACCAAAATCAAGGTGAAATGGAGCCACACTTGATAACTTAATTTGGCTTAAAAACTCTCTGAGAGATTATTTAAGAGCACTTGAAATCTCAAGCATGGAAGGTGAAGCTCATGCTGATACTCACAGACACGGGATGTTTCTGATGGAATCATGTCACTGTGTGACCGGAACTGAGTGACCCAGAGTCCCTAGGTCAGAGGATTATTTAATTGCCAGTTATGAACTTGCAGATGATGCAAAGAAATTGGAGAAAAATTGCTACAATTTTTATACGAGTGCCTAAAGCTGGAGTAGTTGAATGCTATAACCTGCCTGAGGCCCTGTGGCTCCTGGATATCTGTAGCACTTGCAGGATTAGGGGGACAATGTAGTTTTTCCTCGCTGCCTGTAGAATGAAATACCAAAAACCACAAAATAAACCCAAAAAACCCCCATTGGAATTCTTTCCTGGGGGTAAATGGCTCCATCCTAACTCTGAGCTGCACTGAACCTGGATTTAGAACCTGCTGCTCATAGTCTCAGCTAAAAACACCTGAAATATGAACCACAAATTGTTGTTCATTGGGGGTTTTTTGTATTTTCTAGAAATATCCATAAGAACCTCTCCAAACCTGGACCTTAAAAAAAAAGTGTGTTGATTTTCTCAGCCAACAACACGTATGGTTTCTTCCATCCTTAACAAGCCATCCTTGGATCAAACAAGGATGAGGTTTTTGCTCAAGATTTTAAAGAAAAACAAACAGAAGAAACAGAAGTTAAAGTAGAAATGAAAATTAAATGTTCCCCTGCGGTGCCTGTAACAAACACAGCAGCATATGGCTGCAGAGAGATTTTATTGGAACCTGATCGTGGCATAAACAGAAATAAAACTGGAGAATACCTTATTGTCACACAAAATTCAGAAAATAAACAGAATAAGGGATACAAATGGAGAGAATCTTTAGTATTCTCATTTTAAGTGCTTGAATTTGTTGTTACTATGCAGGAAAAGCAAAAATCATGTTTGGAAAATTATTTCTCTTCTGACAGATTTCTGTTTCAAGCTCTTTTGTGCCTTTCACAATAGATTTCTAGTTCAACAGTGGGAATTCATATTGTGAAACTCTGTAATGTTTAAAGGAATATAAAAAGACATTTGCAGGAAGAGAAAGCTGGAAGATGAAGGAAATCTTCTAGAAATATCGGGGATTAGAATAAAAATGCCCAGGGTTAATTTAAATCAGAGAGTTTTACTTATACATGAATTTTTCCATAGTAGTGCAACTTTTATATGTTTTTTCAGGCTTAAGGTTTAGGCAATAAATTGCTGGTACACATTAAGTATCTGCCATAGGATAAATAAAATAAATGGTTTAAAAATTTCAAAGAACCTTAATAAATCTTTTAAATACAGGGGATGGGCCAAAATTAGCACAGATTTGGGCTACTTAAAACTGAGTTCCTGCTGATCTTTTATGCCAAAACCACTGGGCTCCACTTTTGTTAGAGAAAGCTGAGAGGGTGGAGGTGGCTCAGGACTACAGGAAGACTTTTGGGGCTTCCAGGGATGTCTCTTCTGCAGATGAGAGCACAAAGGATCATTAGGGATCATTAGCAAAGACCATCTCTTAGAACTCTGGGGTTTGGAGGTCAGAATGATCTTTGTGGAAGATCAAAGAGTGTCTCAGGTGATGAGGAAAGGTGGGAGAGTGACAAGTAGCTCTGTAAAAAGCTGGACAGAGGTGAAAATGGCCAAAGGTTTTTCTTCTTCCAGCTGTGGCAGCCCCTGCTCTGCTCCAAAGGCCACCAGAACTGGTGGATCCAGTCACTGGAACTTGTGGTTGGTTTGAATCAAACCCAACTAATGAATCACAGAATTCCAGAATGGTTTGGGTTGGAAGGGACCTTAAAAATCACCTTGTTCCACCCCCTGCTGTGGGCAGAGACACCTTCCACCAGCCCAGGTTGCTCCAAGCTCTGTCCAACCTGGCCTTGGACACTTGCAGGGGTGGGGCAGCCACAGCTTCTTTGGACAACCTGTGCCAGGGCCTCCCCACCCTCACAGGGAAGGATTTCTTTCCAATCTCCTATCTAACCCTGCCCTCCGGCAGTGGGAAGCCATTTCCTCTTGTCCTGTTCCTCCAGGCTGTTGTCAAAAGTTCCTTTCCAGCTCTCCTGGAGCCCCTTCAGACACTGGAAGGAGCTTTGAGGTATCACTCGGCCTTCTCCAGGCTGAATGAAATAGTTTTTACTGCGCAGCTTTGGATTCAGCTCATTCTGTGCAGCAGCAGTTTAAATTTGGATCTGTGAATGAGCCCCACAGCACACTCAGTCAAGGTGCCGAAAAGCCTTTGTGTGAGAGCAAAGTGGGATATGAAACACAGAAACTGAAAATAACTCACTGGAGTGAGGTGTCAGAGATGTCATCACACAGCTCAGGTTGTATTTTCACAGAGTTATTGATAGAAAACTCCAGTCTCGTGGTGAATTGGGACCCTGAAGTTTCATCAAGAGAAAAATGGGAGAAAAGAGATGAAAACTGGAGTAGGAGTGGAGAGGACTTGAGCGTGGGCCAACGTGTAATCCACGTGCCTGGTCAAATCCTACTGATTTCTAGATTAAGTCTGTGCTTAATTCCAAGATCTACTGGAACTATTAGTTGTAAAGAGATGGTGTGGCTGATATTTTGGCATCCACAACCTGAGTGTGTTTTGCCACTGATCTGGTGGGAATGCAGCTGGTTCTGGGGGAGCTGTGCCTCCCACACAGGCAGGGATGAAGGTCTGGGCAGAGGGGGAAGCCTGGAAAATGTTAATCCCAAACATCCCTTGGGACAGTGAAAGGACTCTTACCAACACTGTAGATATTAGTCCATTTGTACATCTAGTTTCTTCCCAAATTCCCTTAATATAACACTTATTTCACTGATGCTGAAGTCATTTAATCAATTAAAGAAGATTGCGGGCTTTGTCTTTTTGCATTTTCATTCCTGTGCTGACACAGTGAGCAGGACCTGCCCTTTCAGACTGTCTAGGCATAAATAATTTATATTAAATGCAAATTTTAATCAACAGAAGTGTCAAAAGTTCAGATAGTAAATTCTGCAAACTAGATGGATCCCCTCAGATTTTTAAGGTTGCTTTGGCAACCGTTTATTTTATTTTTAAGGGAGCAGTTGCAGACATGCCAAGCTTCAAATTAATAAAGACTTTGCGGCAGATTTGATTACTCTAAAATTTATTCCTCTTAGGCAGTATCTTAAAATCTTTTTTCTTGGAAAACATGAGTTCTTACAGCTTTATTTTGGCTCTGCAGGAATTCAGCTGAACCCCAGGTGGACACTGAGTTGGCAGGAGGGGTGTATTTAATGCAAGAAGTGACAGCACTTTTGTTTGGGTTGTTACCTTTGGGATGGGGGTTTTGCAACCATAAAAAATTATCAATTATAACTTATAAATTATAAGTTATGTAAATTAATTTGTATCAAATTAATTTGTATAAATTAACAACTCAGCATTAAGTTCTCCTGAACTCCTAAAGTCTGATGGGCTTTCTGGATGTTTGAGAGTAGGCTCTGCTTGACGCAGCCCGTTTCAGCCCTCTTCAGACTTCCATATTATCTGTTTTTCCATACATAAAGCTCCAGTGGTTGTTGGATAACTATGAGACAGCAGAAGGTGTCAGCCTTCCCAGGAGCTCCCTGTACAACCATTACCTGAGGCACTGCCAGGAGCACAAACTGGATCCAGTGAACGCTGCTTCCTTCGGGAAACTCATCCGCTCTGTGTTCATGGGGCTGAGGACCCGGCGCCTGGGAACCAGGTTGGTAGGAATCTACATCGAAATAAGAAAAAAAGCCTTCCTGCAACTTCTCTCAGGTGTTCTAAGAACCTACTGAGCATCATTTAGCAGGCACAGGTCATTTTGAGATCTACAGATACAACCAGCCATGATCGTGTGGGATAATAACCTTTATTTGAACTGAGGCTTCTTCTCATCCCTTTAGTATCTCATTTTCTGAGAGAACAGCTGGAGCTGTGCCAGGGGGGTTGGGATGGATCTCAGGGAAAGGTTCTTCCCCCACAGGGTGCTGGGGCACTGCCCAGGCTCCCCAGGGCAGTGGGCACGGCCCCAAGGCTGCCAGAGCTCCAGGAGTGTTTGGACAACGCTCTGAGGGACAGGGTGGGATTGTTGGGGTGTCTGTGCAGGGCCAGGAGTTGATCTTGGTGGGTCCCTTCCAGCTCAGCATATTCTGTGATTCCGTATTGTCTGAAAAAGAGGAGGTAATTCACCCTCACAGTTGTTGCTGCCACCCAAATTCTGGTTCAGTGAAGCCGTTTCTCCCTTTGAGTCCAGTAAAGATCCTTCGTAACAGAATCTTTGATGCAGACAAGCTGTCGAAGTTGTAAATGGTTTATTTCTGAAATCCCCAAAGCATCAGGCTGAATCTTGTGAGGATTTTTTTCTTTTAAAACATCAAAGATCTGTGGGATGTTACAACAAAAGCGTAGCATGAGAAATACACACACAGATGTGTCCTTCAAGGGAGCATCCAGAGCTTCTGCACAGCTGAGTGTGCATTTTATCCCAACTTAGAATATAAAAAAATAGGTAATATACTAGAGAAAAAGTGGTTTCTCTGATTGTGTAAGATTTTATAATAAAAATTCAAGCTTAGATATTTGGGCTTCTAAAGGAGAACAAAACCAGATATGTCCAGGGCATTGCACAGCTGGAATGTGGAGGCAACAGTTGTAGGAAGAGCAGTTTGGATTTCTGTAGATGGGGTCAAGTGCAAGAGCTATGAAATAATTTCCTTAGATGAGAGAAATTCTTTCATTCCATCAAGGATTAAAGAAAAAACAAGCAAGCAAAAAACCCACTTAAAATTGCAAATGAGCAGGTTGGGAAGGAGATAGTGAACCTAAATAAGTATGGAAAGAGCTGTCCACCATTATTTTCTAATTTATTATAATTTTAGATTATAAAGGCATCTTTTATTTAATTTGCAGGCATTTAAAATCACTCAAGACAGGGCTGAACATGTAGTGTCTGTAAAACCCTTTTTTGCACTGACTGAACAATTGAACTGGCCCTTGAAAAGGGAAAATTCCCCCAACAAAAGAAGTTGGGACAAATAGTCCTCTCTTAAATTTCTCTAATTTCACTGGGATTGAAAAATTCCAGTTTGGTGGAAAAACTTCAACTGACACGTCTCTCTAATGTGATGGAATCACATTCTGCTAAGGAGCATCACAGCAGCAAAGAAGAAAGAATTTCAGCCCCCTGTGCTTGCAGAAACCTTCCGGTTTTTCCAAAACCTTCAAAAATGAGCAGCTCCAAGAACAAAACCACATCAAAGCCTGTTGCTGTGAAAGTTGTGGCACCACAGAGACATTTTTCTTATCATAGTTTTCTGTCCAGTCAGGCTTGTTTTATCCAAGCTTAGATAAAGATGGAGGTTTGTTTTTATGGAAAAAACAAATCCTTAAACCCTAATCAAATAGCAAAGTGTCCCCTGTGGGCTCTCTGTCATTCTGTTTAATAACACTTTGTATTGTAACTTTTGCCTGCTCTTCCCCAGTTGCCATGGAGCAAACCTGGCTGGGTTTAAACATGGATGTCCCTGAGTTTGGCCACACGTGGGCTTAAGTTTTCTAAGGGGTGATGGCATTTATTAGTTCATGACTTCAGCCACTGAAATTGCTGCCTGAAGCTGGGAATATTGTCAAAACAACCTAAATTGCAGGGCCACTTACAATGTCAATGTTGATACTTCCAGGGGGAACTCCAAATATCACTATTATGGGATCCGCCTAAAGCCAGAGTCTCCGCTGAACCGTCTGCAGGAGGACGCCCAGTACATGGCCATGAGGCAGCAGCCCATCCACCAGAAGCAAAGGTAAGTGCTCCCAGGGCCTTCCCAAAGAGCTCAGCAGTCCAAATCCTGGGAATTGGCTTTGCTTGGGGCAAAGGGGGAGAGTGATGAGCTTGAGTTCAAACCCAAATGTTGCTTGGAGCAGTGGGAGGGTCCAAAACCAATTCCAGTAGATGCCCCATTCCTGGAAATATTCAAGGTGAGGTTGGATGGGGCTTTGAGCAACCTGGTCTAGTTGAAGATTTTCTGGCTCACTAAATGGCCTTTAAAGGACTACATGGCCTTTAAAGGCCTGTTCCAACCCAAACTATTCTGTAATTCCATGGAATGGCATTTATCTCCCTAATCTGTTTGCCAGCACTGTAAGTGCCACCTTTCCCAGCATACCTGTAGCCAGACTGGTTCAGGATCTCAGCTATGGAGTTCTTGTGCCAAATCAGTGTAAAGGACTTGGGGGTTGTGCTGTGTTTGGGTGCATTTTGGTTTTTGTGCAGAAGTGCAAGTTAAATAGTACCATGGTTAGTCTTGTGTCTGAGCAATTTTAAAGATAAAATACAACATGCATAGGAATTTGGAATTGCCTTCTGGAAGCATGGACGCCTCTGGTTGTTGCTGGAGTGAAAAAGGAGCAGAATTTATTTCTTCAGCTCCCAAACAGAAAGTAAATGCAAAAAATGCAGAAAGTCGACTCCTAAGACAGAGTCAGCTCTGGAACCCACTCCATTCTGCTTCTCTTTTTTGTTTTTTGGTGTCACCTTGGGCATACCTCTTAACCCCTGCGATTCTGTCTTGGGGAGGCTTTTCAAAAGTTGCTGCTCATTTTCCCCCTCCCCTTGAGTCAGAGATAGAGATGCTCAGCCCTTGACACGTTGTCCTTGAGTGTCACCTGATGAACACACAGATCTATACAGCTGTGTTGTAAATAATATGTACGTGTTTGCTGGTGCCTGCGTGAATCCTAAACCATGCTCTGAATTTAGGTACAGAGCAGCCCAGAAGATGGATGGGATGGCAGAGAGTGGGTCCAACAGCAACCCCCACACCACACCGGAGCAGTCAGTGGCTGCTCAGAGTCAACACCATCAGCAGTTCATAGGTGAGGACACTCCTTTAATGATTAATTCTTCACATCTAGGATTTTTTTCTTGTCCAGGAAAACCCAATTGTATCCTAATAAATCTACAGTATTATATATTTCATATATAGTATGTATTCTAATAAGCTTTTGTAATGTCACAGTTGCAAAGTTTATTTGCTGACTCCTGTCCCCCCAGAAGGGTTTTTTCCTTCAGCCAACAGGTCTTTTGGTTCCCTCTTAGTGTGTTTTTAATTCCATCTGGTTTTATCCAAATTGCATGGAAGAGTGGAGGTTCTGCCAAGCCTTGCCAGAGGGAGAAAAGCAATTCTCTCCCTTGCAGAGGCTACAGTGCATATCCAACTGGAGATGATCCATGCAGACCTTCTCCTTGTGGGACAGACTCTCTGGCCCTGCTGGTCCTGGATCTACGTGTCTCCATCGCCTCCAGCTGAGACAGCAAATCCCAGCCAGCTCTGTGAGCTCCTGACACCTCTGCTGCCCAATTATATTTCCCATTGTACTCTGAAAATACCAGAGAGATGGTTTTCAGGCTTCAGAGAAAAATCTAATGCAAGTGTGGCAGATGAGGACAATGTTCTCTTGTTTCTTTTATTACACACAGAAAGAAAGCATTTTCCTTTCCACACCGAATAAATGGGTTGCAATTGTTTGCTTTTTTCCCAGTATAACAGCGTAAATCAGGGAAAAAATCGATTATCAGTCTCATTTTTTCTGTTTCATCCCAACTGGATCATGAAAAAGCCACCAGTGACAGCAACACCTGTATTCCAAGTGTGCCTAACCCTCAGCATCTTTCCCAATGTTCTTTTTCCGTAGATGTGACCCATGTCTTTCCTGAGTTCCCAGCCCCTGATCTAGAGAATGTCCTCTTACAAGAAGTTTTCACCTTGAACGACGTGAAAACTCTGCAGATTCTTTACAGGCGACACTGTGAGGTGATTAGTTGGGATATTATTTGGTGATTATCTGATTTATTAATCAGTGTGGGACATAATTCATGTGCTCACTCATATTCTGCTCTTAGGAAAAGCTGGAATATATAGGGAATGCTTGATTTGTGAGGAATTACAACTCAGATATTGTGCTTTATGTTATTTTTTTCACCGTGTGACCTGTTTTATGTTACATTGATTATCAAAACAATGCCATTTCCGTTATTTTTCTTGTAAATTATTTACTGTAAATGGCAGCACATGAAGTGTGTGCTGACACTGCGTTGACACGGGGCTGACAGAGCTGCTAACGAGCTGTGTTCTTTGTTGTCAGGCGACTTTGGATGTTGTAATGAACCTCCAGTTTCATTACATCGAGAAGCTCTGGCAATCCTTCTGGAGTCCGAAGGCACCACCTAGTGATGGTCCCACTGCTCTGCCTTCCAGGTACTCCCTGGCCTTCCACTGGTTCTCAGTGATCCATTTCTTGGTGATTTTTTTTCTTTTAAAGATGAATGAAGTGTTTTTCAGCTCCCTTAGGCTTTTTGAGTGCTTTGGAGAACTTGAAACTTTGGGCAATGCTCTCGGGCACAGGGTGGGATTGTTGGGGTGTCCTGTGCAGGAGCTGGACTCGATGATACTGATGGTCCCTTCCAACTCAGCATGTTCTGTGATTCTATAGAAGTGTTTAATATAATGGAAACACAGAGTTCAGACCTCTGAGGAAAGTGTCTGCTCTGATTATAGAATTATGGAATCATTAAGGTTGGAAAAGCCCTCTAAAATCATCAAATCCAACCATCAACCCAGCACTGCCATAGTCACCACTAACCATGTCCCCAAGTGCCACATCCATATGCCTTTTGATGATGACTCCACCACTGCCCTGGGCAGCCTGTTCCAAAGCCTAAGCACCCTTTCAGTGAAGAAATTTTCCCAATATCCAATCTAAACCTCCCCTGGGGCAACTTGAGGCCATTTCTGTCACAAGTCTGTACTCTTCATTTTTACTGAGGATATAAGGATTTCCCATATGGATGTTTTCTATTCAGAAGAAAAATGGTAAAACTTCAAGTAATAAGCAAAAAACCCACAAAAATCTGTAGAATATGTTCTCATCCAACCACCAAGTCTTCTTCCTTCTGAAAATACTCAGCATTTGAAGGTGTTAAACACCTTGAAAATGTTTGTGATGTCTCTCAATATCAGTTAATCTGCACCTACATTGGCTGCAAACTTTTTGTTCCCAGTGATACAGCTCAGCAGGTTTAGAGCAGAGGGGAAAGGTGGGAAGGTTTTGGAAATATCTGGGACTGTAAGAAGAACTAGCTGAGCCCTTTCTTGCTGAAATGCCTGTGCTGAAGCACAGTCCCCACGTCCACGTGGACAGGAGTGTGTGAAAGGCAATGAGGCAAAAGAGGGAAGAGGTGAAGGCAGTAGATGTGGATTTGCAGGAAGACTGCCCAGAGCTGTGGCCCCATGGATGGGGAGGTGCTTGCAGAGACAAGACTCGTACAAACAATCAGACGTTTCCTTTTGAAAGATACCTGAAGGCTTTTTTGTGCTGCAAATTGGGGTTAGTAATAAAGAAGGGTGAATGCACTGAGTGCAAAGCTGCTACTCACCCAGTGTCCCTCCTCCTCCTGCAGTGAAGAAGAACCCGAAGGGACTCTCCCAAAAGACAAGCTGATCACTCTGTGCAAATATGAGCCCATCCTGAAGTGGATGAGGAGTTGTGACCACATCCTGTACCAGGCCCTGGTGGAGATCCTCATCCCTGACGTGCTCCGACCGGTGCCCAGTGAGTACCCACAGCCCCATCCCAGAGCATGACTGGTGCTGGGGAACTGGGTCTGACAAACATGGAATCATGGAATGTTTGGGTTGGAAGGGACCTTAAAGCTCATCTCATTCCACCCCTGCCATGGGCAGGGACGCCTTCCACTAGCCCAGGTTGCTCCAAGCCCCGTCCAACCTGGTCTTGGACACTTTCAGGGATGGGAGATGACTCACTTCCCACAAAGATTTCCCTGGTAAAAACTGATGTAGAGGTGTTCGTTTTGGCTAAAATGTTATGGCAACAGCAATATTCCTCCTGCAGCTTTGCTCTGTCGTGGTATTTTGTGGCCCCTGGGAATTCTCATGCCTTTTAAATTTGGTGTATTGCACATCACATCTCCTGATTTTGGCCGGGAGTCAGGTAAAACAGCATGTTACACACACATGGAAGCACAGCCGATCCTTGGGAGTTGTTTCCTTGGAGATCACATCTTTTTTTCATATGGAACCATCCTGGAAAATAGGGGTCAGCTTTTATTTGGGAGGTTAGTGATGGGATATTAAGGATTTTCTCTCTGATTTGGCTCCCCAGTGAGGTGCATTGTGTCAGTCTCCACAAAACCTCAGCTTAGACCTAGACTGGGCCTAGTCCTGGAAAGTCGAACAGTACTGGAAAGCTGTGTCCCCCTCAGGGCTATTGTCAGTCATATACTGGGACACATAAGTGCCTTTGAAGAGCAGATTTCACCATTTGGAAAGTGCTCAGAAGGACCACAAATAAGAAAAGGATAAGAGAAAATAAAAATAATGAAAAATCATAGAAACCTTGAGGTTGGAAAAGACCTCTAAGATCAGTAAGTCCAATCATCAAAGAATAAGAACAAGAATAAGAATAAAAATAAGAACAAGAATAGGAATAAGAGTTTGAGTAATAACATTAAAGAACAAGAATAATTTGAGTGTGTATCAGAACCCAGCTAATTTCCTTGATGCAAAATCAAGGTCTCAGCTAACCAGACAACAGGCTGTGCTTTCCCCAGCAGTCCTAAGCTACAAAGTGGTCCCCAAAAATGACACAGAACAGCCTTTCTAACTTTGCAGCCTTCTTTGCAGGCACACTGACACAGGCAATCAGGAATTTTGCCAAGAGTTTGGAAGGGTGGCTGATGAATGCCATGAGTGAATTCCCCCCGCAGGTCGTGCAGACCAAGGTGAGCACGGGCGCGAGATGGGCTCAGTGTATGTCTGCATGTTGCAGTTTTCCACAGGGATTGGAAATCCTTGCTGAAGTTGGGCCAGTTTGAGTCAGTTCTCAGGATTAGCACAGTGTAATGATTAATTCTGAACCAAAATCAGCAATGAGTGGGAGGGCAGGTCGGGCAATTCCTTTGTACCAGAAGCTGATGCTGCTCTGTCCACGGAGCCATTTCTGCATCTCGAAATTGCAGATGAAGCTTTGTGTGAGAAAATCATAGAATATCCTGAGTTGGAAGGGAACGCCAAGGATCATCCAGTCCAACTCCTACCCTGCCCAGGACACCCCAACAATCCCACCCTGTCCCTCAGAGCGTTGTCCAAACGCTCCTGGAGCTCTGGCAGCCTTGGGGCCGTGCCCGCTGCCCTGGGGAGCCTGTTATCCCTGCCCTGGAATGAGTCTGTCCTGGAAAGCACAGGAGGGAATGGCATTGCCAAGTTCCAGTAGGAACCAGTAGGTTCACTAGGAACACAAGGTTCCTACTCCCTTTCTCCTAAAGCCAGAGATTCTTGCAGCCTGTTCCCACCTTGCTGGTTTCTGCTGGAGACAGAGTGTGAAAACCTAATAGTTTAAAGAAAACGAATAATAGAATCAGAGAATCATTTAGGTTTGGGTCCTTCCACCTGATTCACCTGCTCTGTGATGAGCACATTTTACCTGGTGGGGCATCATGTTGCCCAGGCAACCAGGGAGACATCATGGGAGAGATGAGAGTCGTTATTCCCTAGAAACAAACCCAAACTAAGCAGCACCTAAAGAGACCCAGCTGGTTCACAAACCACACAGTGTCCTCAGCATGTTTCACAACCGTCTGAGCCAAAGGATTTACTGAGTTATTCTGAGTGCCTGGCACAAGGATTAGGTTGGAAACGACCTTTAAGATCACCAAGTCCAAGCATTAACCCAGTACTGCCAAGTCTGCCATGTCCTCAAGTGGCACATCCAGATGTGTTTTGAAGACAACCGTGAGTGGTGATCCCACCACTGCCCTGGGCAGCCTGTGGCAGTGCAGGGTGTGCCTGGAGCAGGGTTTGCCCCCCCAGCCCCACGTGCTGTGTTGCAGGTGGGGGTGGTCAGTGCCTTTGCCCAGACCCTGCGCAGATACACATCCCTGAACCACCTGGCCCAGGCCGCCCGGGCCGTGCTCCAGAACACCTCCCAGATCAACCAGATGCTCAGCGACCTCAACCGCGTTGACTTCGCCAATGTGCAGGTAACTCTGCCCCTGGGTCGTGTTCTCTAGGGCTGGGGCTCCACAGCCAGGTTGTAGGCACCACCTGATTTCGACCACCGCCTGATTTCCAGTGCTAAAAACCAACTAAATGAACAAGTTGATGGGTTTTGATGTTACTTTTCCATGTAAGTTTTCCAATCTCGCTGTGAACGGTGGAGGAGGTATGGAGGAGCTTTTGTAAATAAGAGTCATAGAATCTTATTTATTTGTTTGTAATCTTATTTGCAAATAAGAGTTGTAGAATCATTAAGGTTGGAAAAGATCTCCAAGATCAACAAGTCCAACCTTCGACCGAACCCCACCATGTCCTCAACTCATTTTTTGAACACTTCCAGGAATGGTGACTCCACCACTTCCCTGGGCAGCCTGTTCCCAGGCTTAACTGCTCCTTCCATGAAGAAAGAAGTGCTGCCAACAATAATATAGTTTAATAATAACATTATACTATGGATGGATCAGAGACAATATTCAGAGCTGGTTTGCAGCCCTTGCCTACTAGAAATGAAGCTGCATTCCTGGGCTGGGATACAACACCATGCAGGTTTGGCATGAGTAACTATCAACCCTTCTTCCCGAGCAGGAACAGGCCTCGTGGGTGTGCCAGTGTGAGGAGGGCATGGTGCAGAAGCTGGAGCAGGATTTCAAGCTCACTCTGCAGCAGCAAAGCTCTCTGGACCAGTGGGCCAGTTGGCTGGATAATGTTGTTACTCAAGTCCTGAAGCACCATGAGGGCAGTCCCAGCTTCCCCAAGGCAGCCAGGCAGTTCCTGTTGAAATGGTCCTTCTATAGGTACATCTCCTTTCTCATTTTGGAGGTATTTCTGCATCGGGCTCAGGGCATGTGAAGAGCTCCTTGAAAAGCCAAGGCCACGTTCTTTAACCGTAAAACTGTGGTTAACTGTGGCTCTGGTACAGAAGGAAGTGTTGTGTCTCCTGTGTCCTTTCAGGACAGGGATAGAATCATTAAGGTTGGAAAAGACTTCCAAGATCAAGACCAAATCCTGCCATGCCCAAATAGGACAAGATGCTCCATCAACTTATTTCTTAAAGTGATTTGATACTCTTGGGTTAGAGGCAGAAGGGAATAAAAGTTGGAAAAGACTTCCAAGACCATCAAGCCCAACCTTTGACCAAATCCCACCATGCCCAAATAGGACAGGATGCTCCATCAACTTATTTATTAAAGCAGTTTGACACTCTTGAGTTAGAGGCAGAAACAATCCCACAGGGGCAGAAATAATCCCACAGTACCTTCAGGGTCCAGAATTCAGGGTGAAGAATCAGACGTGACACAAGTGCGAAACATGACCCAAATGTTGTTTCCCGGCCATATTCCAGCTCCATGGTGATCCGGGACCTCACCCTGCGCAGCGCCGCCAGCTTTGGGTCCTTCCACCTGATCCGCCTGCTCTATGACGAGTACATGTTCTACCTAGTGGAGCATCGTGTGGCCCAGGCGACCGGGGAGACACCGATCGCCGTCATGGGAGAGGTGAGAGTCCTTCATTCCCCAGAAACAAACCCAAACTAAGCAGCACCTAAAGAATCAGAGAATCAGCCAGATTGGAAAAGACCTCTGAGGTCATCGGGTCCAACCCATGACCCAACATCACCTTGTCACCCAGCCCATGGCACTGATGCCACATCCAGGCTGTCCTTAAACACCTCCAGGGATGGGGACTCCACCCCCTCCGTGGGCAGCCCATTCCAATGCCCAGTCACCCTTTATGTGAAGAACTTCTTCCTGATGTCCAACCTAAACCTCCCCTGGTGCAGCCTGAGGCTATGTCCTGTTACTCTATTGCTAGAAGAGCCCCACACCCCCCCAGTTCCCCCTCCTGGCAGGGAGTTGCAGAGAGTGAGGAGGTCTCCCCTGAGCCTCCTCCTCTCCAGGCTGAGTCCCCCCAGCTCCCTCAGCCTCTCCTCACAGCATTTGTGCTCCAAACCCTTCACCAGCCTTGTTGCCCTTCTTTGGACCCACTCCAGCCCCTCCATGGCCTTCCTGAACCGAGGGGCCCAGAGCTGGACACAGCACTCGAGGTGTGGCCTCACCAGAGACACACTTGGTTCACAAACCACACAGTGTCCTCAACATGTTTCATAACCAAAGGATTTGCTGAGTTGTTTTGAGTGTCTGGCACAAGGATGGAGCTCCTGGAGCATCTTCCATGAGCTGGTGGATTGTGGAGCAGCTGGGCTTTGGAGGCCTGGAGGAGGGAGGAAAAGGATCTCCCTCTTTCTCTCCATAACCTGTGGAGAGAACCCTGACTTTGGGATTCCTGCCATCAAACACTAAGTGAAGCAAAAAGGTCCAAAAGTTCCTTTCAGTAATTGAATTTCTTCAGGCCTCTGCAAGTTCCAGTGTTACATGCACAGTCACACTCTCTGTTTTTGAGGTGAAGAAGAGAAATTATGGGTTGTTTGTGCTGTTTGTGAGGGTTTGGGTTTCTTTTTGTTCATCAGTCAGGCAGCAACTGGTGCCTGGCTTGCAGGCAAGTCCTGTCCTGCCTAGCTGGGGCCACATCCAGTTTTTCCCTCTGAAATGCAGAGTTAAAAGCCCCAGCTGAACCTGTGACAGCAATATAGAAACTACTGTGAGATTAAAACTGAGCTCATTTGCTCCTTGAAGCTCATGCTGTTTTCTTCCTTCCAGGGAGCTCATGTGGGGAGCCAGGCAAACCAAAGCCTTTCCCTTCCCCTCCCACGCTGCTGCTCCAACTGCAGCGCTCTGAGTTCCCACTATTCCCTCTGAGTTCCCACTGTGCCTTGCAAAACCTCTGCCTTTACTGATATTAAAGGAACATGAAAGACTTCCTGCAAAACCCAGCTGTGGGAGGCTTTCCTCCCTCAGTTTTTTCCTTCATTAAACCCTTGCAATATTCCTGTTCTCCAGGAGGAGGCTGATTCTTCCCAGCAAAGGAGGAGGAATTGTGTACTTCCATTTCCACTGAGCTTTCTCTGGAGCTCTCCTCAGCTTCTGCTGCTGCCCACCTTTCCATGACTTTTCAGCATTATTTTTGTAGCAATTTGGTGTTTCAGACCTTGTCATTGAGAGAGACAACACGTCTCCAGAACCACAGGTACCCTCAGCTCTCTGGTTCCAGTTGGCACCGTGGCCTCACACACCACACGCTCTCTGACATGACTGCAAAGGCTTTGCAGAGAGATGGAGTGAAGGGAGAGCAGGAGAGGGGCATTGCCCAAAAGATGCAAAAGGCTGGAGAAAAAGCGCATCCTTTGCACTCTGACATCACCTGGGAGATGGAAAAATTTCTCCCTCTGGTCTAGAGCTTGATACTCCCCTGGATTGGGGGGGAAGGGGTAGTTTAAATGGCAACAAGAGGCTTTCCCCTCCCCCCCCCCAAACATGTGGTTGGTTTTGCTTTCTGCTCTCCATCACCAGCACTGCTGATGCTCATGGTCTCTCCTGGGCACTTAAGCTCTTTGTTGGAACTGTTTGGTGACTGAGGCCATTGAGCAGGTCTGGCACTTTGGGTCTGCAAAGCCTCACTGACCTTGTAACTCCCTTTTCTTTCAGTTTGGTGACCTCACATCCCTGTCTCCAACACTGCTGGACAAAGGTACACGAGGGAAGTCCTCTGGGTCAGGGTGGGAGGGGGATCTTTGTGCTGGCTCTTCCAGCCTGCTCTGCTGGGAAAAAGCTCCCCTTCCCTCTGGTCCCCTCTCTGATGCTGAGCCATGTCCTTGCAGATGACATCAGTGAGCTGGGCTCTGAGGTGGACACAGACCGGGCCGTGGGGGAGCCACTGGTGAAGCGGGAGCGCAGCGACCCCGGCCACTCCCTGCAGGAGATCTGAGCCAGGCACACAGCTCCTCTCCAGCTGGACAAAGACATCCAGAGCCAGGTTGGATGGTCCCAAGCCTGAGCCTCCCCAGATCTGCGTTCTTAGTGCCTCTTAGTTTCTCTTTCATGTTTACTTGTGTTCGAGGATGGATCCCAGCGCCAGGGCAGGCGCTGGGATGGGGCTGGTTTGGCCACCCTCTTCCCTCCAATGTGGCTGCTGTCTGGAGGGAGAAGCTCCAGAGTCTGCTCCCAAGGGATGGAAGCCTCCGTGGTCAGCAGCAGATTGGATGTGCCTGGCTGGGAGAGCCTGTCCTCCCTCCCCAGCCAGAGTGAGACAGACAAGTGAGGCTTTCTCCTTCAGGGAAGGTGGTTTGGGTTCCTTCCTCACTTCTCAGACTTCACTGTGATACGAACTTGAACCAATCAGTGCCCGAGAGGAAGGAAAAATACCTGACGCTTCCCCTGCAGCCTTTCCAGACAAGCTGTCCTGGCTCTGGCTTTGCCAAATCACTTGCACCGCAGAGGACAGGACAGTTGGTCTCTCTTGTACCCACTCCAGGCTGCACATCCCTCTGATCCTGATGGACACAGGAGTGCTCTGGGACTACAGGACGAGCATTCCCACCTGCTCCCATGTCTCCCCAGCTTGGCATTTCACCACTGATCCCTGAATGCTCCCGGGACACCGTCAGGCCAACTCAAGATACCAAAGGACTCCAAGGAAGTGGCAGCCGGTTGCAGAGTGTGTTCACTGCCTGTGGGCAATCCTGTGACAATCCCATGGCACCCCTATCCCCCAGGGTGCCCAGGCAGAGGGGCACTGGCCCCACGTCCTGGGGTGTGTGAAATTCCCACTCCATGTCCAGCTGTAATGCTGAAGGAGGTGCAGCCGTGTCCGGAGCAGGGCGAGGGGATGTGACCACAGTGCCTTAGCATGGGCCATGTTCCTGCTTCCCCCCAGCTCCAGGAGAGCCAGCACAGCTAAGACTGATCCAACAGCTCATCTCATGTCATGAGGGGCTGTCATGGACCCAGGGGAGCTCAGCACTCTGGTGACATTTCCCCTCTCTAAATCCCTTTGCCTTTTCCCGGTGGCTCCTGTGGGGCTGAGCCAGGGGAGCTCAGTAGGGTCTCTTCTCCCTTTCCATGTCCTGTGGGGTCTGTGCTGAGGTGGATTACACTGGGATGATGTGGACTGCACTGGGGTGTTGTGGGCTACAGGGCAGAGGAGGGGGGGGGTATCATCAAGCCAAACTGCAAAAACAAAGCCCCGGGGCAAATCTTTCTGTGAATAAAGGCCGTGTCATAAGTAGCTTTTATTATTATGGTTTCTAATGATGCAGTATTTGGTGTGAGCTTTTCCAGGGGTCTCGTGTACATTTGCATAGCAGAGTATATTCTGTCCAAATCTCTTTATTTCCTCGTTCCCAGTAGTACTAAGGTAGCTGTGACACTTTAAAACACATTAGAAATGGCCAGTGAAACCAAAGTGTGTGTAGTGGCACATTTTCCCTCTGACTGTCCCGTGCTATTATCGTTGTCTGTAAGCGTCTCATATGGAAATGGAGTGAAATGAGAGAAGGAGAGAAGTGAGAAAGGCAAATTTAAATGTAAATAACAACCAGAACTCCTGGAGTCAGAGTCCAGTGTTTTGGATCCTGCTGATGAGATAAGAGGGTTCAAAAAAACAGCTGAGCAACCAAGTCTTAACTCCCCTGTTCCCACTGAGGGTGGTGGGAAGTTCAGCTGGAACATTGGCTCTTTCACCAAGGGACCCCAACCTGCAAACAAGATGCTCTGGAGATCTGCAGCACCGTGTGAGGAGTCTGAGGAACCACCTAAACCCCATGCACAGAATTCCAAGCCTAACCTGAATAGCAATAAACATGTATCCAATGCTCAGGCCTGTACAAGGAGTGTTGTGGTCCCATTTCTTCTGTGTTCCCTGAGAGGAGATATCAGGAGATGCTGCAGCACTTTGGAGAGATGCAAGGAGCTGCCCAGTGCAGGGTATTTTACAGCAGTTTTGGGCAGGGATCCTGTGTCTGCAGGAAGGCAGGATCCCCATGGAGCAGCAGCTGCTGTGTAGGGATAACTCCCCATTACACTCCCAAAGGGGAGGAGAGGCTGAGGGATCAAGCTGAGCATTGGGCCGTAGGAAGCATGTTTTAATTATGCTTCCAGACTAAGTGAAAGGATGGGAACAGCGAGACAGGGATGTGACAAGTGCTGGATCATTCCTGCTCAGATCCCTCAGGAGGGGGAAGGTTTAGCCTCAGCCTCTCACCCTTGTGCTCTTGCTTCCCCCTCCCTCTGGGTTATGCCCAGTCTTGCAGGGGTGGCTGGACCAGCCAGAGTCTCTTCCTTTGGATACTGAGCCTCAGGGCTGGAAGCAGGGGGTTATTTCCCCCAGGGGAACTGGGCAGCACCTCCCGACCCTGAGCTGCAGGTGGAGAGCAAACACAGCTCAAAATACTCCTCACAGTACACACAGCCCCCCATCCTCAGCCTACCTCTGGCTCCATCACCCCTCCAAGGTGGGCAAATCCAGAGAGATTTCAACATAAGCATCCCAGGACTTTCTCTTCCATCTCTTCCCAACCAGCAGAGAATGCCAGGAGGTGGCAGGAGAAGGGGAGATGGCAGGGATTGACACCAACCCCAGAGAAATCAGAGGGGTGCAACGTTCCAGAAGCAGTTGGACATTGCCAGTCCCTATGACTCATCCCAAAAGGATGAGCTTCAAGCTCCACAGTGCAGCACAGCCCAGGGATTTATCAGGAGCAGCCCTGCATGGGGAAGCTGCAAGGCCACCAGCCTGGGAGATGCTGCTGGTCTGGTGACAGCCAGGACATCATGGAGAACTTCAACATGTACGTGCAGGCAGGATGAGCCTTGGGCTTGCCTCCTGTTTGTCCCCAAGGGAATGTGTCCCTTGACTGGGGTGGGTTTAGCTTCATGGTCTGGCACTGGCACACCTGGATTTTACCCACAGCCTTGGCTGTGCCTCACTGAGGCATCAGAGAACAGGCACCTACATCTGGAGAGCCTCTGGGACACAGGCACTTGCAAAGTGAGATGATACAAAGTTCTCCAAATGGAAACCAAAACGCATTTGAAACCAGGCGCCAGAGGCACCTTCTGTTCTTTACTTGCTATTTCTCTTTCGTTCGGACTGAAACAGCATCTTAACCTTGTGCCAGAAGAGTCCTTGGCTGGTCCATGTGGTCACAGGGCACAGAAACATCACCCAAAGCCCTGTCTGGACCCACAAGTGAGGGTCAGCTGGGCCGGGCTCCCAGCATCACCCCTGCCAGTGACACTTCCAAGTTTTCAAGCCCTGGTATCATTCCCAGCCCAGTATCACCCCCCTACCTGCCCCAGCCCCTGCTGCTCTGACCCCCCTGTTCTCATCCCCATGTGTCCTCACCCTCCCACCCTGCCCAACACGGGGCTCAAACCACAGTGATGTTTCATCCCAGAGCTCCTTCCCCATTGTCCTGAAGCCCTGGGCCATCCTCCCCCCCCTCCTGCCCACACCCTGCCCACACCCTGCCCCATTCCTGGGGCTCTCCTACTCCCTCACTGGGGTGGGAGGTGTTTCTGAAGGGAGAAGGACCTTTGCCAGTCACTCTGGCAGCACTGAGAGCCAAAATCGATGTCCTGGGCTGAATCTTCCTCCCTCCACCTCCCCATGGCTGTTCCTGATCGTGCACAAGGCAGAGAAACTGAGGCAATGCCCGAGAGGCCTCGTGGCATCAATTCACTGTCCCCCTGGGTACCAGAGGGGACAGATTCTGCTGCCCCTGTTCCTGCTGCCCCTGGCCTGCCTCTACAGCCGAGGCAGGAGGAGCCTGGTTGGTCCCAGGGCTCAGCTGGGGCAGTTTAACCACAAACAGGTTTCACCTGGAGCCGATGGGTCTGGGGGCAGATCCACAACCACCCCTACAACTCATTCAGGGTGGTTATGCTTATAAACCCACAGCCTCCCCACAGCAGGGGTTCCCTCTCTCTTTCCTTTTTTTTTTTTTAATTTTTTTTTTTAAATTTTTTTTGTATTTAATTTTTTTGGCTTTGTGTTTTGGGAGCCTCAGTTTGGAGCTGGGGAGAGTTGGGATCTGCTGCCTCTGGGTATCTGGAATGTACTGCTAAGTCTTTCCACCCTTCCCAGTGCTGCCAAGCAGGTAAGGAGACAACACCCAGCTGTCTCCACTCCCCCTTCCCTGGGCTGGGCTTGGGGGCTGCAGCCCCGAGCAGGGTTCAGGTGAGGGTCAGGATGTGTCCCAGCGCTGTCCTTCTCCTGTGTAATGTCCTAGATCAAGGACAATGTCATCATGCAGCTCAGGGGTGGCCTCAGGGCTCGATTCCCGGCCCAGATGCAACACTCCAGGGCCGGTGCAAGGAAATTCCTTCCTGGCACAGCACCTCTTCCCCCCGCGGAGCCGCTCACTCGCCCTGCTCAGCCAGGAGGACGCCTTGGAGAGCTTCGACGGGTACGTGGTGTTGGGATGTGCAGGGGGGGGCTGAGCCCTGGTCTTTCCCTATGTTTATCCCCAAGGGAATGTGTCCCTTGGCTGGAACATGTTTAAGTTCATGGTCTGGCTCTCCCAGCCTGGGGAGGCTTGCAGGGGACAGGCTGGTGTTGTTCCCTGTAGCCAGGGCAAAGCGGGTGGCCCTGGGTGTCCCTGGTGCCTCTACTCTCCCACCGTCGTGGCTGAGCCCTTGGGGACACTTTGCATGTCCCAAAGGCACCACCCACCTCACACCTGTGTCCCCACAGCTCTGCCAGAAGGGTCCGTGACCCGAGTGATGCTTTGGGCTCTGATCTGCTGGACCGCAGCTGCTCCCTCCCTGACCCACAGCTGGTCCGCAGGATCGTGTCTCAGGTGGAATTCTACCTGTCCGATGAGAACCTGGCCAGGGACGCTTTCCTCCTGAAACACGTCCAGAAGAACAAGATGGGCTTTGTCAGCATCAAACTATTGACATCCTTCAAGAAGGTAGGGAACCTGGGGAGGAGTGGGAAGGGTGGAAGATGTCCAGGTGTGCTCTGCTGTCTCCAGTGGAGTGTACAGGGAGGTCCAGACTCCCCTCAGGCTGTTCCTGGCAAAGCCCCGATGATGCAGAGCGGGCTTCTCTCTCTGACTTCAATGCCCTGCAGGGAGGGTGGCTGGGGGAGCAGTGAACAGTCCCCAAACCACCCCTGGGGCTGGATTCACCCATGACTCCCCCAGGCTGCTTTAAGATCATCTCTTAAGCAAAAAACCCAGGCAAGTGCTGGTGGTGTGACATATGGGGAAGCTGAGGTTTACTGCCACAGCCCCGAGGACACTGGGGACTTCCTGCAGACCCCAAGGCCGCTCATGTGGAAGGGGGACATTGCCTTGCCGTGATTTTGTGTTGATAAGGTTGCAGCCTGCCTGGATGATGGGTTTAGGGTGGTCCCTGCCTGAGAAGATCACAGGCATGCAGCAGCCCCCTCTCTCCCCCAGGTGAAGTACCTGACACGTGACTGGCAGCTCACGCTCTATGCCCTGAAATTCTCGGAGCTGCTGGAGGTGAACAAGGAGGGCACCAAAGTGAGGCGCCGGGTGCCCATCCCTGAGGCCCTGCTGAGCATCCCCCCCAGCAAACTGCTGCTGGCCTGGGAGCTGCAGCCCCGGGAGCAGGACCCACTGCTGCTGCCACTGCTCCAGGAGAACTTCCTGGAGATCATCCTGAGGATGTTCAGCCCCTTCGGAGCCATTGCGTCCATCCGCGTCCTGCGGCCAGGCCGAAAGCTGCCCTCGGACGTGAGGAGATACTCAGCCAAGTTCCCCGAGCTGCTGAGCAGATGCTGTGCCCTGGTGGAGTACGAGAGCCTGGACAGCGCCTGTAGGGCCTTCGAGGACCTCGGGCACCGTGACAGTGACAGTGGCATCAAGGTGGTCCGGCTGTGCGGGAAGGGGAACAGGAGGAAACCTGGGGAAGAGAGGCAGGTGGTGGAGGAGCTGGTGGATCAGCCAGGCTGGAAGGTGCAGGGAGCTGCCCTGAGCCTCCCCTACAGCCACGAGGACTCCCTGCTCTGCAGCTCTCCAGGGTCAGATGATGCCTCGGGGCCGCTGTCCCTTCTTCTGAACGAGGACCCCGTGGCACCTGCCTGGCCTGGCAGCAACTTCAAGCCTGGGAATTTCAGCGCCTTCACCGGATCACTCCTCACCAGCAGCAAGGTTTTCCCTCCTCTTGGGCTGGGCTTGGGAACCAGCAGCTGCTACAGCCCCCGCGGCAGCACCAAGAGCCCCTGCAGTGGCTGGGGGGGCACCACAGGTGCCTGGGGACCCTGGAGCAGAAGCCCCTCTCCTGATATTGAACCTCCTCCAGGAAATCCCCTGACACCAAAGTGGGTGTCTAAGCCCCTCAGCCTGTGGGATGGGGTCCTTCACCTGCCCCACAGCCCCGATGACACGAAAGGCTTTGGCAGCAGCTTTGGGAGCGGAGAGCTTGTCCTCCGGCGCTGAGGCTCCTTTGCATTTGGGGTTGAGGCTTGTTATTTTCTTTCTTTTCCCTCCTTCTCTCGAGCAGAAGATTTCTCCGTGGCCCCAAGAGCTGTGGGCGCTGGCAGTGCAGCTGCTCCAGGGGACGGAAGTTTTGGGACAAGGACGATGCTCGAGGTGAGAGGCTGAGCAGCAGCAGGAGTTGTGCTGTGCTCATGCCAGTGGGACTGTTCTTGCCTGGGGCCCAGAGTTAGGATGGGGTCCAGGTTTTGGATGGGAAATGGGCAAATAAAGAGAGATGAATTTTCCAGGCACTCTCTGGCTGGTGGTGTGATTTTTTTTTTTTTTTTTTTTTTTTTTTTTTTTTTTTTTTTTTTTAATTATACCTTTTTCCCCCCTTCCTGGTCTTGCTGCTGCCTGAGCTGCAGACAAGGGCAGGAGGGTCCCTGTCTGCCTCCCTTGTCATTCTTGGGGGGGGGACATTGGTGGGTAGGTGTGCTGCAGGTGGGGTCTTGGTGTGCCCAGGGCAGGTGGCACAGCTTGGCTCAACCTGAGAGGGACAGGACTGGTGGTTGTTGGTCACCTCTGCTCCTGCCCCCACCAGAGCATCCTCTGGCTGCAGCGCTCAGGTTGGACCCCACCTCAGGACTAGAAGAGTTTGGGGAGCCCCAAGGGCTGAAGGACTCAAGGGGCCCAAGGACCATGTATTGGGAGCTGCTGTGGCGGCAGGGCCACGGTTCCTTCTGCCTGGCTGAGCTCCCTGGCATCTCCCAGGATGGGGCTCACTGTGTCCTCCCTGCCCCAAGAGCTCCTCTTGGAGAGGGGAAGAGTTAGGGGGAGATGGAGTGCCCCTGACCCCCTACAGGTAGCTTTTGAGGGCTGCCTGTGCAAGTGCCTTTGGTCTGCTCCCAGAGCTGGGATGTCCTCAGGATTAGTAGATGAGTCCCACACCTGGAGTGCTGTGATGGACAGTCCTGGCTGTTCAGGAGAGGTGGGTAGGGCTGGAGAGGGGAAGGTGTCACCCTTTGTGAGGGAGAGGATTGAAACAGTCCCCACAGTTGGGGATGATGTGGTTGGGAGCCTCTGGGTGAGGATGAAAGGGGTGGAAAACGAGCACAGGCTGCAGTAGGAGATGGTGTCCATCTCCCAGCACTGAGGATTTTTCCGTAGGTAGTGAGGAGAACTCTCTGGACTGGGAGTCCTTGTCCTTACGGTGGATTTCAGTTTCCCAGCCCCCAGCTGGAAATGGCCTCCTGCTGTGGCCAGCAGGTCTGGGAAATTCCTCAAGTTTGTGGGAGAGAACTTCTTGTCTCAAGTACTCAGGGAGCCATCAGGAAAGACACTGTCCTAGATTTGCTGGTTGGGAATGGAGAAGGACTGGTAGGAGCTGGGATGGTCTTGGCCCACAGAGCTGCTGAAATGGTTAATGTGTAAGGAGAAAGAAGGACATCAGAGCTGCTTCCCAGGGCTTGGAGAGAGCAAATGTTCTGTTCCTTAGGGAGGGGTGTAGCAGATTTCCATGGAAATCTTGAAGGGGCTCCTTTGTGATCCCCAGGAGCAGGTGATTCCCTGGCAGAGCCAGGCACATCCTGTCACATGCCCTGGGTGCAGGAAGAGGGCAGTCCCATTGCCCTGATGCCCAGCTCCCTCCCCCTTGCACCACGGTGGGGCAGGACCACCCGCTGCCTGCTCCCCCCAAAACACCACTCCAGATACTTGTTTTTTTCAAAAAAATATCCTTTTTATTGGCCTCTCCCTTGGTGCTCCCACAACGTCCCTCAGCGCCTGCAGCCCAGTGGGATCTTCGGGGCCTTTGAGCTCCCACAGACTTCAGGCTTCTCCCCCTGCCAGAGAGTGGCCAGTAGAGGCCCAGCAGGGACAGGGACATGTCCCCAAGCCCCACTGTCCCCCCAGATCCCTGTCCCACCTGGTAGAGGTGGCAAACCAGTCCCAGCAGCGAGGCCTCTGCCTGTGCCTGCAGCTCATCTGTGTGCTTCTGTGGGGGGAGATGGGGCTGCTCAGGGGGGTCCCCACGGTGCCCCAGCCCTGCCTGGCACACTGGTCCCCCCGCCATACCCCATTGATGACAATCCAGGGCACAAACTGGTGTGGGGGGTCGAGTGCCTCAGTCAGTTGGGCGTTTTGGTGCATCAGGGCCATCCCTGTGTCCCCCTGCACGCAGGCGGCGATACGGCCCCTGTCCAGCTCTGGGGCATAGATCTGCAGGCACTGCCAGGAGAGGGGACACACGGGGCACTCAGGGGGACAGGGATGTCCCTATAGGGCATGAGACACAGGGACATCCCCACAGCAGGGCATGAGGGACGGGGGAGGGGACATACAGCCTCCAGGTTCTTGGTGACGGAGCTGCCCGACTCCAGGCAGAAGATGATGGGGAAGTAGGTGCTGAAGTTCTTGGCCTCGTGCATCAGGCAGGCCTATGGGAACAGAGTGGGTGGTACGGGGCCACTGGACCCCCCCATGCCAGCACCATGGGAACAGGGACCATCACCTCGATCATGTTGCCCAAACACTCCTCGGGGCCGTGCTGGCACTGGAAGTCCCACTTCCCGCTGACGTTCCTCTCCTGCGAGACCAACCGGTCTGAGCGGGGCCGGTGGCACCGGGGCGAGTGCCCGCGGCACCGGCTCGGCCAGATCCTACCTGGGCATTGCCATAGGGCACCAAGGTGATGTTCAGCATCTCCGAGGGCAGCAGCAGCCAGGTGGGGAAGAGCTTCAGGACCAGGAACTCACGGCACGCTGGGCACAGGCTTTCATAGTACAGGCTCAGCTCCACCGGGGCAGCCACGGGGCGAGGGAGGTTGGGGCAGCGGTTCTCCACCTGCGTGCGGGGAGGTTTTGGGGTGCACAGGGGGGATACAGCTGCAGACCCCCAATATTTGCAGGGGGCAAAGCTCCTGAGGTGTGGGGCAGAAGGGGGATGAGGGTGTGCAGGGCTAGAGGGAAGTGAGAGCGGCCAGGGGCCTCAGGCAGCCGCAGGATCCTGTGAGTGGCCGAAACCCAGCGCTGGGGTTTTCCACGAGAACTTCCCCAAACTGTTTCAGAGGAAAACAAATTTAGGCCAGGACACGCCTGGGTGGGGGTACAGCCCTGCACCCACTGCCGGGTGGTGGCTGCAGCCCCGCGGGGCTCACAGGGCACTGCCAGAGCCACCGTCACACAGTTGTCACCGCCTGGGGCTGTTCGCGGCAGGAACAAGCTGAAAAGCCGTTTTATGCTTAAAAAGTAGAAGTGCCGGAGGCGGACAGGGAGGGTCCAGGGTCAGGATCCGGCTGGAGCACAGCAATTCCCCAGGGATGCCGGTGTGGCACGGGAGCTCTGAGTATCCCCGCGCTGTGCCCACCTGTGCCACAGCAGCGCTCGGAGCCGCCACTGGCTCCAGGTACCGTGGCCAGGTGATGCCCCAACCCCGTCCCCGCGTCCTCATCCCCGCCGCCGGGCAGGCAGGACACGTCCCCACGTGTGGGATGACCCTCCCCTGCGTGGGGCAGCCCTGACACCCGCGGCTCTGACCTGGCAGGCGACGGCGATCTCCGGCGAGCTGCACCAGAGGTGGGCAGGGCGGTCACAGCCGGGGGCCACCCCGAGCCCCGGGGCCACCAGGGCCACCAGGGCCACGAGCGCCAGGGCAGGCAGCGGCACCGTGGGGGCCATGGGGACGCCGGGGTGACGCGGAAGCGAGCCCGTCCCAGCAAGGGACTTTTTAAAGCTCGGCTGCGCCCGCCTCCTGCGCCCTTCCTGCCCTTCCCGCCTCTGCGGTGACGCTGCCGCCTCACGTGGGGCTCCGGCCACCCCGTCCCTGCTGTCCCCCCCGGGGCTGAGCTGGAGCTCCGGGGTCACAGCCCCGCCAGCCGTTGCTGCTTCCCGCGGGCTGCGGCGCGTCTGGGGCTGAAACCCGACCTGGGGCAGCCCACGCCTGGTGTTTCCCGAGCAGGGAAGGGGCTGGATCCCTGCCGAGCCCCCGCGCAGCCCCCCCGGGGCGGTGCTGGTGCTGGAGCCCCCCGGGGGTGGCAGCTCCGGGTACAGGAAGGGGGTGCTGCCCAAGCCATCCCCGAGCCCAGCTCCGGGGCTGAGTGCGGAGGAACCTCGCATTTCCCCGCTGTTTAGAGACGCCTTTTCCGGCCGTTTCTCGCCCCTTGGCGAGCCCAGGGCTGGTCCTCACGTGCGCCGGCCCTGCAAAACCGGGGAGGAGAGTCCTGGCACCACTCGCAGGATGGGTCATATCCTGCACCCAGCCCAGGAACTGCCGCCCTCACGCCCCCGCTCCCCACGTAACACCCTCCCCCAGCAATCCAGCAGCCGGGTCATTAACAATGTTTATTTCTTTCCTCTTTTTTGTTCCTTTTTTTTTTGTCGTTTTCGTGGGTTTTTTCAAAGTACCGTACAAAAAAAAAAAATCCTATTACAGTAACAAATACTGGATTTACATTAGTAAACATCAACGGAAAGAGCAGAGAGCACTACTGCTGGTAACGGACAGCTCGGGGGGGCAGGTTATTCGTTATTGCATACGCCTAAGAAACTAAAACCTCACGCAGCCACCACGTCCTCTCTGAGCACAAACCTGCACCAGCACCCCTTGGGGGGGTTACACGGGGGATCATGGAGCCCCCCCGAGCAGGGACACGGAGGGACAAGTCCCAAACTGTCCCCGGGGAGCAGGAACAGCCACGTTGCACCCATGGCACGGCTCGGTTGGAGGACGTGGGGGGTCACAAGCACCAAAGCACAGCCCAGCGCTTCGAAACGCGGCGCCAGCGGGTTCAGAACGAGCGAAAGCAGCAAAGGACAAATCACAGCGAGCTTATGCCGGGGGAGCAGCGCTGCAGGAGCTCGGGGGCTGGGCTCCCACCCCGGGGAGAGCGGGGAAAAAGCTGCGTTTCAGAGAGCCGAGTGAAGCACCGTCAGGGAAAGGCAGCCCTGGGGAAGGGCATCTTCCACCTCGTCGTACACAGGACGCGCGAGCAGAGCCCTGTCGGGGACAGGCCACCAAGTGGGCAGGAATGGCAGTGCTGGAAGGTGCAGAGGGGTCACCATGACACCACAACCCCCCTGCTCTGGGGAGGAAGGGACTGCGGCTGTGCAGCAGAAAGGGACAGCACGGGGAGAACTGCAGAAATTCAGCCCAAAGGATACAAAAACAGGGTAAATTTCCCTGGGCAGCAGAGCCGGGCGAGCAGCAAGCGAAGTGTTGACAGGTGACAGCTTGAAGCTGAGACTCTTCCAGATGCTCAGCAAGTCCTGGCATGAGCTGGGAGCAATTCCCCTTGGCAGGACTGGCCCTGAGCTCACCTTGTGGGGTGGTGGGGGAACGTGGAGTCCATGGGGTGAGAGGCTGAGGATCCCATCACCTGCAGCCCATCCCGTGGTACAGGGACATGATGGAAGTGCAGGGACAAGCACAGGACCAGCACAGAGTCCCCAGGCTGAAAATGTGCCACGGTGACCAGTGTGGGAGACTGACAGAGCTTTGGGGTGTTGGTGCAGCCCACCCAGCCATTCCACAGACTCCAGTAGGTCACTGGAGAGCACTATGAGGATGGAGCCTTCCTGCCCCGTTCCCCCACGCTCTCATCTCTCACGCGCCCGAGCCCAAAGAATTCCCTTAATTATCCCTGGTAGCATTTCCCAAGTGATCTCTCAAGCCAGCCACTGCACCCACAGCTCCCCTGACCTGTCACCTGCACCACAGCATCAAACACCAACAAACCAGACCCAAAAGCCAGGGCCCAGAGAGGACATGCAGAGCAGGGAACAGGGGTTGTACAATCGAGCACAGGAGAACTGCCACAAGCAATGGGAAGAGGACGATTGCGCCAGCAATCCCAGCTCCAAAAGGATCTGGGGACCAGCCCAGGGCAAGGCGACCAGCAGAGCTGGCCGGGGAAGGAGAGACAGCATGGTCCCCAATGCAGGTGGCACATCAAGGACAGGCTGCAGGCAGAGCACAAGCACACAGCACTCCGTGAAGCCAGCAGAGCCCGAGCTGCCACAGGAAACAGAAGCAGCAAAACCCCATCCCTGGGATGCAGCCTCCAAAAGGGAACGAGCCTCTCCCGCAAATCAAGACCAAGAATGCTTTCCTCAAGCCAAGCAGATGAGAGAACCCAGGGAATCAAATGCCACCACAGCCTCAACTCTCAGCTCAGCTTTTAAAGCTCTTCCAGAGCCACCTTGGCTGCCCTCGGGCCCTCTGAACTCTGACACAATGCCCTGCCCACAGTGGGAAGCCCTGCCCCGGACCCCATACAGTACCCATGATTCTAAGTGCTTTGCATACGTAGTTCACCATCATGCAGATACATTTCAGCATGCCCTGGGCCCAGCAGATCTGTCCTCCTGCAGCAGAGAGGTCCTTCATTCCATGTAGGGCTCGTAGTGTGCGCTGGACTCCAGCCCTCTCCTGCTTGAGCTGCAGGGCCCAGGGCAGCCTGGCAGCTGCTGCCCACGCTGGGGGTGGCAGTGGGGGCTCAGCAAACGCCAACACCAGGGAAGCTCACAAAAAGAACCATATTTACAGAGCTATAGTCCAGCTTCAAACAGGTTACGTGTGCAGAGAGTCACTGAGGCCAGCCGGGAACAACGAGCTGCGCATCCCACAGATCCTGCCAGGAAAAACACGGGTACCAACACGGATTTCACAGCTTCACTGGCACAACTAAAGCAAGAGATCCATCACTAACTGGATCCTCCCTGCCTGGGCAGCAACAGTCCAGAGGTGGTTATGACACTAGGGAATGATGGTGAGGTGGGGAAACCTCAGCCGGGGAGCCCCACGGAGGGTGAGGTTTCTCCTTCCTAAATGAGTCTCTGCATGCAAGAGCAGCAGCCCTCGTACCAGACACCATCACAGCCTGCCAGACCACCAAGGGAAGCGAGACTGAAGGATGCATATGCTGCTCCTCTGCCTCCTCCAGCATCCAGACAGGGAGCCCCTCGGTCCCAGCTGGAGTGCTCCGAGAAAATTGGGAACCAAGCTCTACAGTGATGCATAGCGGGGCGACCTGCCAGCAAGAAGGGGATCTGACCTGCTTATCAGGGAAGGGGAGGGGGCTGTGCTCGCCCCCAGCAATTTAATCACGACTGGATCCCACCTCCTAGAGGCTGGAGCCCGCTGGGAATCAACAGCCCAGCCTTTCTGTCCCATCAGCCAACACGGGTTTCAGCTACTGACCAAGAGGGACATCAGGAACAGTCACAGACATCTCAGAGGCTCTGAAGGAGCAGGAGCACAGAGACTCAACTATACAGGGTGCAAGAGTCCAGAGCCAGAAAGCAGCGCCCTGGGGAGAAGCTGAAGGCAGCTGTTGTGTTGTGCATGGGCTGCTCATCTGGCTGGTGGCTGGGAAAGGACCGGGTGAGCCAGCGTGACATTCAGGGAGTCATTGTGCTGCACCAGGGACGTGTGCTTGTAGTGCAAAACCAGGTCCTTGAGGGAGGCATAGAGGTTGTAGGGTTCAGCGAACCCATAGCCCGTCGCTGTCTTGTAGATCACGCAGTGCTTGGTGTCACCGTCCACCCTGTCAGGGAGACAAAGAGCCTGGGTCAGCAGTGGGACAGGGACAGCAGGGCATGAGCAGGGGCCACCAAAGCAGCCCAGAGATACACCTGGCCCCGGCAGGAGGAGCCAAGGCAGAGGGGAGACTTTGGGAAAGCCCAGCTGACACCTCCAGCATCTGGCGAGGGAAGGGTGGAACCGTGTGGGAACACAGCCCTCACCAGCCCCATTCCACATCTGCACAGGGATACTCACACCACAGAGCAGGCGTAGCATCCCTTCTGGCTGCTTTCACGGATCAGGAAGGTGCCATCCCTCTTGCCACACAGCATCTCCTCTGCCTGCACGCGGTTGATCTTCCCCACGTACCACGTTCGCTCCTCGTGGTGGGGCAGCTCCTCCTCGTCGTCCATCATGGAGTACTGGCTGCAATGGATCACAGGCAGGGTCAGACTCCCTCAGTTTGGGCACCCAGATCTCCCACACACTGCTGCTGCCACCACCCATTCCGGCAGGGAAGACTCCTCAGCTCTCATGCAGGGAGCTGGGAGGTGCCCACGGCCTCAGTGCAGGCAGAACCTGCACTCCCACACGAGCAGGGACAGGGACACTCACTCCTCCGTCTCGTTCTTGATGCCCAGCCACTCGTTGATCTTCTTCTGTCGGGCACCCTTCTGCGTGAGCCATCTGGGGGAGGAAAGGCAGAGCTCAGCCCAGGCCAGGGCTCCAGGGCACGGCCATCACCAGAGGGCAGCAGCCGCCCCTCTAAGGGCCCGCCGAGCCCCGTGGCTGTGCTGCAGAGTTCACTCCCGCACCAAACAGGCTCTGAGCTGGTCCAACGAGCCCCAAAGCCCTCGAAGGCCAGCTGGATTGCTCCCGGGCCGTGCTGGAGGGGAGCTACGTACACCAAGTACTGGTCCCGCAGTTTGCGCAGCTGCATGAGGTCTGGCTTGAGGCTGTTCATGCGCTTGTCGATCTCCCGGTTCTCCGAGGCTTGCTTCTTCAGGTCCTGCTCCAGCTTCATCTTGCTGTCGTGGATCTCTGTGATGCGAGACTTGAGCTTCTCCGAGTTCATGAGGATCCTGGGAGAAAGAGGGGGGCTGTAAGCCGGAGTGGGGGAGGCAGAGGAGGCTGCTTGCCAGCTCCAGCCCACAGCACACTGCTGAGAGACAAGGATTGTGCATGCCTCGGCTCTGTGCTGGGCCAGGAGGATCCTTCCAGCTCCTGGAGCCCTTCCCCAGGCAGGGCAGGTCTCCATCTCCCCCATCCTCACCGTTGCACCTCCTTCTCGTTGCCCTCCCGCCGGAAGCGCTCTATGTACTCCTTGCTGCACTTCTCCTGGGTCTGACACTGCTCCTCAAAGATCTTGATCGTCTCATTGAAGGCCTCGATTGCCGTCCTCTTCATCTGCAGCTCCTGGGGAGAAGGGAGGGGAAAGCTGAGGAACATTTCTGCCCATTCTCATCCTCTTTTCCTCCCTCCCCAAAGCAGCACTGTCCTTGCTGCAGCTAAAATAACCCCCACTTCAAACCCATCCTCTGGGGAGCCCTCTCAAGTCCAGTAGCAGACAAAGAGGGCAGCGGGTCCCCAATCTCTGCCCTCCCATCTGCACAGCGTGGCAGCTACCAGCACTCAAGGGGTGCGAGGGCAGTCCCTGGGGAAGGCAGTGCCCACGTACCTGGGAAGTGCGTGTGTACTCCTCATACAGCAGGTCGTACTCCCAGCTCTTGTCCTGGTACTGCTGATGATACACCTTCAGCTGCTCCCCAACGGCTTCCACACTGTCCTCCTTCACCAGCTGGTCCTGCCATAGGCACAGCCTCACTCAGGACCTGCTCCAGCTGGTCCCATGAAACCCCACCAGCCCTGCACATCTGTCACCCCACAATGCAACGTCCCGGCCTGGGCGGAATGGGTGGGACATTGTCATCTCCCAGAGGAGCAGGGATGGAGGAGCAAGTGCCACTGGTTCAGGCTGTGTTGGCCATCGTGCACCTGAGGCCCAGGGCTCACCTGCTGGTACTTGGAGATGGGGTAGAGCAGCCTGGTGTCCAGCTTGGCGTTGTACTGGGCGAGCGATTCGTGCCGGTAGTGGGTGATAAGCTCCACCACGGAGCCAAAAGTCAAGGGCTCTGAGAAGCCATACTTCCCTTCCCGGTGGAAGATCTTGATCAGCTTGTTATTGCCTCCCTTCCTGTAGTGGGGAGGGGAGAGGAGAGGGCACTTACCACCACCCCAGCACCCTACAGCAGGTATTCTTGGCATCCCAGCAGCTGGAAGCACAGGAACTCAGACCCACAGCTGCATCCCAGAGTGGCAGAGGATCTCAGTGCCCTACCTGAGCGTGAGTGTGTATTCCCCCTGGATCTTGCTGGAAGCATCACGCACCAAGAAAGTCCCATCCGGTGTGTCCCGTAGCTTCTCGTTCACCTCCTCCCTGCAAGGAACAGGATTGTCACGGCCTGTGACAGGCTCCCCTAAATGCCTCGATGGACAGGGCACCCCAGGCACGAGCTGCCAGTCACCCCCTTACCTAGAAATGTCCCCCCAGTACCACTCAGCATCCTGCAAGGGTGCGCTGTTCCCGTTGGCCAGGCTGGCTGCGCTGGGCTTTGGCTTCGGTGGTTTGGGAGGCAAGGCTGCAAGAGAAGGAAGGTTGAAACTGGGTGAGCCCAAATCCTAGCTCCCCACAGGCAATCCCTTGGAGTGCTGAGTCCCCCTCCCTGCAGTGACTGGCCTGGAAAGCCCCCTTGGCTGCCATGCTACCAGGAGCTACTCCAGGCACATCTGTACCTTGGGCCAGCCTCCAGGCACAGCTGGGCTACCGAAACACCCTCAGCAACCCATTCGTGGGGGCAGAGACTCCACACCCACAGAGCATAAACACCAGCGCCTCGGGCCACAAGGAAGGGGCATCTCAGTACCTGGAGGCAACTGTTCCGGCTCCAGCTCCTTCGTCTGCAGGAGCGTCTCCAAAAACAGCACGGAGAAGTCAGGGCTCAGCTCTGGGCTGCAAGGAGAGAGCAGACAAGTTAAGAACAGCAGTTGTGGGGGAGAACAGCAGTGGCACTGCTCCTGTGAGCCCTGGGCAAAGGGGCAGCTGGGGTCAGCTGGTTCACCCCAGCTGCCAGATCCCAGGCTGACACAAAAGCACGGGCTCTGTCCTGGCTTTGAGTCCCACCCCTGTGTGCTGTCAGCAGTTTAATCCCACAGGCAGGGGCTGCAGGCAGACCTGCTGTTCCAGGCTGGACTCCTCGTCCTGGCAGGCAGTGGCCAGTGCTGGGAACACTGCTGGAACCAAGGGCCTCACGTACCTGGCGCCAGGCAGCCGCAGGAGCAGGGGGCCGAAGATCTCTCCCAGGGCCCGAGGGTGGAGGCCGTTGCTCTCGGCCCGCTGCGATACCTTCCCCAGATGCCGGAGCAGGAACTGCAGGGTGAGTGTGTTCTGGAGCGGTACCGCAGGCGACTCCAGGGCCAGCAGCAGCTGCTTCCGGCAATTCTCTGGCTGGGGGATCTCTGGGCAGAGAACAAGACACGATGGAAGAGCTGGGATAGCCAGCACTGCTCTCTGCTCCAGTGCGTCACAGTGTGGGAGCGCTGTCAGCAGCGGGGGCCATGTGCCAGGCTCATAGGGACAGGGCTTATTTTAATCCCCCAAATTTTAATCCATCCCATTCCCAAGGCAGACAGGGAAGGCCCTTACCCTGCAGGATGCGAAGGATGTCTCCATGCACGGACACAGGCACCACGGGGGAGGGCAGGTCCTGCAGGTAACCCCGCAGCACCTCACCCAGGGAGTGCACGTCCAAGGGCTCCAGGTCACCCAGGGTCCAATCTGCCAGGGCACAGATTTCCCATGGGTGGTGGGCACAGCACTGGACACCCAGCCAGCAGCTTCAGTGCTATCAGCATCCATCCTGAGACCATCCCACACCTCCCAGCCAGCTACCACGGGACACAGCACCACGAGGGAGCTCAGGCAGCCCTCAGGCAGCCCATGTGACAGAGGATTCCTGGAAGTTCCCTGTACACCCCAGAAACAAGCTGGCTCTGGGAACCCCAGCAGTTCCCCTTGGGAAAGGGCAGAGGTCATTTTGGGTGCCCACACAGGAATCTTGCCACAAGAATCCTGGGCATGCAAGGCTTGGGAGAGAATTTTGCTCCCCACTGCTGGCAGAGCCAAGCAAAGACTGAGCAGCCACACACTGAACCCAATGGGGATAACATCTTCCTCGAACGCAGGGTGCAGGATTTTGGGAAGCACATAAAGCCTGTCCCAAGAGCAGCACAGCCAGGGTTGACAGCACTGTGTGGTTGGGGTTTGCAGGAATGTCTGTGGAAGGGGATATGCCAATGTGGTGCTGGATGAGGCCCAAGCCAAGAGGCAGAGAGCTCTGAAGGCTCCCCGGCAAAGACATCATCTCTGGCACCACAGAGCCACCAAGCTATGAAAGATCCTCCTCTGGTTATTAGTGATGTGACAGAGCCAGAGAAGCCTCTGCCAGTTCATCAGCAGAGCACCCAAAGAGAGCAGGAGGCAAGCACAGGGGTTCATTTGTTTGCCTGTGAGTCTCCAAGCCGGCACCACATCTCTTTGCTCCAGCCCATGGAGGGTGTCAGGAATCCCCCCTCTCCCATCCCTTCCACACGAGGCAGGGACGTGTTGGGACGGGGACAGCCCAGCCCCACAGGCAGCGTGCCAGGAGTCAGGAACTGCCGAGGACAGGCAGCCTGGCCTGGATTGCATTACTGCTGGCGCTGTCACATCCACTAATCTCCTCCATCTGAGCTGATTCGCCTCCACCGCGCAGAGCTGGTTCTTACCGGTTCTCAGCGCCTGCCTCAGTTCGGAGCCAGATGTCCTGTACAACATCTCGCTGTCTAACCCTGGAAGGGGGACACTGCCGTCAGCTCCCAGTGCCAGCCAGGCAATGGCTGTGGCACAGCCATCCACGCCTGGATGGTGTCCAAGCCAACTCCCTGCAGATGCTGCTGCAGCCCCCTTGGCCCCCAGGACACCCAGTTCAGTGGTCCCCTTTCTCCACCTTTCTTCCCCTTTCTGGCACAGATCCAGGCTGGAAGCACTTCCCAAACCCCAGCATCCATCCATGGCGTGTAGGTGCTCAGACCCAGCACCCTCACCCCAGGCCTCTGTGCAGGATGGCACAGTGGGGTCAAGCCATGCACTGGGCAACAGCAGATCAATCCAGGGAGGAGTGTGAGGGCAGCTGAGTCCTGTGCGTCCCACAGAGCTCAGCCTCCCCCTCTGCCCTCACTGTGGGATTTTGGGATATATCAGTCTCCCCCTCTGCCCTCACTGCGGGATTTTGGGATCTACGAGCCTTCCCCAGTGCTCAGCATTACCCCTTACCTTTCTTCTCAATAGCTTCCAGCAGCTTCACCAGGAGCGGCGGAGCAATCTCGGGAGGGCTGAACTGCTCCTGCAAGTCCAGGAGAGGAGACCCTGTGGGAGAGGGAGGGACGGAAGGGCTCACTGCCAGCTCAGCCACCAGCAGCAGAGCAGGGCACAACCAACACAGCTTCCAACAGGAGCCAGGAAAGCTGTGGCCCAGGCAAACGCAGCACAGAGGCTGCAAGGAACCTGTAAGCTGGCCCAGAAACCAGCACAGCACTTGTTGAGCCCAGCTTTGCTCCAACCCCTAATTGGGTGTGCACAAGAGATCCTACTTCTCTCTGCAGAGGCTTGGAGACCCCCAGCCCCCAGGCAGGCAGCGCAGGGGTTACCAGGGCTCCTGGAGCTCAGGTTGGGCTGGGTCCCTGCCCAGCACAGGGGCTGTGCAGGGCTGGCAGTGGAGCAGGCCCAGGGAGCTCGCTCGCCGTGGTGAGCTGTAATTAATCCAGAGATTCAGACAGAACGCCATGTCAGCAAATTCCTGCCTTTGATTGCTCGTTTAACATGGAAACCGGCCCTGTGTCTCCCCCTCCCCGTGAGCCCACAGCCTCCTGCAGGCTGCTACAGGGTACAGACAGACAGATAGCCTGCAGCACAGAACTAGGGTCCCCCCCATTCGCGGGGGATCCTTAGCCCCTTGGCGAGTGGTATTTCACTGCCACTTCCAGCAGATCTTGAGATTCTGGCTCCAGGCACCCCCTCCCCCTGTGCATGCCGGGGCAGGAGCACGCAGGCCTGGCCAGGCTGTTGCCAGCAGGAGGTTTGCCGAGGGATGAGCGGTGCCATCCTGGTTCCAACTGAGCACCAGTCGGTGCAGGAGGCTCCTCCGGGCTGGTCCACAGCACCAGGCAGCCCTTGGGCAGCCCACAGTGGGTGAGGACACCCAGCACACTCCACTCTGCAGAGGCAGAGCCAAAAGGTTGCGAAACAGCTCCGTTGTCATGGATCTGACCTGAACTCGCCTGGTGTGGTCTCACCACGAGGCGCAGCAAGCTGAGACTCCACACCCGGCTGAGCCTCCTGCACCCACAGCCTCGTGGGGAGACAGAGCACCCACGGATAGGGAAGCACATGGGGTGGGCACCCAGCAGCTCTGCTGGAGGGTGGCAGGGAGGGGGCCAATCTCCCACCAGAACGAGCCCCTGGGCACAGGAAGGGGCCCAGTGTGGTGCTGGTCAGGGTGGGGAAGCAGCAGGCAAGCTGCCAGGCTGGCAGCTCCCAGTCTGACCCTTGGGAAGGGCTGAAGGGAGAGTAAATGCTGGTGCTGCCCACGTGGCCCGGCTGGGAATGCGCTGCTTCAGCAGGGAGCAGCTTGTCCTTTTTTTATCAGGCAGCCTGTGCCGGAGCCAGCAGCGACTCCTGAGCCTGCCGGGCCTCCGGGTTGGGCTGCCATGAACAAGGCTGCTCTCAGCACTGCTCCCAGCTCGGCCCGGGCAGCTGCGGAAATATTTCCGAGCCGCATTTTCCGCCCATGTTCTCTGCGGAAGGCAAACACCAGCAGCTTGTAAATCCACTGGCACAATGTGCTGGCTCTCGCTGTTCAGCAGGGCCAGCCCAGCTCCCGAGGGCTGCGTGACAGAGTGTGGTGCTGGCCCTGCTCCTCCAGTGACACTGCGGGGTTCAGGGAGCCCGGCCAGCCGGGGCAGGACCCGGGAAGCATGGCATGAGCTCCGTGGGGCAGCCAGGAGACAGCTCTGCCTCTCCCAAAATGCAGCCTGTGAAGAAACAACACAGGCTTGGCTCAAATGCAGTTTCTCCGATGCAAAAATGCGTCTCCCCAGCAGAACACTGAATACAGAAATACAGACTATTCTGAGTTGGAAGGGACCCACAAGGATTGTCGAGTCCAGCTCTTAAGTGAACGGCCCATATCAACACACAGGTTGAGTGTAACATGGTCCTGGGTGTCTGAAGTGCCACCCTGCAGGCCCTGGCTGTGCCCAGAGAGGAGGCTGGCTATGGGGATGCACCCACAGGGGAGAGGGACAGGGCCGGCACCCTCCTCATGTGCCCTGGTACCCCATCCTCCCTCCCCACAGACAGGCTGGTTTTTATTTTCCTTTCCAACTGTACCTTTTCTATGTGTCAGGAGTTTTGGAACATATCGTGTTCCACACCCCAGAGATTATACCAGCAGCTCTGACCACCCAGACACACCTCCACCAAGCCCTCCTTGAGAAGAGGAGGAGAGAGCCGACAGTGACAGCCCCTGAAGGAGCGTGGGGCTGGACACAGGCAAGGCCGGCACATCCAGCACAGAGCCTATCCCAGGCTTCCAAGAGGAGCTGCTTTCTTGGAAAGGCAGGTTGTGAGCGGAATGACTCAGATCAGGGCTCTCCCTGACAACCCAAACGCTCACACGGCCCAGCACCATTCCCACCCTCCAGAGATGTTTCCTGGGGCCACCCCTCTGGCTCTGGCAGCAGGAGCAAGTGAGGTAGCTGCAGGCAGCTGCACCAGCCCCACCACCCTGGTTTTGTAAGACCCCAGAGGTGTTTCACACAGCTAGAAGCATGTGATGGATAGTTGTGACTCCCAGGCAAAGAGGGACGGGGGGATGCAGGACTGAGAACATGCTGTGACACCCACCAGCTCCTGCTGCTGCCCCCAGTCCTCCTGTGTGCACCTGCACAAGATCTTCTGCAAGGCACGGGAAGGCAAAGTGTGGCTGTCACTCCTCATTTGGAAGGGACCTTAAAGTCCATCTTGTTCCACCCCCTGCCATGGGCAGGGACACCTTCCATTATCCCAGGTTGTTCCAAGCCCTGTTCAACCCAGCTGTGGACACTTCCAGGGATGAGGCAGCCACAGCTTCTCTGGGCAACCTCTGCCACCCTCAGAGTCAAGAACTTCTTCCTAACTTGTAATCTAAATCTCTCCTCTTATAATTTAAAACCTCCCTTTTGTCCTATCAGTATCTGCCTGTATAAGAAGTCTCTCTTCTTCTTTTTTCCTTTTAAGTACTGGAAGGCCACAATAAGGTTTCTCCAGAGCCTTCTCTTCTGCAGGTTGAACACTCCCAGCTCTCCCAGCCTGTCTCCATGGCAGAGGTGCTCCAGCCCTCGGAGCATCTTCATGGCCTCCTCTGGACTAACTCCAACAGGGCCACATCTCTCCTGTGCTGAGGACCCCAGACCTGGAGGGAGTAATCCAGGTGGAGTCTCACAAGGGTAGAGTAGATGAGGGGAACCCAGGGGCCGCTGAACCCCTGCCATGGGGTTTATGTGCCTGGGAAGAAAAAAACACAGGCAAAGGGCAGGCAGCTGCCACAGCTTCACAAGCAGGGCTGAGGTACATTGGCCCTCCTGGACCAGATCCGTGCCAAGCCCAGTGCCAGCTGGGAGGCAGCTGCAGGTGCAGGACAGCCCATGCCCAGCCCCAGGGTGGCTGCCCAGCCCCAGAGAGGGCCCTGCGACCCGCAGGGAGGGCTGGCTGCCAGGCAGACAAGCAATTAGCTCCAGTTCTCAGAAGTGCTCTTTTAGACCCTGACTTTTCTCCTCTTGCCCAGAGACAAGTAATTGTGTCTCTCAGCAGGGCTGAGCAGCTCTTGGCAGGGAGCACTGCCCCAGGCGCTGCAGAGGCGGGGAGCTGGTGGCTGGGAGAGGTCAGGGCTTCTCCTGAAGGGAGGGAGCAGGGCAGAACTGAGTAGAGCAGGGACCAAGGGCCACAGGGATCCAGGGCAGTTGCAGGACAGAGAGGGAGAAGGATCTTGCAGAGGTATGAGCAGGACAAGGTTCGCTCCAAGAAGCTCTGCTGAGCAAGTTGAGGAGGAACAACATGCTTTTCTCTGGGCTAGGACTGAGCCTGAGCCCACAACCTCCAGGCAACTCAACTGTGCAGCTGCTGAGCCAATGCTGTCCTGCAAAGCCACTCACACACTCTCCTCTGTCACACATCAGGAATGGAGTTGTCCTGGAGCCAACACAGCACACAGCAGGGCTTACCTTGCTCCACAGCCTCCGGCAGCCGGCAGCCACTGGCCCCAGGCGTGGCAGGCAAGGGTCTCTGCACTCGGGGTCGGTGAGAAGGGACCGAGATCTTCACCGGCCCCACATACTCCACGTAGGTGCCAGGGAAGTCCCCCTTCTGCTTGGTCCGCTCGTTGACACCCAGGATCCACCCGATCTGGTTGGGGGTCTGCTCATCCCCATCTTTGAAACCCAGGGACTGCAGGGCCCCCTTGCTGACGACCAGGATGTCCCCGGGCAGCAGGTCGATATCCTCCTCGCGCTCCTTGCGGTAGGGGTAGAGCGCGCGGTACTGGAAGCCGTCGGTGCTGCCCATCCTCTCTGCCGGGGGGAGAGGAGAAAGGCTCTGAACAGTCAGACAGCACGTTCCAGGCAGGAGAGGAGGGTCCTCAGAGGCAGCTCTCCCCCATCAGCACTCTGAATGTCTCTGTGTGAAACAGCACCCCAGGAGCCTAGTCCGGGTGCTCCGGAGCTCTTTAGGTGCAGCCCCTTTTCCTGAGCTTGAAACCACGATTCAGCCAAATTATGGAGCAAAGGGAGAAGGAGACAAACATAATCCAGCACTGGTGAGCGGGCATGCAGCAAGGAAACCCGAGGTCAGGGTCTGTTTCACCAAAAAAGAAGTGGGTTTCTTGGAGTCTGGGAGGCTTCCAGTCCAGAACAGTGTGTCGTGCTACGTCCCCTTTCCCAGTGCCTGCAAAGAGAAGAAGACTTGTCACTGCACAGCCAGGCACCCCACACCCTCCTGATACACCAACATTCAAACTAGAGGTTCACCTGAGAAAGGCAGGACTCGTTTCTCTCCTACCTACCAGCTGATGCTGAGCCTTGAATCCAACCAGGACATGCTAATCCTGATTTCCACTCCCAAAGCAACAGAGGAGCCAGTGGCTGCAGACAGGAATGCCACCTCCTCTCTGCTACAGCCAAGCACCAGCTCTGCATCTTAAAGAGGTTCACTCCTGCTTCTTCAGCTTACCCTCCTCGAAGCATTTATGCAAACAAGGAGACAACGAGTGAGACAAAACAGCCTTTATGCAGGATAACTTTCACATACAGAAAAGGACGACCCTGCGCTCACCAGCTGCAGGCCCTGAATAGGAGCAGAACAAACAGATTTAACCTTTCCTTGTAAAATCCATTTAATTTCACAGTTCACCTTTATATCTCACCACAAAATCCCCCACAAAGGCATCTTCTGAAGGGAGCTGCCCACAAATGTAGGTTACCCAAGCTTTCAGCGAAAGGCTTTCGAGAGGTGCTGCCATTTCCACAGAGCAGCACTTCAAAGCTTTGCTCTGAGCTAAAAGTCAATTTTTGAACTTTTCAAAAGCACCAACAGCATCAAGTGCAGGCACGGGTTCCTTTTGCAGGGATGGAGGCGAGAGGAGTTAAAATAATCTTTAGAAGCCTTCAAGTCTACTTAGATCTCCTAACTGCCCTTCAGCTATTCAGAGAGAAATTGAATATGCTGCCTGCCGTGCCCAGAAATCCACCAAAAAGAATAAACCTGGGTTATAACATGTTGCTGAAGAGATGTACGAGCTGGGGCATTCCCACCAGCCAGGCACGTCCTCTTTTCCCATCCCTTCTTGGCTGCACAGGCCAGTTTTCCACCTCCCCCAGGCAAATTCCAGCATTCCGGGATTTGCACAAGGCACGGGGCAGCCAGAAATCAGCCTTCCCAGGGACACACTGGGCCCGCTGAAACGCTGCAGGTCCTACTAACAGCTTGAAGCTGCTTTGGCCCAGAAACCACCAAACCCAGCTCAAAACTCTTGAGTCTCATCTGAAAAGTATTAGTGAGCAGGAAGGTTCTTCTCAGAGCTGCAGGAGCCTGGGCAGAGAGGGAGGGGAGGAGGCAAAGGGAGCCAGGACACCCTTCCCAGCAGGGTCAGTGCACAACCAAGCGTGGCACAAAGCCAAGGCTGCTCTGACCGTGGGTTAGACTCTGCTGAGAGACACCAACAGTGGTGATCTGCAGGATTTCAAAATAACCCTTCCGGGCCAGCTGTACGTTACAGTTCATATCAGCTACAAAACCTTCTTCCCTGCTGTGTGGGGTGTCACCCCGCACGTGCCAACACACCTGCACGTGCCACCAACCCCTGCACGTGCTGCCACAAAGTCTGAAGATCGGGGTAAGTCCCCTGAGAGGAGCCAGCTCCACCTCTCCACAGCCAGGCTCTCCAGCCTGGCACCATGCTGAGGGCTCCTTCCCTTGGCAAGGACAAAAGGCACAAAAAGGCCATGGCATAGGAAACCTGTGAAGCAGCCAGAGCCTGCACCGCCTGCTTGAGCTCGGGCAGGAGTCCCAGCCAAGCTGTCTTTGCCACGAATGAACAGGCGCTGCCTGCAGGGAGGTGAGGTACTTGCAGCCAGAGGCGGGTGGGGAACAGAATTAAGCCTGATCCAGGTTGCCGGAGAGCTTCTCCAGAGCTCCAGGAGCAACACCAGGCTGCAAGTCTCATGGAGAGCTCCTGGGGAGGTCTCTTGTGTTCCTAGGGGAAGCAGCACATCCCAGTATGGCTACCATGAGAGCTGCCACCATGCTGGGATTCAGCTGCAGCAGAGCCTGCATTTCCCCAATCCAACCAAGCCCCAGCCAGGAAAATATTACTTCATAATCCAGAGCATAAAGAGAGATTTATGGCCAGGCTCACTGGCTGCCCCTCTGAACGCTGCCTGTCGAGGAGTCGCAGCACCACAGGCACTGTCTGAGTGCCAAGGGTCTGGGCGGGAACGGTGCCGGCAGCTCCTGCTCCTCCCAGAGAGGACAGACACCAGAAGGCACCCAGAGGCAGCAGAGCCCAAACCCAGCTGGGTTGATGCTCCCCCGCAGGCACCCCCCAAGCTCCTGCCCGCAGATCCCAGCCCTGACTCCTGGCGCCTCTGACAAGCCGGTGCAGCTGAAGAGGCTGGAAGGACAGAACGCTCAGCCCTGGCTCAGCCCTGGCAAACTCGTTCAGTAGCTTTTAAAAGCAGATCTGCATGGAGGGGTGGGAAAAGAAGAGTGACTCGGGAGCACCGAGTGTGTCCACGGAGCAGGTCCCGCAGCTTCTTCCAACCAACTCCTGTCACAGCCTTGTTCCCTGGGGTGGGAACGCAGAGGTAGTTCTGTGCCACTCTGCTCTCCATGGCCCAGAGGGTCACTGGGCACACGCAACAATCCAGAGGACTTAAAGCCAGGCTGGTCCTGGAGTAGTCTCACCTGCCTTCCCCACGCTCAGACCACATGGGCATCAAGTGCTCTGCGAGGAGCCCCCCTGGAAATCCAAATCCACATGGTTAATCCAGTGCCGTCCCCTCCAGGGGGAACAGTTGCCCTCTGTCCTGCCACAGACCTAGCGAGTGGCTTCCTTGGCCAAGCCAATGGCCAGGAAAGCTCTGCACCCTCGGAGTGCAGCTGACCGAGTCTGCATGTCTCTGTGGATCAGGAACACACTTCCCAAAGCTCTGGAACAGCTCTTTGCAGGGAAGACAGGGCCAAGAGCCTGGGACACGCACGAGCCTGTCGGCTGGAAGTACACCTCCGAGCAGGGGAGAGGGACCAGCCTGCCAAAAGATTTCGGCTGGGCCCAGCTCCAGGTTTGCTCGGATCTCGGAGAAGAACCTCATGTGTCTGTGCTGGCAAGCACTTGCTTAACGCTGCTCTGCAAATCCCATGCATCAGACAGCTAAATACCTTTGGTAAATCTATCTCAGCACCCAGAAACAATCCCCCGATTCATTAACTGCTGTCAATACTTTCTTTGTTTAATGCATCGGTTTGAAACAAAAAACACATTACGAGTCTTTTTGTGTGTGCCCAGTGCATAAATAAAAGCATCTTAACGTTTTAAATGTGGTTCCTGTGCTTTTTCACCCAGTTCCAAATGCAGCTCAAAGTGCAGCTTGACTTGAAATAAGATTGAGTGTTGCTTTCCCTCCAGTGAGGGGAAAGAATGCCTAAAAATATTTTAAAGAAGAAGATGCCTACACCAATCTACACAGCCCAAAACCTCTCCAAGTTACATCAGATCCTCAGCGAGCAAAACAAACAGCAAATCAGGTTTTGAACTGCACGTTGCAGACAATGAGAACAAACTTTTCTTTTAATAAAAAGAGAAAATAGGACAACACAAAGATAAAAATGGACAGGGTGCCTGCTATCGTGACATCTGCTGCTGCATCACATCCTCCTGATTTACACAGCCAGGGCGGCTCCTGCCCATGGCCACGAGCTGCCCTTTCCCAGGGACACAGAGCATTTACTCCTCACGCTTGAGTTTCATTAAGTATTTTGCTTTGTTCACACCAAAGCCCAAGGAAGTGAAGGAATATCTGGAACATTTCACGGAAAAGGTCAATGTCATGGTTAGCAGGAATCTGAGGAGCTGGGTAAATACCTGCCTTGGGATGACTGATACCCTTCTCACTTTCGGGAGACACCTGGAGGTCCCAGTGACCTCCTCAAAGGCTGAAGCACCTCAGGTATTGTGCACACCTACTCCAAAACTTCTCATACCGTCCAGAGGCTTCTGACATCCAACTTTTTTTGCTGAGCTGAAGCGCGTCCTCTCTTAACCATCTCAGAAACTTTCTGCTCTTCCCTGCAAGAGTTTTTTATATGGCCAGAGACTTCTATATGCCAGCAGCGAGCAGAGAAGGACCCAGTGCCCTACACCAGCCCCACCACCTCACTCCAGGCTGCCATTACCCCACCTCCCAAGCTGCAAGAACACACTTAATTCCATTTTTGGAGCATTCATGAAGCTGGGTTTAGGGATACATAAACCCAGGAGCTGTATTTTGGCTCCTTCCCTCAAAAATTACAGTTCTAAAAAAAACCTGAGTACATGAAAAAAAAAAAAAAGTCCAACTGTTCTCGCTAACTTATCTGCTTAAAATCACATTCCCCGGGGTATTTGGAATTTATATGATTTATTAGCAGCCCTGCACAGCTCAGCAATCACATGAAGTAACCAAGAGGTAAGAAGTACCCACATTAGCAGACCAGCACTATTTGCGTGTTGGTGAGAGAGCCAAGACCTTCCAGCTTGAGAAACCCACCGTCCCCTTCCTCTGTTTGCTTTTTATCTTCCATTACTTGGCTGCTCCAGCTCCAAGCCACAGCTCCAGAGATTCCCAGAGGAATTAAAAGAGCCTGCGATATTATAAATACTCTTTTTTCATTGTAAACACACCCCAGCACCCGGCGCTCTGACACGGCTCCAAACTGGCTCTGACAAACCACTCTGCTCCTTGCCACATTCCAGATGAATTTCCAGCACTTTCCCTTCCAAACCCAGAGCTTTTGTCCAGCGAGACCCAACTGTGGGCAGAAAAGGATTTTCCTGTGTGCCTAAACCCTTGTTCCAGCAAGTTAAAAACGGAGGGGTTTGGGGCAGGGGACCAAGTTTAGGGGAAATGAGTCCACGCCATGAATCGCATGGCCAAATGGAAGCACAATCTGCCCACGTCAAAGGGAGTCGCCAAAGAAACCAAACCATGCCTTGGACTTTCCCACATGGTGGATGACTAGAGCAGAGGCCAATTCAGCCTTGGGGACACACCAGCCCTTGGCAGGGCGGGGGAATGGCCAGGAAAGCAGTGATTTAGGCTATATTTACTCAGCTGTCTCCATGCCCTGCTCTCACAAAGAAAGTCACAGGGCCAGTTCCCCAGTGGCTCCAAGAGCTGCTTGGGAAATCAAAGCTGCGCATTAATGGGAGGAGAGGCAGCCATGCCTCCACCAAAAGGCAACACTGGAGCCACTCTGGCTCCTGCAGATCCCCTTTTAGATAGGTTTCACCCCTGGTTTCATTCCCTATTGAGCAGAGACCCCCAGTCTGGGAGGTGCATGACCACAGGAATCATCCTCCTCAAGGGGCTGAGAAACGCCAGCAGAAGGAGAAGAAATGCAGTGACCAACCTCCCTGGGAACAGTGGGACTTGGCTCATCCCAAAGCCAGGGTTTGGGGGCAATTGTGTCAAGAGAGAGCAAAGCCACCCCCAAGGCTGAACTGTGGCATATCCAGCCAGACAGGGGCACCAGCTCTAGCCCGGGGTCTGCTGGGGCTGAACTGCCACCGGGCAGGGGGGGAGCAGTGGTGGGACCCCCACAGGCTGCTCTTCTCTGGCTCTGCCACCTCAAAAGGGTGCCTAGGACCCCCAGAAAGGGGGGAAATGTACCCTGCTGAGGGTGATCCCTAAACTGGCATCACTGCGGGGGGAATGGCACAGGAACCCCTGATGGCACTGCTGGGATGGAAACAGCACGGGGAAATTGGGGGGGGAAAACAGTCCCTTCACGGGGAGGGGAAAGGGACAGCCTGCGAGGATCAGTGGGGGCACAGCCCCTGCACGGGGAGGGGACAGGGACAGCCTGCGAGGATCAGTGGGGGCACAGCCCCTGCACGGGGAGGGGACAGGGACAGCCTGCGAGGATCAGTGGGGGCACAGCCCTTGCACGGGGAGGGGACAGGGACAGCCTGCGAGGATCAGTGGGGGCACAGCCCCTGCACGGGGAGGGGACAGGGACAGCCTGCGAGGATCAGTGGGGGCACAGCCCCTGCACGGGGAGGGGACAGGGACAGCCTGCGAGGATCAGTGGGGGCACAGCCCCTGCACGGGGAGGGGACAGCGACAGCCCGAGGGGGGTCGTGGGGCACAGCCCTGCAGTGGGGACGGGGCAGGGACAGGCTCGGGGGTGTCCCGGCCCGGGGGTGTCTCTGCCCTGGCAGCGGGACACCCCGCGCTGACACCTCCCGCATGCCTGGGCACATCCGCGAGGCCGCCCCAGCACGGACAGAGCCCCGGCCCGGGGCCCACCCCGGGGGTCCCCGCCAGGCCCCGGGGGCGCCTCACGCTGAGGGGGTCCCGGCGCCGGCCCTGGTTCCGATTCTGGCCCCTCAACCCGATCCCCCTCTCTCGATCCCCCCTCTCTCGATCCCCCGATCCCGGCCCCGTCCCACCTCTCCGCCAGCTCCATCCGCCGCCGCCCGGCTCCAGCCCCGCTCTGCCGCCTCCGGCCCGGCCCAGCCTGGGACAGGCCCGAGCGCCGCCGGAACGGCCCGAACCCGGCCCGGAAACAGCCGAGCGAGGACGGAACGTCCCGAACCTTCTCCGGAAATGCCCGAGCAGGGACGGAACAGTCCGAAGACTAGGCCCCGCCCCCTCTCGCCGTTCGGCTGCCGTCGAGGCCCCGCCTCGCGCACGCGCCGCTCCGGAAAGAGCCGAAGGGGCCCGAAGGGAGACGCGGCGGCGCCCCCTGGCGGCGGAATGAGACAGCGGGAAGGGCACCGCATCAGGATAGAACCGGGATAGCACCGGGATTGGACCGGGATAAAACGGGCATAAAACCGGAATAGAACCGGGATAACACCGGGATAACACCAGGATAGCACTGGGATAGAACTGGGATTGGACCGGGATAAAACCGGGATAGAACCGGGATAGCACCGAGATAGAACGGGGATAGCACCAGAATAGTACCGGGATAGAATCGGGATAGCACCGGGATAACATCGGGATAGCACGGGATTGGACCGGGATAGCACCAAGATTGCACCAGGCATCGGGATGCACCGGGATTGCACAGGGATAGAACCGGGATTGTTCCGGGATAACACCAGGATTGGACTGGGATAGCACTGACATAGCACCAGGATTATAGCGGGATTGCACCGAGATAGCACCGGGATAGCATCAGGATTGTACTGGGATAGCACCAGCATTACACCAGGACTGGACTGGGATACCACCGGGATAGCACCAGGATTGCACTGGGATGGCACCAGGACTGTACTGGGGATGGGGCACAGCACTGGGCACTGGGCATGGGGCACGGCACCGGGATTGTGCTGGGCACTGGGATTACACTGGGAATGGGGCACAGCACAAAGCACCGGGACTGCTCTGGGCACCGAGGATGGGACACGAACCCGGGCATGGGGCACCGGGCACTACACCAGGCACAGGGCACAGACCTGGGAACAGGCCTTGGCATCAAGCACGGGGCACCACACAGGGTGTAGGCCACAGGGCACCAGGCACTGCACCCGGGATCTGGGACACTGCCCCAGGCATGGGGCACAGCACAGGGGACGCAGGCAGACACAGGGCACTGCACTGGGCACCCACAGCCAGAGCCCAGTACCGGAGCCAGGCCGGGTGCCAGCTGTGCCGGTGCCACTGGCACAGCCATATCCCAGCCCTCTGGCTCGTGCTGGGGCAACTCTGGCTCCCCCAGCCCTGTTCACCCCTTGCCACTACCCCCTGGAACGGGTACTCCCTGCCTAGCCACACTCCAGTGCCAGCAGTGCCGATCCCACCCCGGCTCTGGACACCACGCTCAGCGCAAGGGACAATTTTAATCCAGCATAAAACTTCCCGAAGGTAGGAACACAGCCGGGCGCTGGGCAGAAAGACACGGTTCCCCTTGGCTTTTGAGACATTTTCCATTAAAAATTCCTTTTCCCACCGTATCTGGTGCACAGCCAAACCCCCCTTCCCATGGGGAGGGGGTGCCCGGTGTGTTCCCAAAACCCTGCTGCCTTCCCGAGACCTTCACGCAGACAGTGGAGGAAAGAAGCAAAGGAAACATGGAGCAGCTCTGCTGGCTCATTTTTGGGGGGTTTAACGGCACCAGTTTAACGGGAGAAGCAGGATACGGAGCCTGGCACAAACCATACGTGCACAAAATAACCCCAACACGCAGCCCAAAAACCCACCAGGGCCATGGTGATGCCTGGTGGGGGGAAAGCCAGAACATGCATTAACAAATGGGAACATTTATATCCTAGAAAATGGTAGAAATGGGGGAGAAATGCTGGGCTGAGCTGTAGTTTGTTGAATAGAACAACAAGGGGGGGGAAAGGGGGTAAAATTCCCAAATTACAGGTGCTCACTGTCTTGGGGTGGTTTTGTTTAAAAAAAAAAGCAGAAGTTGGGATTTTTTGGGGTGTCTATGCACTGACCAACCAACACCACAGGATTTGGGGACAGAGAAAGAGCAAAAACTGACCCTAAAAATCCCATTAATATTCACATCCAGTTGCTGACCCTGTGGCAATGTCTCTCTTTTTCTACCCCTGGAAGGGCCAATGGAGCCTGGTGGCTCCAAAAGGCTCCAATAAAATAATTAAACCCTTTACATCCACTATACACTTATAAAATGACCCATATGTTCATCATCTGATGATCCATATGCAAATAAAATCCCCCCTCTGCATCCCAGCCCGGAGCGCCAGTGTTTGGGAGATGTTACTGTAGGTTTGGGGGTTTGTTTTAATTTTAAATGTTAGAATTTGTGTTTCTTAGGACATTTGGGGTGTTTCCAGATAAAACCGAAGTTAGAAAGTAGGGAAAAGTGAGTGGGGTCTTTGCAAGGTTAGAAAACAGTGTGCCATCCATCTGGAAGCTGGGAGACACACGGAAAAGGCTGGGACTCTCAGAGCTGGGTTGGACCCTGTGACAGTCCTGCACTGCCCATTTAGCTTATAAAAAGTAATAAATTAATTAAGGAATATTTGCATCGAGTCCTTTCTGTACACAGAGGGTGGGGCCCAGCCGGGAGAAACACCACCACCGGGAAAGCTCCTGTGTCTCTATAAAAATATGAGCATCTCTCAGGGAGTACAAAAAGCCTTCACAGGGAGGAGAAGTGCCCGGCCAGCGCCAATGTCCAGAGTGGCTCCGGGGATGTTTCTCTCATGGATATGCTGCATGGGATGGAGTTTTCATGCCACAGGGAGCCTGAACCACCCCTGGTGCCAGCGTGGGGCTCATGTGTGCTTGGCCCTGCTCCATGTGCCACCCTAGGGCGCTGGGATGTGAGCCCCTGCCAGCTCCTGGCCCCGTGCCGGTGCTTCCCAGTGGCCCACTGATCCCTCCCCAGAGTTCTGGCACTGCTGGGAGCCACGGTCCCGGTGCTCACACCCGTTCCACCACGGCAGGGGGATGCTGCTGTCTGGCTGCTTGGTGCTGCCAATGGGGTAGGAGCCCTGGCATTCCCACTCGGGCACCGCCGGCTCCTGTTCGTCACTCTCAGAGCCCTGCACCGCGATCTGCGGCACCGGGCTGGGCTTCAACTTCGGCTGCAGCTCCGCACCGGTCGTGCTGCCACCCTGCAGAGTTGTGCCCGACCCATCTTCACTCTTCCCGCCATCTTCGCCTCCTGGCACCGTCTCCGGCTCATCAAAACTCACTTCTTGAACTGCCTCTTGCTTCTTGAAGGAGTCCCTGCGCTCAGAGAGGTTCAGGCGCCGCATGACCACCATCTCCTGGTCCCTGTCGTGCCTCTCCCCGAGCCGGGAGCTGGTGGGGTGATAACCATGCTCCCCTGGGTAGGGCAGCACTTCTCCCTCCCCAATGGCCTCCCTGTCCATTGGGGATATCTCCAGCCCCAGCTTGCGGCCGGCACAGGTTTTCTTCTCGGCCAGGATGGTGACGATCTTCTCAGCCGACTGGACACGCTTGAGGAGCGGGGAGCGGGGGCAGTCGGCGCTGCGGGGGCGGGAGCTCTGCCGGACAATGGTGGGGGGCGACAAGGTCTTGCCCTGGAAGGAGTGGGGGGTTTTGGGGTACCCAGGGAGTGGAGATGGGGAGCGCTGGGGGGAAGGCGGGCGCTGGGAAGAGGAAGGGGTGCAGGCGAGGGGCGAGGGGGGGATGCTGCTGGTGGATTTGCGACGTCCCACTTTGTAGCGCTGCCCGCCCAGTTTGGGGGCCAACCCATGCAGGGAGCTGGGGCGCACGTGGCCGGCGGGCGACGTTGGGGTGCTGGAGGAGGGAGAGGTGCTCTGCGGGGACACAGCGTCTGCCACACAAAGAGAAACAGGTCACTGTAGGGATAGAGGGACACACAGCATCCCACCCTGCCCCTCGCCAACATCCCCCCTCGCCGTGGTTGAGGTACCTGAGGGCAGGTCGGGAGCAGGGCTCCGGCAGGGTGTCGTGGGACCTGGGGACAGGCTGTGCGTGGGGGACTCTGGAAGGCTCTCACTGGAGGACAGCGAGTGGTGGAGGCCAGAGGAGAAGCTGCGGCTGGTGTGCAGGACTGACGACTGCTTGGAGATCTTCTTAAAGAGGGATTTTCTCCTACTGCAGGGGACAAGAATAATCCTGGCTTCTCCTTAAAGCTGGTGGCTCCAAGTCTGCCGACCTGGTGCCAGTAGGACCAGAAGCCAGTATGGCAGATCCAGACCCAGAGCTGGCAGGACCAGATCCCACTGAACACCTCAGCATGGCATGTCCAGAGCATCCCCATGGTATGGCACACACCAGGTCAAACTTTTATCCATCTTATCCTACCCCAGTTCTACCCACCTCTCCTGGCCATCCCTTTTTCTGCTCTTCTTACTCCTCCGCGCCATCCTCGTCTTGGAGCTGTTTTTCCTCGCAGGCCCTATTTTGATGGAGGTGTTCTCCAGGGCTGTGGTGCGCAGGGCCACTTTGTTCCCGCTCTGAGGGATGGAAAACGAATCACTGCAGGAGCGGATCCAAACCAGCTCCTGTCACCAGATCCAGCCAGCGGAGGTGACGCCAGGGAGCTGCTGAATTGATATCCCAGTTCCAGGAGAGCAGAGCAGCTCTGGACACTCACCTTGAGCAGCAGCTCCACGACATCTCGGTGAACCAAACCCAGCACAGACTCTCCATTCACATGTGTGATGAGATCGCCCGCTCTCAGCCCTGCCTCCTGCGCAGGGCTCCCCTCTTCCACGCTCTGCCATCAGAAGATAAGCATTTTATTCATATGCAAATTTCCTCCTGGGGTTTTCCCAGTGGGAAATGCCATGCTTGGCACCACCAGTGCCTCTCCACACATACCCAGACCATGTGGTGCACGGTGTAGACATCGCTGTCGCCCATGTAGACGCGGATGGCCCGCAGGGTGAAGCCGTACTTCTTCCCCGAGCTGTGGATGATGATGGGCGGCCGCAGGCTGGCGATGACAAGGGATGAGTCCCGGCTTGGGGAGGAGTCACGGGAAGAGGGGTTGGATGAGAGGGAGTGAGGGGAGATGGGGCTCATCAAGGCACCACCACCGAAGTCATCTGCAAGTGGGAGAAGCCAGCTCAGCCCGGGAAAACCATGCAACAGCCACTATCCAGGATAAACCAGGGAGCACACAGACCTGATGTGATGATGAGGGACAGGGCTGAGACGGAGGCAGATTTGGGGACACGGCTGCCCAGCGAGGCTCTTTGCCTCTCTGGCACATCCTTCTGGGTGCTCAGCCGACGGCCCCCACTCGGCTCCAGGCTCCGGGGAGTCGAGTTTTTGGTGCCGGTGCTGTTGCTCCGGAGGCGGATGCGGTTGAGGTTGGCAAGATCAGCTGCACAGAGGGGAGGAGAGAGAGTTTGGGGATGCGGAAAAGCCACTCCACGCCATGCAGAACCCTGGGTGGCCCTCGAGTATCCGACACTGGTGCCCACAGCCTACGCACCGGATAACGCCGACTGCTTCACCACACCGCTGGTCCCCACCTCGGGGTCTCCCACCACAAACTTGGGTCTCTCTGGCTTGGTGGATGCCACACAGGGGCTCTCATCCTCCGAGGAGAAGGCAAACTTGGGCATAGTGTCCAGGCTGAGGGTACTGGGCAGCACAGTGGGGCTGCGGCTCCGCTCGTGCCTGGAGGTGTATGGCGTGGAGCTGCAGGACGTCCAGGAGCGGAGCCTGCGTGGCAAGAGCAGGAGGGCTCAGGACTACCAAAGATGGGTGAGGAGATGGCACCAAGATCCTCAGCACCCCTGGACACTTCCCACTGACCCCTCTGCACACTCTCAGTCCTGGCACAAACCCTTGGCAGCAGCACAAACCCCAACCACCAGCACAAATCCTTGGTCCCAGCACAAAATTCTCAATGTTGGCACAAACCCTTGGCACCAAGAGAAGCCCGCACCAGCCCACGCCATCTCCCCCTCACCACGCACCGGGGCTCGGTGCCTGCTGGCCTGCTCTTGTCCTCATCTCCTGAGTGCCTGTCCCATCGTTCCTCTTTCTCATCGCTGTGACTCCGGTCAGAGGACAAGAGGCTAAGGTTGGAGTTGACCGCCAGGAATTCCGAGCTGCTGTACACCTGAGGAGGAGAGGAGTTGTCAGTAAGGAGTAGAAATCTGGGAATCCAGGTGATCCAGCGTCAGCCAAAACACTGATGCTCAGCACAATCGCACTGGCTGCAGTGCCAAAGTGTTTTGGATGTCAGAGGAGGGACTGGAGCACCTTGCTGAAGCGGTGGGAGCAGGAGGAGAACTGCCCAATCTCCACCGATGATTCCTCATCGTTAGTTTCCTCATCTTCTGAATCCAAGTGGTGATACCTCTCGGAACGAGCTGGAAGCAAGAGCCAGAGTGGGCAGGGCTGCCACCCTGCCTGCAACACCTACATTCTGCCAAGTGGGACCTACACCCATGGGGTGACAGCCCAGTCCCAAATGCCGGGGGAGTTTTGGGGGGAGAAAGTTAGTAAGGGTGAGCAGCCTGGAAAGAGGATTCCATCTGTTCTGTGGCTTTGGTTGTAAAGGGGCCAGCTTCACCCAGGAGATTCTCATCTACCACAGGAGCATCCGAAGTGCAGCAGGAATAATGGATTGGCAGCAGGGGGAAGGGAATGGATTTGGCCTCACTATCAAAGTAGCTGGTGTCATCCTCTGACTCCAGCTGGGGGATGAACTCAGCCTTCTGCCGCAGCAGCCCATTCCAGTCCAGATGGAGGAAGAAGGAGTGATGTTTCACCTCATGTGCACCTCCTGCCAGGCAGAGAAACCCACATCAGGGGTACAGAGTAGGATCCAGGATGCTCCCGCTCCCATTCCAAGTGGCACAATCTCTCCTCCATGCAGAACAAATGGCTTAGGAAGGATGGACTGGAGCCCTGTGCAGCCTTCCTGAGCTGAACCCTGAGCAGGAGACCTCTGAGCACCCTCAACGTGGCAGGACACACTTTGGATTCAACACCGCCCAAGCTCGATCAGAACTGGGGGGCCAGGTCACCCCCTGAGTGCTACACGGGGGCCGCCACACGTACCAGTGCCCAAGCGCTCGAGGGGACACTGTCTCAGCAACCGTGTGATCAGGTCCTGGGCATCTGCAGGAAGAGCCTCGTCCCCTTCTGGCCACATAATTTCATCTGCGAGGAAAAAGGAGAAAGAGTTTGGAGTGGCTGGAAGGGTTTGGACACTTCTGGGCAACAGGAAAGTCCCCTAGGAACCACAGCAGGTAAAGCATCCTCCCAAAGTGGGAAATCAAAGCTTGAGGAACTCCTTCATGGTTCACACAAGTATATCGTGAAGGAATGAAGCTCCCAATATGTTAAGGACAAGCCACAGCTGCTGGGAAGAGCAAGCCAAGGAGCAAACTTGCCACTGAGACTCACCACTGATGACCTGGCCAAAGAGCTCCTCAGGAGTGTCTCCGAAGAAGGGGACGCAGCCCACCAGGAACTCGTAGAGGATGATGCCCATGGCCCACCAGTCCACGGGTTTCCCGTAGCCCTGGATGAGGATGACTTCGGGGGCAATGTACTCTGGAGTGCCACACACCTACATGGGGAAGCAGTGCCTGACACCTCTGCACTGGCCTTTGCAACAAGTCCCGAGGCCACCCCAGTGATGGCAGGTCAAGCCAAGTGGAGCAGGATCTCACACCTGCTTGTCCATGAACTCCCGAGTGTCCTTCTCCATGTGTCCCTCGTAGAGGTTCGTGGTCATGTTCATCAGGCCGATCTTTGACAGACCGAAGTCTGTCAGCTTTATGTGGCCCATGGAGGTGATGAGCAAACTGCAGGAGAAGACAGACAACCCACAACGCTGCTGTTTGCTTCTGGGGAGACCTGAGAAGGACCAGCTGCACCCCAGGACCTCTGGTCCTGGGGCAACAGCACAGAACCAGGACTTTGGGCACCAAACTCCATTACCTCATTCTGCCCTATCCTCTTGGCTTTCTCTTGCCCATCCAAATCCAACCCCACCCTTGCTCAGACCTGACCCATGTCCTCACTTGTCAGGTTTGAGGTCCCGGTGGACGATGCCGTAGTTGTGGAGATACTCCAGTGCGAGGACGGTCTCGGCAAAGTACATCTTCGCCATGTCAACAGGCAGTGGGCCCATGTTCTTCAGCAACGTGGCACAATCCCCCCCTGTAGGCACACGGAGGGGCTCAGAGAAGGCAGGAAGGTCAGCAGGCCCAGCAGGCTTCCAGCCAGACCCTCACATCCCTCCTCAGAGCAGCTGATCCCCAGGCATGGGGCACAAATGCTCTTCTAGGTGACCACGGCCATCACCCTCATCAAGGTGAAACTCAGGGTCACAAAAGCATCTTCTGGTGCTTCCCTCTGCTCCCTGGAGCAAAGCAGGGCAAGAGGTGTCCAGGTGGTCTCCTCCATGCTCAGACATTGATATCCTCCCCTCCTCACTGCACCGTCCAGCCCCCTTCTCACCTTCCACATACTCCATCACCATGCAGAGGTGTCGCTTCGTCTCAAAGGAACAGAACATGCTGACCACGAAGGGGTTCTCTGCAAAGGTGAGGATGTCCCTCTCCACGAACACCTGCTGGATCTGGTTCCTCAGGATAAGGTTCTGCTTGTTGATTTTCTTCAAGGCAAAGCGCTGCCGTGTCTCCCTGTGCCTCACCAGGTACACAGCCCTGGAGACAGTGAAATGGCTGCACCTCAAAACACATCCTCCAACAACCAGGACTGACCACACAGACCATAGAGCTTGGACAGGGAGGACTTTGGAGGGGTTTATGGGTGGAGACAAGTGATAGGAACTTCCCAACTCACCCATAAGCCCCGTTGCTGATCAGCTTGATGGTCTCAAAGTCCCCCTCGCAGGGTTTCCTCCGTGGAACAGTGACTGAAGGCTGGCTCTGAAGAAGACACAGAAGGTTTTTAATGTTTCCCAATGCTCTGGAGCTGTGATTGCAGACAGGAATTCACCCAGCACCATTATCACCTCTAAGCGCTTCTTGCTGCCAGAGCCCTCTCCAGCCACAAACCCCAAACCAGAAGCCTGAGATGCAGATCAAGAGCTCTGTCCACCCAAGAAGCCAGATGAGGGACTATGAGATATTACCCTTGAATCCATCAGTCACCCTTGGGGACAACCCAAATTAACATATCCCAGTCTAGGACAGTAGAGGAGCTGCTGCAAGGAGCTCTGATGTGGGGTGAGGCAGGAAGAAGCTGAGGCACAGGTGGGGACACAGACATTGAACCACGCTCACCTCACAGGCATCATCGTTCTCTGGCGTGATGGTGTTCCCACTGTCAAAGTGATCCAGCTGGCCCATTTCTGCAGGTGACAGGGATGGTTCTCATTTCCTTCATGCTCAAGACCCCCACCAAAATTGCCCCCTCCCCAGCCATTCCCCTTCCAAACTCAGAGATCCTGCAGGGATTTAGCCATGTGCTCTGCTCGAGCCATTGTATGGAGAAATCCAGGTCATGACGTTAAGAGGTTCAACACAAGGTTAAACATTTACATAATTCTTTTTTTTGATAGTCATTCCTGCATTCTCTGGGGATTATGGTTCCCCCCCAGGGCCATGGATTAAGTGTTTTCGAGCTTAATCTGCTTTGCTGAACGCATTGGAAGCAATAATCAGAGATGTGGGGCTGGCCAGGAGGACGTGGACATCATCCTGGCCCTTCTGTGACCCCCCTGCCATGATACCAGCGCAGCCTTCCAGGTCCCCCTGCCATCTCCCAGTGCCCATTCAGTGGTCAAACTGGGAGGCTACAGCTCACTGCAGACCTCAGGGCCACCAACCCAAGTGTTTCCCTACCCTCCAATGGGTCCTTGACGAGCCCCAGTTGGCTGATGATGTATCGGGGAATATCAGTCTTAATTCCCTGGCCAACTTTGGCATGTCCTTCTGCAGCTTCCAGGAGATGGTAAAACTCCTCTGGGTCAAACTCCTGCATGGGGAAAACCAAGCACAGTTGAGGAGAGAGATTTTGCAAGATTAAAACTTTTCTCTAGGCCTTGCAGGTGACACCTGTAATTGGGGATAGACCCCGGATATATCGTTCCCCCTGGATGCATCATTCCCCCATAATTCCCCATGTCAAGAGTGATGGAAAAACAATGTAGCCCATGAGTTGGAGGGAAAACAAAGGAGAGCACATCAACAGCACACTGCATTGTGACTCCATTCAGCTGAAGGAACCACAGCACTAAGGCAAGTGCTTCAAAAATTCAGCACATCAGCCAAAAAAACCCAAAACCCTGAAAACTACAGGATGATTTGGGTTGGAAGAGACCTTAAAGCTCATCTCATTCTACCCTGCTGCCATAGGCAAGGACACTTTCCACTAGACCAAGTTGCTCCAAGCCCTGTCCAACCTGCCCCTGAACACTTCCAGGGATGGGGCACCCTGGAGGCTTTGGCTCCTCTCCAGACCATGAAACACAAGACAAATCCATGTCTTACCAGGCACTCCAGTAGTCGAGCAGGACGAGAGATGATGATCAGCAGCTTCCTCACCAGCTGGTCGATGAACTTCACCTCCTCGCTCTCCGAACGCTCCTGAGCCTGCCAGAGAGGGGACAGAAGCCAGGGGTGTACTGGTGGCATCAGGAGGTGGCACCAGGCAGGGAACTGCCCCCGTACTCACATCTCGCAGCATCTTCTCGAGTTTCTCCTGCAGCTCCATGAAGTAACGGGAGGTGATGAGAGCTCCCTGGGACTTGGCCAGGCAGTCACGGGCCAGCTCAATGATCTGGTGGTGGATGAAGCCCAGCACTCCATCTGCCAGGGGCAGAGTGCTGCTCGAGGAGAAGCTGGTGATGGTGTCCTGCAGACGCTCTTCCATCTGGGCTGTGGCCTGCAAGGAATGGATGGTGATGCCTGGGAACACATGTAGCCATGCTGTGCATTGGATTTGGCCAGCCAGGATCTCATCCTACCACCTCCTGCACTGGGTTTGGCCAGCTGGAATCTCATTCTACCACCTCCTACATTGGGTTTGACCAGCTGGGATCTCTTTCTACCGCCTCCTGCACTGGGCTTGGACAACTAGGATCTGATCCTACCACCTCTTGTGTTGTTTTTGGACAGCCAAGATCTCATCCTACCACCTCCTGCACTGGGTTTGGCCAGCCAGGATCTCATCCTACCACTTCCTGCAGCTCCAATATCCACAAGCACATCATGGCTTCACCTGGGACCTAGCTTCCAGCAGCCTCCACCAAAGTTTCCAGAGATCTCTTCCTGCCTGTGTGATGAGGCAGACCCACAGGTCCCTGCATCCCCAGCTCATTATGCCTCCAGTGTCCTCAACAGCCCCCAGTATCTACCCATGCATTCCATACTCCAGCACAGAGGAGAAGCTGTTCTGGGGAAGATGCTGTCAGGACGCCATGGAGGGACTAATGTGCCCATCCCCCTCAAGTCCTGGCAGTTACCTTGGGGAACCTCTCCTTATAGACGTGGTTCATCATCACAACCTCATTATCAAACGTTCCACTCGTCCGTCCAGGGCTGCAGAGGGAGGAAACCAGTTGTGTTGTGAGGTTCAAGTCATTTACATCTGTGCAAATAGCTACTACCACCCCTGGAGAGCAATTTGTTCCCTCCTCCTAACTCTTGATTCCAAGTGGTTAAAGCTCATCCCAACAGAGCCATCAGCCTTGGGCCAGCACTTCCAGCAGCATCCCTCACACTGCACATGGATCTGGAGTCCCTGGGATGTGGTCCATGGAAGGTCAACCTCCTGCAAACCCGGGTCTCCAAACACAAGTCACTTGAAAATCTAGAGCTGAAAGGCTGGATTTTCCACTTGGCTTTGAAGAACAAGCTCGTCCTTTCCTTCCTCTGGATCCCATGATTTCTTGCCGTTGTTGCCCTTTTTCCAGCTCACCAGCAAAAAAAAACCCCAACCAAACCCTGTGGTGGACGCTTCATTAAACATGGCTTTTCTCCTACTCTCACCTAACACTGCGACTCCCAAGCCCCTTCCTGCAAAGCAAGCAGCAGGAACTGCCAGCAACTCATTAACCACTATAAAATAATAAATGTGGGGATTAGAACCAGACCTAGGCCACTCACTGCCAGCCCCAGCCCAACCCCAGCTCAGCCTTTGCTGTGCCAACCAAGAGCTAGCACGTCCTTGGTGAAAACCTCACCACCTACAAAACCCTGGCAGATAATTAATCTGATTTTAATGAAATTTCAGCTGGCAACACGCAGGACTGCAGCTCTGCCTTTGGTGCGAAGAGGGACGGAGTTTTTTTCACAGGGAAAAGAGGATTTAACCAAAACATCCCCTGCAAAAAGCAAAACATTGTGGTGCTGGACAAGTGGAAATGTGGGTGGCTCATTTTATAGGTCTTGGAGAACCAGTGTGGAGCTCAGCAGGCCTGTAGGGTCGGGTCACACCATGCTACAGCCACTGCCTTGATCCTCTCCCCAAATTTTCCTCTCTCCAGCCCACAAATGCCCATTCACCTGCATTCCTTGTGGTTTTTTTTTTCAGAGGCAAAGGCCAACCCCAGCAAACAAAGGTGATGTTTCCTGGTGCAAGCCCAGAAATGGGATTGAGTGGTGGCAAGGACAGCCACCACTTGGGCTTCTGCTTGGCAGTCCCCTCCTCACCACCAAAACCATTCAGACAATTGAGCAAGAGGCTGCAAACCAATAACAAATCCCACTTTCTCCAGCTTCAGCCCCAGGAAACCTCCCTCTCAGGTGCTGTCTGCTGCCGGGAGAGCAATGTCATGTCCCAATGGCCAAGAAGATGCTGAGAACCAGATCTTAATGCCCATGGAGCATCCCCTAGGGATGCTGTAATCCCAAGGACACTGTAACTCTCGGGGATGCTGTAAATCCCAGAGGTGCTGTAACTCCCAGGGATGCTGTAATGCCCTGGGGATGCTTTAACCCCAAGGATCATGGAACAGTTTGGGTTGGAAGGGACCTTTAAAGCTCATCTAGTTCAACCCCGCCATGGGCAGGGACACCTTCCACTAGACCAGGTTGCTCAGAGCCCCGTCCAACCTGACCTTGAATATTTCCAGGCATGAGACACCTACAACCTCAGGCCACAGTTTTTCCACTTCCCTGCAAAGGGAAAACCCAAATGGGGGTCAACACCTTGGGACAGGCTTAGCAGGACCAGGACACGCCAGGAACAGCTCAGAGGATGTGCTGGATGCGCCAGCACCCTGTGCACCATCCTAGCAGCACCATGGGCGCCTTCCCAGAGTGGGTGCTGTACCTGAGGCTCCTGGATCGTGGGCGCAGGCAGGGCGAGTGCCGGCCCTCCTCGTCCGTGACACTTTCCGAACTGCGGAAATGCTTAGAAAGGAAATGCAGCTCGTCGGGGGTGGGCTGGTACGGCAGCTGGTGCAGGCGCTCCTGGGAGGATGAAGATGACTGGGAAGAGAGAGAGATGCAGGAGATCAGGAGATGGATCCATGCTTCCAGTGGTTTTTGTTTTGAAATCAGAAAGCCCACGAGGAAATTATTCCTTGGAGCCTCTTAGGAGGCTGGAAATACTGATAGGTAGCATGGTCTGTGCTCGGGAATGTGAAGTATGGAGAAGGCAAACTCCATACTGCCTGGGAGATCTGCACTGCCCAATCCCAACCCAATTCCCCCACTCTACCACCCAGTGTGGTTCCAGTGAGCCCCATCCCCTGTACCTGCAGCATCCCACGCAGCTCCTGCCTGGCCATTCCACTGCATGGTCAGGATATGTCCAGTGCACCCTGGACCTGTGACACCCAGGGATGTTGTAATCCTCAGGGATGCCATAACCCCAGGGATGCTGTAATCCCAGGAATGTTGTAATCCAAGGACACTGTAACTCCCAGGGGTGCTGTAAACCCAGGGATTCTGTAACTACCAGATCCTCTGTAATGCCAGAGGATGGTTTAACTCCCAGGGATAATGTGACCCCAGGGACGCTGTAACCTTGGGGGTGCTGTAACTCTGGAGATGCTGTAAAGCCAAGGGATACCATAATTCCCAGGCATGCTTTAACTCCCAGGGACACTATAACCCCTAGGGATGCTGTAAGCCCCAGGGACACTGTGACCCCCAGGGATGCTGTGAGCCCTTAGCCAAGCCCTATGACTTTCTTAAAAGCTCATTTGGGAAGCATGATGCAGCTAAAGCACACAGTCCTCTAGGAACTGGGAGGCTGCCCAGGAACTGGCACCACGGGACTCTCAGGAGGCATTTCACCAAAAATCAAGAGGTTTTAGGTTCTTATCATCTACTGCCTTGAGAAAGCAAATGTTACCGAGACCGTGGAGCTGGGGGTGTTGGTCCCATAGCCAGAGGAGGGTAACGAAGCCAGTGACCACCTTCTGCCATCAGTCCTGCGAATGCAAACATGACAATCACATAACAGGGCAAAACCCAACATCTAAATGCAAATCAATAACATCAGAGCAAAAAGATGGGGAAGAGGATTCAGGTTTGAGTAATAAAGTCCTGAAGCCTCTTTTCAGAAGGAACTGAAATCAGGTGAAATAAGGGGTTTGCAGGTGAGGGGGGCTGTTCTGCACCCTTGGCACACAGGTGTCTGTGAGCACAGTGACAGTGGGCAGGGTCCCTGCAAAGGGACAGCACTGGGGCTGGCTCAAATCCACTTCAGATAGGTAAAAAAAAACCCAAAATCCTGCCAGCATTTGATTTTTAATTAGAGCAAAATTCAACCTGTTGGGAGTTTTCTTGGTGAGAATCCGGGATTCCCAAAGACTCATCTTGAGACAACAGGCGCCACAGAGCAGAGCCTAGTTATAAACAGGAAGGCAACCGCTCATACGTAGGCGAGTGCTTCCTCTTGGACATGTTTCTAATGGATAGGGAACATCCAGGTCAAGTCGAGGCCCTTCACCTCCCGCTGCTGCTTCCCGTGTGGGGTCAAGGACTCCAGGAGCTGGCAGGGTGCTGGATCTGGCTCCTGCACTACCTCAATCCCCTCACTGACGGCACTCTCAAACTCCTGACCCCACCTGCTGTCTGGTTTTTCACTCTGTTACAAGTTGTGCAAACAATCCATGAGCCTCCAGCATTTTTCCATGTGACGATCGATGGTTTAAAATCAGCCTCCATGTGTGCAATTAATTAATTGCTTCAACAGGATTTTGGTGGCTGCATCTGGAGCAGTGTGGGCTGGAGAGGGAATGCAGCAAGATGTGCCTCTGCAGGGACCTGGATGAGCATCCATCCAGGGCCATCTGCTGAGCATCCATAAGGAGCGCTTGGAGCGGGTCGGAGTGGGAGCTGAGCACGTGGCTGGGGATAGTGTGATGGAAACAGGGATGTTTCTGCTCCCAGAGCTGCAGACAGCCCAGTCCTGGGGCAAAATCTCCCATCTAGGGATGCAACAAAGAATCATGGGCAGGGACACCTTCCACTAAACCAGAGTGCTCCAAGCCCCATCCAACTTGGCCCTGAACACTTTAAAAAGAAGATCTGTGATGATGTGGAGCAGACACCTCCCCAAAATGCAGACCCTGCCCATCCTGGGTACTCACCTGTCAGTCCGAGGAGCATGGCTGGCATGGAGGGAGGAACCAATCACAGCAGAGCAAACACCACCAGACCAGAAATTAGGTAGAAAAAAAGCAAAAATAGAAGCAAACCAAATCACTTGAGATAACTGAGCAGTCTCAGTTGGTAGATGGTATTTATTAGTGAACATTACTGGCCTGGGAATAGGGTTGGGAGCTCACCTCCGAGCGAAGGGGAAGTTGATGGAGGTGCTGGCAGAGAAGTTGCGTGGACTGTCCAAGGGGCTGCTCCCAGCTGCAGGGAGAAACAGGGAAAAGTCACCCCAAAACCCACCCTAGTGTGATGCTACATGCTGCTCCTCCGGGGAAAGAGAGGGTAAATCACTTCCCAAACTACTCCCTCTTGGAAAAGGCACCTGCAGCCAGGAGCCGGTCCACTGGTTCTAACAAGAGGCTGCAGAAGAGAAGGTGCCCCCACCACTCCTCTAAAATATTCGAGTGATTTTGGGAGATGCTCAACCCACCCACTGGGACATCCCTTACCTGTTGGCACAGAGAGGGGGGAGAGAGGCCGTGAGAGGGTCGGAGAGGGGGTGCCCACCACTAAGCTCTTCCTATTGCTGCTTCGGCAACTAGAGAAGAAAAAGCAGGAATTAACTTGGGGAAGCAGAGCTGTCTGGGCTCAGGGATGTAAGGATCTGCTTGTACATGGAGCCCCGTGCCACAGAACACAACTGCTGTTACGGATCTCCCACGGCAGGAAAGATCCATCCCCAGGTTCAGCGCTGCTGGAGATGGGCCAACAGGGTTATTTTTAACAATAAACCATCTCATCAAGGTCCCACTTCTGGTTTTGGCTTGCTGGGGAGGGCAGAGGCAGCGGCCCCTTGGCAACAGCCCGAGGGCAGGAACAGAAAAAGGGATGTAAAAGGAGGAAGAGAGGAAATGCCAAGTGGCCACAACCTGACCTGCTCCATTGCATTGAAAATTACCCCAATTCCTATAAACCTCCCTACACTTGGTGGTCCCCATGTCACAGTGGAGGGGACAGTTGGCCCCTGACCCCCTCAGATTTTGTGGGATCTCCAGGCATTTGTGATGCCCTGGCAGCAGGAGGAAGCCGCATGTGCCAGCACCAGGTGAAAAGAAGCACCAGCACCGCGACAGCTCAAACACTCCAAAACTCCCATCCTGGTAGCACATCCCAGCATCCCACAGAGCATCCCCGAAAGGTCACATCCACAAGCACTGGGTCTTTGTATCCCCACCTCTTCTCCCACCCTCCCAACTCACAGGATTTCAACCCTTGCAGGAATTTCGTTTTTCTTTTCAGCCCTTCCCCAAGCCCTGAGCCCAAGGCTGTCTTGCAAGAGTGGCTCAGTCTCAAAAATTCCCACAGGGGAGCTGCGGCTCCACTCCTGTCACACCCCACTCCCACATTTCAGCCCCATTTGAAATGGGGCTCATTTAAGTTCTCTTTCAGTCTGACAAGAAGGAAGTGCAGATATCCATGGCACGGAGCAGAAGCTCAAGCACGAGGACAACCTTCCCCTTCCTCTATTTCCGCTTCCTCAGGCTGCAAAGACATCGAGTTTCCTCACCAGTCTGGGAACAGGAACCCACAGAGATGTTGCTAATTAAAGGACATCGTTTAACATCACACCATGGCCAGATACACCCACAACACTGAGAGGAGGAACTCTGAGCAAAGGGATTCTCCATGCATCCCAAAACCAGATAGGAATGGCACATGCACAGCATCCAGGGTGTAAAGGACAGTATTTCACAACAGGTTGTCCCTCCAGGTGAATGAACAAGGCACCAGTGAGAAGCCAACACCAGCAAGGTATGGTCAGAGCTCTACACATGTGGTTAGAGTCCACACATGACACCCAGCACCCCTCACCTCCCCCTGGCAACTCCCCCCTGCACAGCTCCTCTTGCTGTGCTTTTAGTGGGGTTCAAACCAGGAGCCTCAGTTCTTCTGCTTAATCTGAAGGTCTCGGCCAAGCCAGCAACCAGGGTGGCTGGTTGGGGCCCCCAAAACCCTTCTCTGCTGGCTGCACCCTCCTTTGCACCTCCCTGCACCCAGGATGAGGGGTGTCTGGGTGTCCCTCTGGGACACACCCCCCCCATGACTGCCCTGAGCTCACCTGGAGCTGCAGTGCCTTTGGAGGGCTTGGAGACTCCTGTTCAGCACCTGGGTTGAGTGAGATGCTGCAGGGAGGAGGTAGAAACCTTCCCCTTCTATCCATTCACCCCTTCCTAGAATCACAGAATCCCAGAATGGTTTGGGATGGAAGAGACCTTAAAGCTCGTCTCATTCCAACCCCAGCCATGGGCAGGGACACCTTCCACTAGCCCAGGTTGCTCCAAGCCCTGTCCAACCTGGCCTTGGACACTTCCAGGGATGGGGCAGCCACAGCTTCTCTGGGCAACCTGTGCCACGGCCTCACCACCCTCACAGGATAGAAGTAAGAATTAGGAAGTTTTTCCTAATATCCAATCTAACCCTACTCCTGCCCTCTGCCTTTGATTTTCTCACTTTAACACAGGCTTGAACCTCAACTACAGCTGCAAACTCACAGCCCAGCACCCACCCCAGGGCAGCAACAACCCACATCCTTGGATGGGAAACCGAGGCAGTGTGAGCAGCCGTGCCCCACCACCGCAGTGGCAGAGGCAGAGGCTCAGGAACCAAGAGGGCTGCAGAGAGCTGCCAGCTCTTGTGTTGCTTGCCTGCCTGTCCTGCCACAGGGACTGGGGTGCACATGTGTCTGTGTCTTGCAGAGGGGACAGCCCAGGGGACGAGGCGCTCCCTCTGCTTGCTCGGTTTCATTTTGGAAGTGAAAACAAACCTTTAATGAAGCAAGTTCCAGTAATGGTGACACAGAGCGAGGCCAACGTTTCCTGTTTCCGTGCGCTCCACCCTCAGCTCCACAACCATCTTGCGCCACTTTAACCCCCCTTCGCCTGATGCATCATCTGCAGCTGGTTCCCATCCTTCATTGCACGGAAACCTCAGGCTAGAAACAAGCCCCAGGGCAGAGAGGAGCTGCCAAACCCTGAAGGCAGGAGCTGGGGCTGCTGCCCTCTCTGCCTCCATCACTTAATTGCACGTTTGGTACCAAAAATGGAGTGGAAAATCGTTGTCAGCATCTCCCGCTCTGCTCATGCTGAGGCTGCCTCGGCTGTGGCGCTGCTGTTGCCATCCAGCACTTATTTCAAAGGATGTGGAAAGTGTGTGAGAGCCAGTGTGACCCCAAAGCCTGGAGCAAAACAATGTGTCACCTGTCCTGAGGCTGCCTGTGAGGAGGAACCGGCACGTCCCGCACTGCACCGGCACCACATCAGCACCGAGCCCTGGCACAGCCAGGATGGTCACAGGCAGGAGATGAAGCAGAACCTGGTAGCTTCACAGAATCCTAGAATATCCGGAGTTGGAAGGGAACCACAGGGATCATCAAGTCTGACTCTTGGCCCTGCACAGCCCCAACAATCCCACCATGTGCCTAAGAGCATTGTCCAAATGCTCCTTGAGCTCTGGCAGCCTTGGGGCTGTGATCCACTTCCTGGGAGGTTTGCCGCAGGCTGCCTTCTTGGAGCTGAGGGAAGAGCAGGATCCAGCTGCACAGCACAACACTGATGTCTCTAAGTGGCAAATGGCTCTGCCAGGATCTGGGCAAGTGGGATTGGGTGACAGGGTTAGGAAGGGCCATCATCAGGACATGCACAAAGGGGCTGCAGTTCCCTCTCCTCTCCTGCAGGATCCAACCCGTAAAACTTCCCAGGATGGTAGAGCACCATGTGCCAGATGCCAGTCCGGTGTGGGGCACTGCTGGCGGGTGAATCCAAGGCAGAAAGCCATCAGTTTGGGACAAAGAGGGTGGGGGTGTTAGGAGCTGCAGGGCAGGGCTGGGCGGTGATAAGGGAGCAGCCACAGTCTCAAAGAGCAGAGCAGGCGGCTCTGCTCCCGCTGTGTGACTGGGAGCACGTGTCACTGCTCCCTGCTCCCTTCCTTGCTGGTTGTGGACGTTTTTCCCTCCAATCCCCCAAATGGCACTTATGTGCCTGGAGATCTGGCGAAGTGCCACGGATCACTGCGTCCTGGAAAAATCGCTTTCCAGCAGGATAAATTTCATGTTTAACTGTGAAACCTGCTGAACCAAGCAGCTGCATCCAAAGTTTCTCCGTGGCATTTGTCCTCATGGCTTGTGACAGCGCTGAACTCGGCTGCCTCCAGGGATGGGGCTGGGATGGGCTGGGATGGGGAAGGCTGGGGACCAGGGTCTGGATGGTGAAATGCAACACACTGCCTGGCACAGGCCATGCACGACCCCACCACATCCTCACATCCCCACCAGGCACCCAGCATTGTTTTGTGGAGCTGCTCTGCACCCTCATCCCACCCCACCTAAAAGCCTGGCACTGTGGATGCTCTTACTAACCCACCCTGGAGCACCAAGCAACATGCTGGGCACCTCCCAAGGGCAAAATCCCAAATCCTTAAAGGGAATCACAGGGTAACAAGTTGGGTATAGACTTATTTATTTCTCTCCACTCCAAGAAAACAGCCTAAAGGAACTGCTCAGCACCCTGGGTCGCATCCCTGCATGTCCCTGTGCCACGTTTTCCCGGTGGTGGGAAGGAAATGGTACCTGTTACGTCTGCTGGCCAGTTCTCCTGCGGCGTGCGGGGTGTGAACAGCCACGGGCAGCATCCACAGACAAGGAGAACCCCACCAGCCATGGAACCACCAGCTCCCCTGCCCTGCACTGGCCCCCTCAGCATCCACCCCTGAGAAGTGAGGATCCCTCAAACCTCTTAATCCCACTAAATAACGTCATATGCTTTCTGCCCACCGTGAAATAGGCCAGAGTGGTTCTCACCGTGGATTCTAGGAATACCAATGAAAGAAGAACAAATCCTCTGCCCTTCATGAAAATTACATGTTCATCATGCTCATCTGGAGACAGATGACTGCCTAGATCATCTTTCCAATTACACATCTCTCCCAGCTCCCTCCCCCCCCGCTCAGCCGCCCCAGATTGGAAAACCCCATCCAATGCCTTTTCTTAATTATTAACTGTCCTTCTTGCCCATCCTTGTGTGCCAGCAGCAGGAATTCCCACAGCCCAGGTGAAGCAGGAGCCTTCCCGGAATGGGATGGGATGGATTCATTTGCTAAGCAACCGTGTTGCTTTGTGCCAGCTCACACTAACACTGAGAGACATTCATAACGGGAATCTCTCTCCTCTGCCTCCGTGCTGTCTTAAACACCTCTTTTACACAAAGCCTCGGGAAGGTTTTATGCCTGGGCCAGACACAGCCCCCCAAACCTGCTGGATGGAGGTCCCAGCCTCCACCACCCATGCCTGGGGGGCTCAGTGGGTGCTGACTGCACCTCCTGTCCCCCTCCTTGGGGACATGTCCCACCAGCCAGCCTGGGTCAAGCCTGGCACTGCAGCTGGAGACCCCTCTTACACCCCATTTATGCAGCCCCCTGCCATCACTGCCCCAGCCCCGCTGCCAAAGGGGATATGAGTCCTTTGCCCTCCCAGACTTCGGGCTCCTTCCCACCCCTCCAGGCATCCTATGGTCCCTCACCCTGGCTCAGGCCATGTGCCACATGAGATACATCCCATCAGTGGGTGCCCACCTTGGCACAGGGGGCACAGGGGGCACAGGGGTGTTTCCCCCTTGTACATGCAAGACACTCCCCTTCCCCAACGCACACACCCCCAGGATGGGCACACGGTACCCCAAAATGCGCTTCACCTAATGCCCTGGGACCCTAAACCCCACACTGTACTCCCAAACAATGCACCCACCGATGCACAGCCCACCCCACCCGCCATGCCCAGGGTTCCAAGGGTGCTCCCTCAGTGCACAGCATCCACAAAAAAGATGGCGCACAGCCCCCCAAACCACACACCTGGGTGTGCACCCTGGGTGTGCACCCCTCCACGCACGGGCCTCCCCTCCAAAATACACACTTCTGTGTGCACCCCATAGAGCACAGACACCCCCCAAGGCACAGACCTCCGTGTGCACCCCCCGAGGCACTGCCCCCTCAAACCAGTGCACCCACATGTGCCTCCCCAATGCTAAGCCCCCTCCAAACCACACATGTTGGTGCACAGCCCCCCGGTCATACAATCCAGTGCCCATCCCCCCATGCACGTTGTTGTCCCCCCACAAACCAAGCAACCTGCTGCACTCCACGATGCACACAGATCCCTCAAACCACACACCCCACGTGCCCCCTAAGTGCTAAGACACCCCCCCCAAACCACACACATGGGTGCACGGCCCTCCCCAAACCCAAACACATCTCTGCACCCCCCGGTGCACCCAGACCCCCTCAAAACACACACCTCCAGGGTGCCCTCGTGGTGTAAAGACCCCCAGACCCAGCCACCACGTGTGCAAAGACACATGCCCTGCCAAAATCACGCACGACCGCGCCGATCCCCCACCTCAAGCTCCCCGGTGCATACCCCGGTGAAATCCCCCTCAAACCACGTACCCCGGTGCACACCCCGGT
>NW_021938834.1:422141-425474 GCF_001715985.3 Manacus vitellinus
AACCCGGCCCGCCCGGTGCAGCAGCGGCCCCGAACCGGAGCGCTCCGGGATGCCCTGGGGCGCTGCCGCTGCTGAGACACAGCAGCCTCAGCACAGCTTCGATACAGCCCCAGTGCAGCGCCAGTGCATCCCTAACACCCCGGTGTGGCTGCACTGCATCCCTAACACAGCCCCAGTATAGCCCCAGTACTTCTCCAGTGCATCCCCAACACACCCCAACACAAAAAGCAGTGCAGCTTTGCAGCAGCCTCCTACCACACCCCAGTATACCCCAGTACACCCCAATACTGCTTAGAACACCCCAATAACTCCCCAGTACACCCCAGTAGACTCCAATACTGATTAGAACACCCCAACACACCCCAGTGTACCCCAGTACACACCAGTACACCCCAGTACACCCCAGCAGACGCACAATCAGGTATCAGAGAACATGATGATGCCACCTTGGATTTGGGCACAACAAGCCCTGGTGCCATTCAACATCCATCTCTGCTGCTGCCAATGGTGCTGGTGCTGTGTCCCCAAGCATGTCCCTCCTGATGACACCCCACCCCCTGCCCCAGGTGGCCCAGCTCAGGGACTTACGCTCTTCCTCGGCGTGGCAGACTCAGCTCTTTCTGCAACGAGAAAAGCGAGAAGCGGGGTTAGAGTGTGACCCTGGGAATCGGAGGGTGCCCACCTGCAGGACCCCTGCTCCTGCCAGCCACATGGCAGCACCCCTGCTGTCACACTAGGCTGTCACTGCAGGGTCAGTCCCTACTCACCGTGCCCAGGGTGAGGGTGACAAATCACCTGCCCAGGGCTGGCGCAAGGGAACATCTCCTTCCAGTGTCCCTGGGGCTGATGGCCCGATGGCCAGGCCCAGGAGCAATGGCATGAAGGTAGTGGAGTGGGAGCAGCACCACACACCCATCTGGAGCACAGCCTCAGGGCAGCGGCTATGCCATGTCCCCCCCATCTCAGGACTGGGGAGCAGCCGGCAGCCCCTGAGTTGTTTATTTTTCCAGCCACTGGGAATATTTCTTGTGAGAGCTGTTTGCTTGCAGGTGGTACAACAGGCCAAAGGGCAGCTGTGGGCTGGAACCCCAGCCCATGTCATCCTCCTGGTGTGCCAGGCACTGTCCAGCTCTGACAGTGCCCTGGTGACCACCTGTGTGCCACTGGGCACACCAGAGTGCCACAGATGCCACCGGCATGCTGTGTGGATGGGCTGGTGTGTGACCTGGCTCTCTGGGATGCTGGGACATGTGGCAGCTGCAAGTGCTGGTTAATGCCCCATCATTGCCCTTATCCTGTGCCCACCGGTCCCACAACCCTGAGCAGTTCAGACTCATTCCTAGCATGGGCAGGGACCTTCTTGAGGGCAGGGACCACTGCCACCCATGTGGGGACACCCAGCAGCACACACAAACCCCCCAGTCCCTCTGGGCTACCCATGCCCCATCCTGCTGCCCACACCACACAGGTCCTGTGGAAATCCCGGGACTGGGGCACTCTACAATGCAGTGATGCAGCAGCATTGCCATGGCAACGGGTGACATCATGCCTGGGTGCACAGGGACTCGGCAGCCCCGGGCCTACGGGTGCGTGTCTGCCCTGGGGTGGCGTGGGTGCAGGGAGAGGGTACACGGGGTGTGGGTGGGTGTCCCAGTGCACCCAGCCCCAGGCCTGGGCTGGGGAAGGGGACGTGGGATCCTTGCATGGAGTGGGAGCCCCTCAGCACCTTCACTCTGCCCTGCCATCACCCATTCTGGATCCCCAACCACACCCGGGGCTGTGCCACCGGCCACCAGCCCCCACGCAAGGGTAGAGGCAGGGAAGGGTCACACGGAGGGTTTTACTGTTCAGCCATGTGCAGATGGGGCAGTGGGACAGAGGACAGACACCCTTGTCCCCCATGCTCACCCCCATGCTCACCACAACACAGCCTCCCCACCCATCTATGGGTGCAAGAGTGCAGAGCGATCTGTGGCACCCAACACCCATCACTGCCAAGGGCTCTCTGGCCATGCTGTGTCCCCAGGGGCGCCCAGAGCATCCCTGATGGCCGTGAGGACCCCGGTGGGGCAGTGCCACAGGGTCAGCACCCACAGCTGGCAGATGTGGACGCACATCCAGCACGGTGTGTCTCCCATCAGCAGGTCCCAGTGGGAAGCCAGGATTAACCATCAGCAGATGAGGAAAGCATCAGGGACAGCATCAAGGATGGCATCAGGGATGGCATTAGGGATGGCATCAGGGACAGCATTTCTGCTCAGCAGTTCAGGATTAGGTCCTTGGCAGGAGCCCCTTCTCACCCCTCCTGCTGTGGGGACAGGGGCACACGACCAGGCCCCACAGCTCTGCTCTTCCCAGGACCACCAGGAGCGACCCTCACGGCCAAGAGCCCCAAAGCCCACAGCCGTGGCTCTGTCCATCCCCATCCATGGGCGGGCAGCTCCCAGGCAAGGCTCTCCCCGGGCTGAGCATGCAGTGGAGCACAGCTGCCTGCGGAGCTGCCAGCTCGGATGAAGGCAGCGCCGTGCCATCCTCCAACCACCCCGACAGCTCCACCCGGGCCCCCCGGGAACTGCAGATGGAGATGGAGGCATGAGGTCACCTAGAAAATCCGGCTCAGCACTCAGCAATGTGAGCCGGGGGGTCCGTGGTCATGACCCCTCTGAGCATGGCAGTGGGTGTCCAGGGTTCCTGAGGGATGCAGGATGAGCAGGGAGAGTGGGTGTCCCTCAGGCTGGGGAGCACGAGCACAGGGTGGTGGATGGGGCAGCTGTTCAGAGAGGTGCTGGCACGGCGGTTTGGCACGGACTGGCATTGTGTGCTGGACTGGAGGGACCACGGCGCTCCCATGGGAGCCCCCACACAGTTGGGTGCCCCCCACCAGCATCCCATGGCATGGCTGGGGCTCACACCCTGCCCTGCTCCCAGTGCTGGGTGCCTGGCTCCTGTCCCACCTGTCACACACTGCTCACACACAGCACCCACCTCTTGCCCTCGTAGCACCCACCTCTCACACACAGCACCCACCCCTCACACACACCCTCACTCAGAGCACCCCACTCCCACGTGCAGCACCCACCTCTTGCACACACCACCACACAGAGCACCCATCTCCTGCTCACAGCACCCACTTCTTGCACACACAGAGCACCCACCCCTCACCCGCAGCACCCACTTGCACACGCAGTACCCACTTCACATGCACCCAGAGCACACACTGCTCGCTTACAGCACCCACCTCTTGCACACCCATACCCCACAACAACCACCTCGCACCCGCAGCACCCACCTCTCGCACACCCACACCCGGAACAGCCGCCTATCACTCAGAAC
>NW_021938834.1:425989-438350 GCF_001715985.3 Manacus vitellinus
ACCACAGAACTGGCATGGCATAGCATGGCACGGGGCTGCCACAGCACGGCACTGCATGGCATGCCAGTCCTGTGGCACAGGACTGGCATGCCACGGGGTCGGCATGGCACAGAACAGACTGGGACTGGCATAGTCTGTCTGGCTCGGTACAGCTCAGTGCAGCCCAGCATGGCACAGTCTGGCATGACATGGCACAGTATAGCACATCATGGGGTTGGCATGGCATGGGGCTGGCACGGCACAATATGAGGCTGGCACAGCACAGAACTGGCATGGCATAGCATGACACAGGGCTGGCACAGCGTGGGGCTGGCATGACATAGCATGACATGGGGCTGGCACATGGGGCGTGACACGACATGCAGCTGTCATGGCACAGGACTCTCATGGCACGGGGCTGGCCTGGGGCCGGCATGATACAGTGTGGCACAGGGCTGTCACAGCATGGCATGCAGCTGGCATGGCACAGGACTGGCCCAGTCTCCCTGCCTTGGTACAGCTCAGTACGGCCCAGCAAGGCACAGCCTGGCATGGCATGGCATGGTATGGTATAGCACATTATGGGGCTGGCACAGGGCTGGCACAATCTACCTGGTTCAGCACATCTCAGCATGGCAGACTCTGCCATGGCATGGCACAACAGAGCATGGGACAGCCCAGGACTGTCACAGTCTTCCTGGCTTGGTACAGCTCAGCATGACACCGCCTGGGGCTGGCACAGCAGGGCATTGGTGGGAGCTCAGTGTGGTCCAGCCCAGGTCTGTCCTGGTTGGCACAGCACAGCACAGTGTTTATGACCTGAGGCAGCACTGCCCAGTACAGTCCAGCATGGCATGGCACAGCCCAGTGTGGCATGGCATGGTAAAGCATGGCCCAGCCTGGCCAGCATGGCACAGCACAGTCCAGTCAGGCACGGCGTGGTCCAACATGGCACAGCTTAGTGTGGCATGGTACAACATGACCTGGCCTGGTTCAGCATGGTACGGCAGAGCCCAGTCCAGCCTAGTACAGCCCAGTCCTGCTGTCTGTTGTGGCCCAGCAAAGCCCAGCATGGCTCAGTTCAGCACAGCACGGCTTGGTGTGTACCCACACCCCAGTGGGCAGGACAGGGAGGGCACACAGGGAGGCAGGAGGTGCCAGGGGCCCTCTGTGCACCCATCCCAGCCGTGCCCACACTGTCCCAGCACAGAGACACTCCCACCACCAATGCCCTCCGGCCCCGAGCGAGCACCACACAAGGAGCCACTTTCTGTGGAAACAAGGGGACTCTGTGCATGGCCCTCGGTGCCACCCGGCTCCACCGTCCCGAAGTCACCCGCCCGTCACACGGCTGCTGGTGCCCCGGTGCCACCGTGCTCTCCCACCTCACTGGGGCTTTGTTTGTGGCGCAGGGAATGAGCTGTGCTGGGAACGAGCACAGCAGCCGGGTTTGGAAACACACCCCCCCCTCCCCCAAAAAAACCTGGACAACCCCAACCTTGGAGATTCGCCCAGTTACAGGCAGAAGATCAAAACCACGCTGTGAAGTTTGCAAAAAAACCAACCCAACCAAAAACCCCAAGACTCATCTTTTGCTTACCTTGCGCTTCTGGCCGTGCCGGGGCACGTGGTGCAGCTGGGACACGAGGTGCAGCCCCGGGGCAGGGCCGGCCCCATCCCGGCAGCCGTGCCGGCAAAAAAGCGGGATATTTTGCGTTGCTTTCTCTTTTGTTTCTGGTAAAAGTGAGGCAGGCTCTCACGTCTCACGCTCTGACCTGCCTGGGAACGGCCGCCCTCCAGCGCGGTCTGAGCAGAAGAGGAAATACCAGGCATGGGAAGCTGTGCTGAGCACCGGGGCTGCCACCACGCCTGAGAGGGGCACTCATTGGGTGCTGGGGGATTGGGCAGCCAGGAAGGGCAGGGAAGCTCTGAATCCGGAGTGGGACACCCCGGGTGGGCGATGCTGGGGTGGCTGCTGGCGGCACTGGTGGTGGGCGGTAAGTGTTGCTGCGGTGCTGGGAGATAAGAGATAACTTCAGAAGACTTTCAGTGAGTGATTCGGGGGTGATAAGGCCAAGGGAGGTGGTGCTGCGATGGAGATGCTCACCCAAAACCACAGTGACGGAGTAAAGGCGGTGAATCCCTGCTGGCAGCAGGCAGGACTGGGGTGAGCAGCACCAGTATCACTGGGGATGGGGGAAGTGGGGGGGTCTTGGTGAGAATCGCTCATGTGGCTGCTCCAATACCCCAGTCGAGCAGCATGGTGATCAGGCAACAGCTACAGCGCTGCTCCCTCAGTGCATGGGAAAGCGTACGGGATGCGGGAGCCCCCAGACACTGCCCTATACCACAGGCACCATCACAGCCCAGAACTTCTCCTGCTGGAAGAAATGCAACTCTCTCAACTCTTTCCACTGCTCCTGGTCACCTCTCGGCCCTGCTGGCAACACCTCCTACTCCCTGAATCTCTGGTGAGTTGGGCATTGTGGAGGGGGATGGGGAGCCCATGGGATATGTCCTGCCTCACCCGGATTTGACCTTGTGCCCACTCCCTCCCCAGCTGGCAGCACAAAGGGTGTAGCCATTTTGATGCACACAAGATGACAAACTACAAACTGCCACATCACAAGCTGTACATCTTAAACAATGTTGTGGCCTGGGTAGAGGCAAGCTGGGAAGGCCACGTCCACAGGACCCCCAATATCACATTTGTCTTCAACGAGGCCGGTAAGTGCCTGTGGGACCAGGCTGAACACCAGCACCAGGGCCAAAAACTGCCAAAACCACTCAAAACAACATCTTTGCAGAAAAACCAGATCCACCTCCCTCACGGGTGCCCTTCTCCAAGACTGACGGCCAGCTGAGGCTGCGGGTGCCACGGCCACAGTGCCCTGGCATGGACCAGCCAGCAGAGCGGGAGGCTCGATCCTGGAGAGCAGGAGACAGCGGCTGGACACAAGTAAAAAGGCTGTTTGCTGGAGCTGGGACAGCTGGGAGCACTGTGGCAGCCCGGGGAGTGTGGGGGCTCAGTGATGTCACTGTCCTCCCCCCCAAACCCAGCTGTGCCCCATCTGTTTCGCTGCCTTATCGGTTCTGCCTCATCTTCTGGCCATGGGATCCTGCTGCTTCCCATAACAGGATTAGGCCGTGATTCGAAGGGATTACACAGGCAAAATCCCAGATTATACTAATGACGACAACAGATGAAATCTGGAGGCTTGTCCCCAGTGAAGCCCCCACAGCTGGGGACCCCCTGCTCCTCTCAATTGCTGCCAGGAGGGTCCCAGGGTTGAAGAGGGGCTACCCCAACCAAGGAAATCCCTTGGGCCACCATGTCCCCTCTATTTGTTTCTCCCAGTGCCTGGGATGATTGCAGATCACACTGATGGCCCAGTAACATACTGGTTTTACTAGGAGGGTGTCTTCATTCCCAGTTTTCTCTACAGGTGGAATGTATGACCGTGATGGTGAAAGATGAAGATGACTCAGGTTGGTTGAGCCTATGGGGATGTTGGGGACAAGCATCTTCTGGGAGTATTCCCAGGTTCTGGCAGAATGCTCTGCCCCGTACTCCTCCCCAGCACCCACAACAGCCAAAAGATGGGAGAAGGAGGGGTCATCTCCCACCTGACCCTGCCACCCCTCTCTAGTGAACTGTACCCTGAAGGGGAATGGCACCTTTGTGGTCCAGCTACGGCAAAAGACCTGGAGCAGCTACTGGAGTGACTGGAGCAGTAACATCTCTGTTCCTGAGGGTAAGGAAGAGGAGGGGAGGCTGGTGAGATCCTACCAGCTCCCAAAAACATTGATCGCTCAGTCAGGCTTGTCCCTCCTGCAGAAATCCTGGAGAGCCCAGTGCTGAGCCACCAACTGGAAAAACTAGGAAGACATGGGCAGCGGGTGCTGAGGCTGAGCTGGCAGGTACAGCAGCATCTCTGGGGACCCTCCTGAGTGTCTCCCCCACCATTTCATCCCCCACACTGTCCACTCTCCCTCCCCAGCCAGTCCTCAAGGGACAAAGGGATGTCAACTACACACTGCACGCCCACATGCCAGCGTGTGGCTGTGCTGAGCTGGACGAGGAGGACGTTGTGGTGCTGGGGTGGGAGGTGAGGGAGTACAACCTCACCCTGTCTGGAGCTGAATACGAAATCCTGCTGAGGGCTGTCAATGCCGCTGGGCCAGGGCCGGCGTCACAGCTCCACGTGCCGGCAGAGCAGCATAGAGGTACCTATCCCACCGGAGGGCCGAGCTCCCCTGGCAGCCCCTCAGGGAGCTGTTATTTCCAGCTATCCCTCACATCCACCATTTCATCCCAGATCTCAGCTTCAAGGATGTCAGCGTGGCCGGTAGCACCGTGACGGCACAATGGGAAGCACCAGTCCCGGGCGAGGCCTATTGCTTCGAGCAGCAGGTCCTGGCAGAAGCCCCCCAACAGGGTGTCTGCGTCCAAGAGGAATTCCCTGCCAAGAGCATCCACGTGGAGAAAGGCAAGGGAGCACCCCAAGCCCCCCACTGGGGTCAGACTTGGGGTCAGAGCTTGGTGGGGGTCTAACCAGCACCCCCGGTTCCTGCCCAGGAGCACTGGGAGCGCCGGTGTGTCACCGCCTTGCTGTGCACGGCTGGGACCCGGAGCAGGGCTGGGCCACCTTCGCCCTGTGGCACCACTATGCCAATGACGGTATGTGTGGGAGCACAGCACCTCTATGCCTGGTTTAACTCCAGAAAGGGGTTCCTGAAACACTCCCCCCTTTTTTGGCACCACTACCTGTAGGCTCGCTGGCCGTGCCCATTGACATCAGCAGCGGAGATGCCGCCGTCGTCCTCCAGTGGAAACCATCCCCCCGCGCCGCCTGTCCTGGGGTGCTGGCCAAGTACCTCATCTGCCACATGGCCGAGAGGGACAACATGACCTGTGAGTAGGACTCCTCTAGCCCCGTGGGGCAGGAGGAGGGTGCTGCCCAGGCAGTTGCCAGACTGCTGCCCACTTGTTGTTTGCCCAGACAGTGAAGCTGATGCCACAGCAGTGAACTACACCCTCCAAAACCTCCAGCCCGGCACAGCCTACAGGGTGGGTGTTTGGGAAGTGACAAAGGACAGCGAGGGGACCTGCAGTGCTTGGAAGAAATTCCAGACCAAGGCGTTAGGTAACGGTTGGGATCCCATCCTCTCCCCACTCCCCATGGGGTGCTCGCCCTCACCCCAAAATGTCTCCTGTGTCCCATGTGGGGCGTTGGGGACAGGAATGCCACCACCCAGCCGTGCCTGTCCCCAGGTCCTCAGGGAGCAGTGTGGAGAGCCAACCTGAAGTACCTGGGCATCTCGCTCAGTGTCCCCGTCATGGCTGCCATCTACCACCTGACCAAAAAGAGGTGACAGCAGCACCCTTGCCCCCCACACAGCTCAGGCCACCCCCCATTGCCCAACCCCTCACTAACCACCCCCTCCCTTCCCAGGGCTCGCCACCTCCTCTTCCCACCTCTTCCTAAGCCCGTGGGCACCAATGCCATCCAGTTCTCTGCCGGCGAGAAGGGCCAGGTGAGATGCAAGGTGCTGCCCACAAACACCCGCACATGGTCCTGGCAAGGGACATTCCACCCCAAACCCACCCAACCCTTAGGGCCAGACCTGGATAGGCCTCCTGGAGCCCTCGGAGAGGTTCAACCCAGCTGAGCTGCTGCTGACGGAGCTGAATCCCAGCAAGGAGACAACTGACACCACCACACAGACTGATGTGCCACATCCCAGCGTGCCACAGCCCAATGTGTCACAGCCCAGCGTGCCACAGTCCAGTGTGCCACAGCCCAATGTGTCACAGCCCAGCGTGCCACAGTCCAGTGTGCCACAGCCCAATGTGCCACAGCCCAGTCTTGTGATGGAAAAGCCAGCGGAGGTGCTGGTGGTGTGTCCGCCAGGCTGTGATGAGGAGATGACCTTTGCCTACCGCAGGCAGGAGATGCTGAGCCCAGTGGGATTTCCACCGCCTGGCAGCACCAGTTGCACTGGGCACCCACCCAGCAAGGAGGAGGAGGAGGAGAAGGAGGAGGAGGGAAGGCAGGGGCTATGCCAGCCGCTGATCCCCATTGCCCTGCTCATCTCCAACAAATCCATCATCATCGGGGACCAGGAAGGATGGAATCCATCACAGGAGAAGTTGGTGCCATAGCCATCACCAGGCTGGAGCAGCAGGGATGGATGGCAGGAACAGGGTGTCCAATGGGGTGCTGAGTGTGTGGGATGCTGGGTGCCCACCCCATGGGATCATGGTCAAGCCAGCACTTTCAGGGGGTTTTCTGGTTTCCAGGACAAGGAAGGCGATGTCTCTGGATTCTGTGTTACACCATGCCAGGTTTTAGCCACACACTTCCCAGCCTCAATTTTTCACCAGGAATAAAAACCAAGGGATGGTGGCTCCTGAGTCTGTCCAGGGCTGAGGGTATTTCCTTGGCTGGATCAGGAGGAGAGACAGAACTTCATCCCTGCCAGCTTCCACCGCTGGGACCAGCATCCCCTCCATGGGATGGGACGCAAAGCACCAAACACCATCTACCTGCAAAAAAAAAAAAAAAAATCGGCAAAAAATAAAGAGAAAAAAAAAAAAGCAAACATTAAAAAATTAAGTAACTCCACAAAGCAGCAGGGCTGAGATGGTTTTTCCTCGCCTGACCCGGGCAGATTGCAGCAAGGATTTAGAGCCGAGGGCAATCCATGGCGCTGCAGAGGACACAGCCGGTCTGGGGTGATCCCTCGGCCCCCCCCAGCCCCTTCGTGTGGGGCCACGTTGCCGCCTTGGGCTTTATCTGGGGCAGAATTGGAGATGAGAAGCGATTTGTGGTTTTCTCTGCCTGGCGGCGTCTGCGCTGACTTGCTGAGAGAGCAAAAAATTTTAAAAAACTACAAACTACGTGGGGTTGGTAGCACGGGGAAGTCCAGGTAAGGCACCGCCGCGGTGTCTCAGCCACCAGCACACGGCTCGGCCTCCCCGCTGCTGCTTTTAGCTCGTGTTTTGCAAAGGATTTCACCAAAATCGCGCTCGCAGCACCAGCACCGCGGGCGGAAACGACGCCGATGCCTAGCGGAGACACCGCACCGGGAGCGCGGGGCTGCGGGGCGGCACGGTCACCTCGCAACCCCCGCCAGGGACGGGTGGGCTGGGATTTATGGCCAGTCCCAGCGCTCCAGAGGTGAAGTGGCTGCGATGGTGTTTCTCCCATGGCTGGGGGTCCCGTTCAGGACCCGCATCACTGTGCTACCGTCCTCGTGCCCACCAGCGTCCGGCATCTTCACCCAGCCCAGGACGTTCAGCTGCTGATGAAGCCACGAGGTGGCATCAGCCCCACGTCCCCACGGCGCTTCCCAACCTCTTGGCAGAGCAAATTCATCCTTCCCTCCCCGCCACGCATCACCTCACAGGCCCCCCGTGTCCTCTCTTGCGCACCCCAAATCCCTGGGGATCGGCTGGAGATCTGGCGTCCTGCCACGCAGAAACCCAGGCGCGGGGATCAGATTTAGGGATTTTGTTGGGATTTGGGCGATGCCAGGCTCACTGTCGGAGCACACCAGGCACACAGGGAGGAAGTATCCGGTTACAGGAGCGGGTGCACACTCGAGTTTCAGCCCCGGCCCCTGTTTACAGCCCGGGGTCAGAGCAATGAAGGAAACAGCTCTGGGGTCACGGCTCAGCACGGCTGGGTGGCAGCTGTAAACACATTGCCCGTCTCGGGGCCAGAGCCGACGCCAGTTAATCATTCCGGTTCACGGAATGAGTTCACAGCAGGACAGACAGTCCCAATTGCTGCATTAAAAACACCCTGGGGAGGGGGAACAGCAGACCCCCCAATGGTGGCACCCTCCAGGGATCCATCCCACCCATGGTGCCGCTCACACCCCCTCTGATGCCTTCAGGGTTGGCCCTGTGCATCTTTTCCCACACATGTCCCGAGCTGGCCAGTGCTCTGCCAGGAGCATGGTGCCCATGAACAACGTGCCGGGGAAAACTAATCAAGCCACAACCTGCCAATTAGTGCGAGCGAGTGGCTCGGGACTTTCTAATTAGTTTAAATTTCACAGGATTGTTTTCCAAATGAGTCCCCGGGAGCTGTGTTGAGCCTGGCGACCCAAGGGTAGCTGCCAGGCCAGACTTTGCAGCCAGGACATGACCTTCCCTGCTCCTCCATCCGGATCCAAATGGGTGCAGGACCCAGACATGCTACAGGGCATCGATTATGCCTGGTGAGAGCCACCACCACCCACAGCCTGAGGGTGGGCAACTCGTTACACCCAACAGCAGACTCCAGGATAAGCAGCCAAAAGCCATCACGGCAGGGAAAATAAAGGTCAGCCCAGCTGAGGGGTGTAATGGTGGGGGCACAAGGGGTTCAGCATCGATCCCAAAGTCACCTCAAGCTATGGGTTCCCCTATTCACACCCACTGGTGCCAGCACTGCCCACACACCACCAGTGACAGTGCTGTTTCCCTGGGCAAACATGGAGCATCCCTGCTTTAAAGGGGAAAAACCTCATCTTATTCCCTCCCTATTCCCACAGAGTCCCAGTCATGTGTCCCCAAAAGTAAATGGCACGAGGGACATGTGCAGGTGGATTTACCTGCAAGTGGAAAACTCAGCACCACATCCCAAGAAAGCAGGTGGGGCAGCCAGAGCTGCAGCAAGGTGGTGGGAGCCTGGGGATTTGCCTTGAGCTCCCTGATTTTCTAGAATCATAAAAGTTGGAAAAGCCCTCTAAGATTATCGAGTCCAATCATTAACCCAGCACACCAGCCAAGCCCACCACTAAACCACATTCCCAGGTGCCACATCCACATGGCTTTTAAATCCCTCCAGGGATGGGGACTCCACCACTGCCGTGGGCAGCCTGTTCTTGTGCCTGACCACCTTTGGGTGGAGAAATTTTTCCTGAAACCTCCCCTGCAGCAACTTGAAGCCATTTCCTCTTGATTTTGGGGGATGCAAGCTCAGATGGCACCAGAGGAAAAACATAAAACAGCTAGAGTGGTTCACTATGGTCCCATCAACATCAGCCCTTGGGACCTCTAAGCCCCCGGGGAAGGTGAGGTCCATCCCTGTGGGTCCAGGCTGATATTTTTCCCCCAGATTAAGATGTTTAGCTCCCAAATCGAGGAGTTTAACCTGTTTCTCATCCTTGGAGAAACAGCCCCACAGAGCCACAGCCTGGTTTTAGCATGGACGGCAAAGAAGAATGTTGCAACCCTGCAACCCCTTCCCTCGCTCGTTCATCCATTCCTTTCCCAGTCCCTTCCCTCACCCATTCATCCCTCTCCCACCCCTTTCCCCACACCCAGCACGCTTTCCTCCTGCCTGAGCCCCATCCCAGAGAAGAGCCAATGCCAATGGAATGTTTGAGCCCTGCTCGACCATCAGCTATGGCTAAGAGCAGGATTATTTGCCAGGCAAAAAGCCGTTGCTGTCACCACCTCCACAATGCCACCCGCTGCCAGGCAGATTAGGTGACTAAATCCCTAAGCAAACAAACTGATCCCTGGGATTTTTTTTAGGGTTTTTTATTTTTTAAGCAGAACTCAAAGGCTGTGTCTCGCCCCAGCGGTGAACAGCTCATTTTATCCACCCCCCCCCAGCACTGGCAAAACCTCGGTGGGCGGGATGCTCGGCAGATCCCTGGGGCAGTAAAATCTCAGCAGCTCCGGAATTTGGGCTTTTCCTCTCTAAAAAAAGCTTCTGGAATTCTTCTCACAGCAAAAAAACCTCCATGCATTGCTGGCACAGGCATCCTGCAGCAGGGAAGGGGCTGCGTGGCTCACAGCTGGACAGACAGACACATCTGGACAAAGAGCCTCCGGCCACAGCTGGGCTCAGCTTGTTTTGAAAGTCACGGGTATTTCAGCGCCGGCGTTTTGCAACCATTCGGTGTCACAACAACAACAACAACAACAACTCGGTTCTACTTCGCAAACAGGCCCCGCGGCCGCCCCGGTTCTTTCCTGCTCACGTCAGCCCGAATCTGCCTGCAACAGGCTCACCCGGGCCAGCACTGTTTCCAAACCCAAGGAGGGAAAACGACTTCAAGCAGCACCAAAACTGAATATTTAACAAACCGAGGAGGACTCGGAGCTGCCCCTGGGGCTGCACTGGGTGTTCAGCTCACTTCAAAATCCCGCTGGGATGCTGCCTGTCCCAGCACGTGAGCTGGAAGAAGACGGTGAAAACCATCTTCTACCCTCACAGGGACGCTCGGGCGATGGCAGGAAGCATTTTGTTTCTGCAGTTTTAACGTTTTCGGATGGCTGCTCTCAGGGCCGGCAGCCCCGGGGGCAGCTCAGATGCTGGCACGGCCAGAGCTTTCCAGGCTTTGGCAGCTGCAAAGCCGCAGCTATTGAATCGTGGTTGTTTTTCTTTTCAACGAAAACTTTATAATAATAGTAAAAGAAATCATAAATCCAGGGTGTAGGGAGGTGGGAGGCCGCCTCCGTGCGCTTCCCTGGGTATCGGGTGATCGGGAAGGGGAGGACGCAGCGCTCTTATCAGCACACGCGTTCCCTGCCCACTTGGCAGCAGAGCCGGCCGGAGGTTTGCAGCATAAACATATTTTGCTCAAGCAGGCGGCCAGAGTTGACCTAAGGACAACTCGATAAGAACCAGAGAACCCCCCAAAATCCCCTATTTACAGCACACCACCCCCTCCCGCATCCGTGCAGGCTCATCCCGGAGCAAGCAGCCTGCCCGGCTGTGCAGCGATAAACACAGGACCAAAAGCAACGCCCCCTCTCCCAGCTCCGCTCCCCCGATGTTTACCAGCTCTTCGCAGGCAGATCGACTCTCTCTCGTTTTTTCACAGACCAAACCGCCAGGAAAGCGGAGGGAACCGGCTCAGCCCCTCCCGGGACCGTTCGGCAGCACCCTCCCCACCAGCACTGCCCGCCACAGCCACCTCCAACCAGCTGGGACCTCCCGGGCTATCGCTGCCTCCATCGCCGGGCCGCAATGTGGTGACATTTACACAGCTGCTCAGCAGGAAAATGCCTCTCCCTGCTCCACACAAATGCCTGTATTAAAAAATAATGGGACGCAGGCTTGCTAATGTGGCTGCGAAAGGGCAGGGGGCATCCCTGCAAGCTGCCTTGAACTCAGAATATTCTGTGGTTCTGATTCTCCCCCCCAAAATTGAGCTTAATCTGAGGGGTTTTTTGTTGAAATCAGCTCAAAATTGCTGCTTATTGCAGAGTGGTGGGGAAGAAAAAAAAGGGCATAACCCTGTTTTGGAAGACTTTGAGGTTGGGGAATAGGAGGAGAGATCAGAGCCGTGGGGTTTGACAGGGTCACACCATCATTCCTGCCCCAGAGCAAGGATGAGGTGACAGTGAGCAGTGAGGGTGACAGCCCCGACTTCTCCCTTCTCAGCGGGGAACACCCAGAGCAGCCAAGCAGGGAGGGAGGTGGTGGCACACGCCCCACACGAGCAAGGTTTTAGCTGTGGGGAGATTTGGGGGTCAGGGCGTGGGGTGTCCCCGCGGCAGGGGTCGGGCACCCACCCCGTGCTCGATGGGGGTTTCTCTACGATCTGTGAAGCGGCGCCGGGGAGTGACAGGAAACAAAGCCGGGGTGGGGAGCGGCGCTGGGAGCAAAGTCCTATCGCTCCACGTCCCCGTCACAGGGCATGGCCGTGTCACCTGCAAATCCCAGACCGGCGCGGGAGCCCTGGGCTGGGTGAGCGCCATCCCCGTGCGCACTGTTTGTGTGCCAACACGTCACGCGCCGCCGCTGGATGGCTCGGCATGGGGGGGGGAATTTTTTAGTGTTGTTGTTTTTGAGTGTGTTGGTTTTTTTTTTAAACAAAGCCAAAATATTTGTGTCCCCGCAGGGACGACTCTGGGTCACCGAACACGGGGCGCCGCACTGGGGTCCCGGCGGGAGAGGGGACACCCGGCTCGCGGGGGAGGGTCCGGTGCCAGCGGCTCCTTATTCAGTCCCCAGTGTTTATACATAGACATGTTTGTGCGCGGCGCCGGCCCCTTCCTCGCTCCCAAACAACTGGATAAAAGTCAAAAAGTCATAGAAATTTTCCATCACCGGAGGAAAGGAGGGAGAGAGCAGTGACTGTGCAAGGGACTGGGCAGTGCCACAGCGAGGGACCCCAAGTGGGGGAGTCAGACCCAAAAAAACAAGGGCTTGGGTTTGATATAGTGAATAAAGGAGGTGGTTTGCTCCCGGCAGCCTGCGGCAAGGCATCGGTAGCACCCGCTGCCATCGGGGTTTGTGGGGTGTCCCGGTCTATGATCCCCTTGGAACGATGCTCGCAGGGGACGGGCCATGTGGCACATGAAACACGTCCATCCAGCTGCTCCAGACCCCGCTTTTTGGCACAAACCCACCGCTGTTGCCCGCAG
>NW_021938834.1:438600-499875 GCF_001715985.3 Manacus vitellinus
GCAAACAGGCGACTGAGTCAGCGGGCGGAGGGGCGGCCGCGATGCCGCCCCAGCTTGTCGGGGTGCACGGCTGCTTCCCGGAGCCCTGGCACAGCTCTGCCGCTGCCGTGTGAAGGGGAACCCCCAGAGCCCTGAAAGGGTGCCAGGGCCAAGCCATGCCATCCACAGCCGGAGGTTAGAGCAAACCCAAAGCAAGGCCCGGTGCTCCTGGGGACTGTGTGTGTCCCCTCAAGTGTTCAACCTGGGGGTGAACAGGTCCCCCTGAACCCCCATCAGCACCGACCACTGCTCCCCAGGGTGGGAGTGCTGTGAACCCCCCATCCCACCAGCACAAAGATGCTGAATTTGAGCGGTGCATGAACCCCATCCCCGGTGCAAGGACAGAAGAGGGCCAAAATCCAGATTTATCATCACCGACGGCCTCCCCACCCCGTGCAAACAGAGTAGCCCCCAACGGGTGCCCCTCGGCAGGTTTTGGGGTGAGTTGTGTCCTGCAGGGCTCAGCCCAGCTGGGATGGGGGAAGGTGGTGCTTGGTTTGGGAGCTGGATGGGCTCCCGGCCCTCCCGGGCCCGGAGGCGGCAGCGGCGCAGTTAATCCCGGCCCTCGCAGGGCTGCGCCAGCTACAGCACATTCTGTCCCTGCCAGCGCCGGGACGGCCACGAGTTTCGCGTGTCACCCTCCCCGCGGCACGGCCACCACTGATCCCCCGCCACTGACCCCCTGCCAGGGGACAACAGCCTCAAGTGATAGGGCCGAGCATCCTCTGGGAACAAGGAGGGCTCGGGGGAAGGAGTAGCCCCCCAACACGATGCAGAAAGGGCTACAGGGCCATGAGCTGGAGCCAGGGAGTCCCAGCATCTTCTAGATCCAGCACCCTTCAGAGCTGTGAGCTGCCATTTCTGGAGGGTCCCAGCACCCTGCAGGGCTGTTGAACTGCAGTGGGGAGGGGTCCCAGCACTCTGCAGAGCCGTGGAGCTTGCAATATGAGGGAAGTATCAGCACCCCTGTGGCCAGAGCAAAGGGGTCCCACGTTTTTGGGACTGAAGGATAAAAAAGAAAAGAGAGTAGAAGAGTGGGGGGTGGGGGTGGGTTTCTGTACCCCTACCAAGGAGCAGATTCTGCCGGGTGGTCTGGGCAGCATTTTCCAGCACATGGGGCCAAGAGCTATAAATAATCCCGGCACTGTAGTTGCATCACGCGCCTCCTGCCTGGGATCGGGTCTCTGTGCTGAGCCGGCACCACCGTACATGGCACGGGGCCATCCCGGCTCAGTAGACCCCCAGGGAGCTCCGTGTGCCCCAACCTCCCTGTGCCAATAAACCAGAGAACAGCCCAGGCTGTTCAATCAGGACTTTGGAGCTGGGGAAGATAAACAACAGAAGGTTGGAGAGACCAGCGGCAGCACTGCCAGTGGTTGGGAAAGCACTGCCTGGGGCAGGTCTGCACCGTGCCCCTGCTCCAAGTGTCCAGACAAGGTATTTTTAGCCCCTCCTTGGATTCAGGAGTGCAGCCCTTTTCTGGCAGGAGCTCCAGCCTGGCCGTGTTGCGCTGCTGCCCGACTGTACAAGAAAAACCTGGAGGCATCTACAAGAATCCCTGCTGGAAAGATCTCTCCCACTCGAGGGCCAGGAGCAGTTCCCACCGACGTTGGGCTCCCCGGCTCGGCACGGCTTGTCCCAGTCACCGTGTGACGTGGTTTCCCAGAAAGAAGCGGTGGGATAGACAGGGTGCTGGGCACTCGCCTCCCCCTCCAGCCCTGGGAATAAGCATCCCCTTGTGCAGCTGGGGCAGATGATCCAGGTCTGACCAGCAGCCCCCGGCCATCTCTGCTGCACAGCACAGAACAGCTCCCTTGTGCCATGCTGGGATCAGCCTGGTCACAGGGCTTGCTTTGGAGGCATCTTTACCCAGGGGGTGCAGTGCTGTGCTTCGTGTTCCCTTTGATGTCACCAAAAAGCCCCAGAGAGGCCATGGAGCACCGTGTGGCAGTGGCAGATCCGGGCATGATCTCCCCCGAGGAGGATGCAAACAAATTCCCTGAAAGGCCAGTTAATCCTCCTCCAGGGAAAATTACTCGGAGCACCAGGGATGCCAAATAAAAAGCAGATTTGAATAAAAGTTGCAGGAGCACCAGGTTCTCGCAGGCAAACACAGGGACAAGTTCTCTCCCATGACCTAGGGCAGGAGCACGTGCTCGGATGCAGCTGTGGCGCTGAGCAGCTCAGCAAACATAAATATAAATAAAGGGGGGGGTGAAAAAAAAAAATCACATTCCAATGGCAGTATTTAAAAGCAGCACAGCCTGTGGAAGACAACTAAAGCCCTGACTCAAGCCTTGCCTTGCACACACCAAGAGTTGCTGTGCTCAGCAGAGATGTGGAGCACAGAAACGCTGTTAAAAACCAAATCCCAGCCAGAGGAAGCAGGTGAAGGAGCCTCCCTGCTCTTCCCACACAGCAGCAGTTCCCAGCCAGCACAGCATGGGGCTGATCCCAACCCTCCTTGGGCCCGGCTGAGCCAAAGCAGGAGTGTCCCAGCTCCCAGCTGGACCTACTGGCTCCCTGCCAGGCTCAGGATGGAGGAAAGGGTGTCTATCCTCCCAAGAGCCTGGACACAAACAGGAAGCAAGTGTGGAAAAATGCAACAGGTTTGCTCACTGCCCTGCATCCCAGGTAATGGGAAAAGAGCCAAACCTGCACAGCTACGGAGGAGCCAGAGGCACAAGGGACCAATCCTGATGGGAAGCAGTGACCCAGTTAACCCCAGCACACAGTGGGACAGGGCACAGGGTGGAGCTGGATGCCAATGGGGCAACAAAGCGAGGGCAGGGAGAACTCCCACATCCCAACAGCCACATGGCTCTGGACAATGGGAAGCAGGAAGAGAAACAGAAAACTATCCAGGCAATACTTAAGGAATTTATTTCAGACAAAAATTCCCCACAAAAAAAGTCATACAAAATGAGTAGAGACAAGAGTGGTCATTACAAAAGTGTTCACAGATAGAAAAGACTCATCTGAGCAACCCCAGCGAGCAGAGGTAGCCCCGGTGCAGAGCCCAAGGCACGCTGGCTTTGGATGTGCACGGCCAAGGATTGTCTCAGTGAGGAAATGCAAAGGTCCTCGGCCCCCAAACTCTGCTCAGGTCACCCTGGAGCGAGCAGGGTCAGCCCCTGCCACACACACACACACTCATTGCTGCAACATCCAGCTCACCAGTTCTACAGCAGTTCCCAACCCAGTGAGCACAGGTTGCTGCTGTGTCCTCATCCCACCAGGGCCACCGACCCCTCTATGGGCACAGGCTCAAGCCCATTCTGAGCAGGACTCCTGGCTCCGAAAGATTCATTCGAACTCCATATCTCCCGTCAGCATCTGTGGCTGCCACCAGCCTTGGATTATGCTTTTTTCTCTTTTCCTAGGCCACCAGCCACAGCTCCAAGCCCCCATGGTGGTACCACAGTTTGGGGACTGGTTTTTCAGCCGCATCACGGAGGAGGCACCAGCACAGTGCACAGGTTTGGTGCTGACACACAGGAACCAGCCTTCCTGTTCTTGGTAAATGGCACCAAAATGCTGCCATGGATCATAAATTCATCCCCCAAGTCCTCGTAACAGCCCTTGGAAGCCTTTACATTTCAGGTGAGTAGCTCAAAACCATTCCCCCCGCAGGTACCCACAGGCTTATGGCAAGCATTATCAGCAGCAGCCAAAGCCTCTGCTTCATCTGGCCAGAAAAAGGCCTTTCGCTTCCTCAGGGACCTGCAGGCAAAGGGCTCCACCCGCATCGCCCCGGGGCTCAACCCTGAGCAACATCAAAACATCCTCCATAATCCTGAGAAAGGCCTCCAAGTTCCTGCTTTCCACACAGGAGCTGCAAGCAAGGGGAGAGCAATCCTGGCTTATGCCAGGTGTTCCCTGTTCTAACCCCAAAATCCTGGGGCAGTTATTAAACCCTCCACATTCTGCCCAGCCACACACAGAGCCACTCCACAATGCCAGGTCCCTTGTGTTCTCCCCCCACACCCGAGGCCATGGCACCACATTGGGTGTGGGTCTGTGGGACAGTCACGACAGGAGCAGCCAAGGGTGGTGAGCAGAGCTAGGGTCTTGGCACTACAAAGCTCTGGTTTCACAGACACCACATCCCCATTTCCAGCCTGAAGTGCTGTGAGGGTGTGCAAGCTCCCATCCCAAGGGATCACCACACTGTCAGCAGCGTCCGACGCACTTCTCTCAGCAGGTCATGCAGCGTGGGCGGATGCTGTCTGACGGGGGGTTGGGATCAACCTGCAAAGCCAAGTTTGGAGTCAAAAAACCTCAGCAATGGGCATTTCCCCAGAAGTCTCCCAGCCCAGGGGGATGTGCTACCTCTGAATACAGAGGAGGAGGTCGGAAGCGGAATTCCTGGATGTAGGCGAAGAAGGGACCTTCCAGGATGTCGCCAAGCTCGCTGCGGCATGGTGGGGCCAGGCTCTGCTCGGCCTCAGGGCTGGACACGACTGCTGAGTACTCAGGGGGGGCTGAAGAGAAAGGAGAACCATCAGGGAATAGGAAACACTCTCCATTAATGGGAGATATACAGGTAAAGAGCTCCAAAACCACTCTTACCCAAACCCTCCCAGTTCCCTGGCAAAGGAACCCAAGAGATTCAGCATAACAACCAAAAAATTAAGTTAAAAAGAAAAAGCAAATGCTGGACCAGTTGAAAACTTTGTCTGACCCTTGCCGTCCTGACAAGGGGGTTTATCCAGGGGAGAGGGAGATGCTCACCCTCCGGCTGCTCCGGGATGGTGTTCAGCCAGTCCAGGTTGACGCTGTACTGGCTGCTGACACTGGATGTGCGGCTCCCGAACGGATGCAGCGGGATGGTCCCAATGACAAGCGGCAGTTCAAGGAGCAACTTGGATGTCCCAGGAATATCCACACAAACCTGCAGAGACAGGAAGCAGCAGGGAAGCTTAGCTGTGGTGTTTTCCCAGTCTGGAGGGGCGGGTACCTCCCCAGAGCAGGAGGGAGTTCTTGCAGCCACCTGCAGAGCTCCTCATGAGGTCACTCACCTTCAGGGAATATTCCACCTGGAGGATGCGGCACTGGAGGATGGAAGGCCCCACGGGCGGGATCTTGAGGGCCCGCCCGTGCCACACTTCCCGCTTCCCTGCTGGAATGGAATCCCCAGTGATGCTGGTCACCACTGACCTCTTCTGCTTCTTGGTGCCCCGAGCGATGAAGGTCTGGGTCTGGATTATGGCCGCCTTGGGCACCACGGCCCGGCTTGTGCAGTTGTCGATCTCAGCAAAGATAGGGATGACCTCACCTGCCAAAACAGACACAACATGTTGGAGGAAGGGAGACAGAACCCAGTCCTGCTTCAAGGAATTCCTGCACAGGATCATCGAGGGTTGGCCATGCTACCCAGCACTGCAGACACATGGATTAATCCGGGAGCATCCCAAGGAGGCTGCCCACATCAGGTCCATGCGCTAAAGCTCTGACTGATTTCATGCCAGAAGAACCCAGTTCACAGTGATCCCAAATCCCCTCCCCCTGGGGTCCATTCCAGGGCCCCTTGAGGTTCAAGGGCACCAGCCCCTCATCTCACCTGGGGTGTAGCCTTTTCGGTCAATCTTGGCAGTCACAGACACCTGGCCACGATTGCAGTACCAGGCACGAGCAAGTTTCTCCTTAGCACCTGCCTGGGGAGCCTGAAGAAGGGGAAATATTTAAGCAATTTAGTAAGTAAGGATGAAACTCAAAGCAATCACCTCGCTGGCACCAAGAACCTGCTGGGAAAGCATCAGCAACTTCTCAGGCATCTGATGCAAGATGCTGTCGCAACACGTTAAAGTTTCCAAAAACAAAGAGACACAGCTGACCTCTGCCCAGCCTAGGTAATGCTGGAGGGCGTAAGTTACAGGGGGGTAAATATTCCCTCTGGAAATCAGGCCTAGGCAGACATGGGCTTCCGAGGAAAGTTTTGGATGGCAGGGTGGAGCAGGGGGAACTCACCAGCAGCGCAGGTGTGTTGATGTCGATGGGTTCAATCACAGTAAACTCCCTCTTTGCTTTCTTCACTGTGGCCCAGGGTCTGTGCAGCTTGGCTTTCACCCAGTAGCGCACACTGCCGTGCTTCCCCTCAAAGGAGGTGACCAGGGTCCTGTGGGTGAGCAACCAGCAGTTTCCGAATGGTTCTACTCAAAGAACCTCCTTTTCAAGATGCCCTGTCACCCAAAAAAAAGCCAACTTACTCGGGGAGCTGGAAGGTGAAGGGGAACTCATGCCTTCCTGCCTGCAGGACAGTGGATTCACCATTGTCTGTGGGTAAAACAGATTTAAGAGGATTAAGCTCCTTCCTGCACAACTCCTTCCCTGGGTGAACTGGCAGCACAGATGGGCAGCACCCAGCAAAGGAGCAGCACAAGGGCAGAGCAGTATCTCTGCCAGGGTTAAACTGCAGCAGCTGTGACACAAGAGTTGGGCACTGTCTGCTTTCCACGTGTCTCCACATGCATGACCCGGGGCACCTCCCTGGAGGGCCAGGCAGCTTCCCCAGGTGGGCTCTACTCCAGAGATGCCCAGCCAAGACTCCAGGAGGGAGAGTCATCGGCCCCAGTGCCCCTCAAGGGTTTGCACCCAGGATTGGAGGGGACCTCTGGGGATTACCTAGTCCGACACCCCACTCAAAACAAGCTCCTGAACCTTCATGAGAGTTTTCTAATGCTGCTTCCCTGCCAGGAAGAGCTCACAGAAAAGGGGGAGTCTTGGGGGAGGGGGGGCAGTCCCTAATCGGGGTGCCCTGCACAACAGCAGGGTCCAGCTGTGCACCCCAGGACCCCAGAGTGCACTCCGAATTTGAAGTGTCTGCATAGACCTACACACCCAGTTCCCAGAGCGCCCAGATCCTAAGGCACTCCGTGCACCCCGATTTTAACCGTTTGGGGTGCCAGGCACCCCGATTTCAGCTGGTCGGCGTGCCAGGCACCCAGATTTCTGTAGTTTTGGAGTGTCAGGCACCCAGCAGCTGGGCCATCCCTGGCACCCAGATCTCTGCAGTTTGGGGGTGTCAGGCACCCAAATTTCAGCCGGCTGGGATGTCTGGAGCACCCAACACCAGGGGTGCCCCAGGCTGCCCCACGTCCCCATCGTTTCAGCCCCTGGGGTCTTTGGTGCCCCCACGCCCCCGCTGTGGCCGGCGACCAGGGGGTCCAGGTGCCGTCCCCGGGGAAGGGGGTGCCGTACCTGGGGGTGCCAGCAGCGTGTCGCGGTGGCTCAGAAACTCCACCTGGTCGCTGTAGCTCTGCGTGTTAGTTCGTGCTGGAGCCGGCGCTTGCGGGATCGTCCAGTGAACGCGGGCAGCGCCCATGCGCCCGCAGCCTCAGGGCGCCGAGCCGGGCGGGCCGCGCGCCAACCTTTCTCAGGCACCACGCGGGGCCGACACCGCCTGCCCGGGGCTGGAGCAGCCGGCCGGCGTCCCGCTCCGCGCCCCTCCAGCTACGATGGAGAAAAGCGTTTGAGGAGCGATCGAAAATCATTGGCCGAAGCGACGAGCGCGGCTCAGCTGAGCCCGAACCGGCGCAGATGCCGGCCTCAAAGCCCAGCCGGCGCAAGCTGAGGCCCGGCTGTTAAGCGCAACGGCAGCGGCCGGGGCAGGCCCCGGCGTGGGGAGAGGCTGGGCCGGGCCGGGCCGGCCCCGCCGGGCCCTGCAAAACAAGGCAGGGAGCATGTGCGGACCGGCCTCCCCCACCCCGACCCGGGCGGGGCGGGGGCTCCGGGATGGGGGTTCAGTTTTGGGGTCCGTCTTCAGTCCCAGCGGGGCTCCCCACGCCCTCGCGGTACCGCACCGAGTCATCCCCACGGGGGGGCTGCTCCGCGGGAATGTGTCCGGGAGCAGAGACGTAGTCACGGGGCTGAGCACTGCCAGTGGGTGACCCCTGGGTGCTGGCATGTTGCTTAGTACCCCCTAAAACTCCCTGCAGCTCTTAAACTTGACCCCCAGGCCCCTCTCTAGCTTCCATCTTTGCCCCTCAAACTCCAGTCTTGTGCCCCAAACTCCCCCTTCAACTCCATCCTTGCCCCCCAAAATCCCCTTCCATCTCCTATCCTTGACCCTCAAAATCCCAGTTCCCATCCTTGCCCCTCAAGCTCCCGCTCCAGCTCCTATCCTTGCCCCCCAAATTCTCCATCCTTACCGCCCAAACTCCCCATCCTTGCCCCTCAAACTACCCCTCCAGCTCCCATTCTGACATTCCATCCCATCTTCATCCAGAATCCCCATTCCTAGGGTCACAGCCAGGGGCTGTGCCGAGGGGGATTCCTCACTTGAAGCAGCAGCCCCTCTCATTTCAGTGGTCACAGGCGAGAGCCCAGAGCCGCTCTGCACACCAACCCACATCCCTCCTTTCCCAAGAGCCATTCCCAGGGCTCAGGACAGGCTACAACTGGATCTGGGCTCCTTGCACAGCACGGCTGGGCCAGCTGGCGATGCAGTGATGTCTGGGACATCACTTCACTTAGTTCTAAGAAATCAAGAACTGGCCTGGGTTCAGCTTGTGCAAGGACAGGGTGAGCAATCCACCTCCCTGCGCTCGTTAACCAGGCGAGTGCCGGTTTTCCACCAGCTCCTGCTGGGATTGGGGTGGTGCTGCTCCAAAACCCAGCGACAAATCCCACCTACATGGGCAGGAACAGCACAGGGACTTGCTCTGTTGGCAGCATCTGCGGTTGCCAGTGCTTAGCTGGGGTGAAAGCTTGGAACTGGTGATTCTCAGGGTGCATATCAGCATTATCAGCGCCATGAGATGTTGTAAAAGGAAGGAGAAAGGAGTCTGTGCCTCCCAAAAGGGTTAATGCAGCTATAGAGACTTCCACTTTAATGATGATTGTCATGTTTGCAGAGCACCAGAGCTCTCTACCTCGGGCATGGGTAGGGGATAAGACAAAACAGGCCTTCAAAATGTTACTCAGCATTTGGCCGCTGAAGTTTTGGAGATTTTTGATTTGCCCCCAGCCATGCCAGGCAGGACCAGGCTGTGCTTAATTAGGTTGCTCTCAGCCACTAAAACTGAGCTAGGCTGAAGCCTGGCACAGCTTTAGCTGCCTCCAAAGCCTAGCTGGAATTGTCTGTCTCCCTCCCCAGGGTAAGGGGACCATGGTTTGTTTTATGTGCACGACCATTTGCTGCCACAAACAAACATGAATCATAGCAAACTCCGTAAAGGGCGAGGGAAAGGAGGAGAGAAAGGAGGAAGGAAGGCATGTTGCAACACGAGTTAACCGGTGACACTTGGTGTCACTGGCTCTGGGAAGGAGCCTGGTGTCCCTGTGGTGCCATTGGGGGGGGGGGGGGAAGGGCTCTTGAGAGGGACTGGAGCCTTGCCGGGCCCCTTTCCTTCCTTGGCATCCTCCTCCCCCTCTCGCCTGCTGGCACACACCCCTCGGCCCGTGACTCAGCCTCGCCCACGGGATGTGAATCCCTGCAAACCTCCCTCCCATGTCAGTCGCATGCGATGCCCAGGCTGTCCCTCGCTGCCTCCACGTGGGATGGCCGGCCCCTCTCTGACCTCTCTGGGACCCCCGCGCCAGGAGAGGGTCTCTTCTCTCTCCTGGCACGTCCAGGTGCAGGGGCTGTGGGATCGCGAACGCTCCTGGGTGCCCAAACCCAAGGAAAACCCAGGTCTGGCTGGGTACAGGGACGATCTCCAGCTCTTCAGCCCCATCTAGAGTCTGAACCGGCTGAAGCTGGTCCGAGCAGGAGCTGACACCCTGCCCGGCTCAGAGGGGGCTTCTCCTTCCCAGACCCACTGCTGGGACCTGGTGGCTTTTCCCCACTGACACCAGAGCCACATGAGGGGCCCTGAAAACCAGAGAGAAGGGAACGCAGGAGGTAAACAGGCAAGTCAGCAGCTCTACCCTGACCCAATATGGGGATGAGATGGGACAACAGAGAGCCTTGCACAAGCTCACACTCCTAGCTTGAGGAATACACTCTGTCCCTGCCAGATATGGGAGTGTTGCATATGGATGAGGATTAAGGTGCTGATCGAGGGCCACCCCACAGTGCAACAAGAGCCCTGATGCCATAACTCTCCTAGATGTCTCCATGAAAATAAAACGTCTTCTGGGTGTTTGCCCCTCTCCAGGGCAGGCACTATACCTTTGGGAAGTGCTGTGGGATCCTTGGACAAGAAAGATCACTGCACACCAATCATTTATGTTTCCTTGGGTGCCTTCACATCACCTCATGCACGAGAGTCCAGGGCTTTCCTTGTGCTTCCTTCACCCATTAACCCCTGTGTTTTCCTTCCTTCCTGCTCCCTATCTCAGATGATTACACAATACACATTTAAAGGCCCTGCCTGCACATCCTCCTTGCTCCCTTTTTCTTGTCTCTCAGCACAGCACCCCGGTGCCAGTGCTCACCACCCTGCCAGGAAACTGCAGATAAACTCAGCTGAGGGGAGAGCAGGAGGGAGGGCTCTTATCTGTGCCTGGCTCCCCTCCTCTGCAGTGCCTTGTTACCATGACAAAACCTGCATTTTTTAACCACCACTCAGACACAGTTGATCTCATCTCATCCAGAAGCACCAAGAAGGGAGCAGTCACAGGGACTGTTGGATGATGACATGTTTCTCGCCAGCTGACACCAGGAAGGCCGTCACACTGCTGTTGGGGACAGAGCAGGACCCAGCAGAATCTGAAGGAAGCAGTTTTGGCCACAGGACAGCCCTTCTCTGCAGCCCATAGCCTTTGCTCCCTTAAAATTGCTCCAGTGATCACATGCCCTTGTCCCTCTCACAAAGCACAAAAGGAATCTGTGTATGGACAGAGACAATAAAATCCCATCCCCCAAGTCCTGGTGGGGCTCTTTGCCCCCAGGTAGCCCAGCTCAACACTAACACTCCCTGGGCAATAGGTGAAGGCCAGGAACCGTCAGCTCTGAGTTATGGGTGGGTGTTCAGGGTGCTGGCAAGGCAGAGCAACTCCAGCAATTCCTGCAGCCCTTGGCCAATGCCCTTCTCCAGAGGGCTCCAGGGGCTCCTATCATACACAATCCCAGCAGCAGAGTCCAAACATGCTCACAACAGCTTGTGACTTCCCTACAGGCATTCACTGCTAATGGGGAATAAAACTCACTCTGCCACCTCACAGCTAAGGGGACACTGACCAAGCACTGCGCGGCCAAGTGCTCAGGGCCTTCGCTGTTGGAGCACAGGGCAAGGGCTTCTCCCAGGGCCTTAACTGTAATCAGGATCCTTTGCAGAGTTGCAGCTGCCAAGGGCCATCCTTAGTCAGAGCACAGAAAAGCTGCTCCCAAAAGACACAAACTCCAGAGCAATGCAGGTGTTTGGAGCAGATGGCAGGGCACAATCACTCAGACATAAAGCATATGACCCCCCAGTGCAGTCCAGAGACAAGATCATCTCCAGGAAGGCAGCTCACATCTTCTTTCCATCCCTCCAGTTTATTCCTGCAACTTCTGTATTTGCCAGATTGGGCCTGGCACCACTCTCTGGGTTGCATTTGACCACTGATACAATTAAATGCCCTCAGCATAAGTCCTACAGCCAGGGCCAGGCAACTGGGTCACAGACAACAACAAGGCCATCAGAAGGCATGTCATTGGAGGGAAGGATAAAAGGCACGCATGTTCCTAAGAAAAGCCAGAGTTAATGAGCAGATAGACAGCTGAGATGTCCCATATCCCTTGGCTCTGGATCATTTCATCCCAACCACACAAAGAATTCAAGTGGCTTGTCCTCCTGCAGTTGATTCAAGCAACTGGCACTCAGTCCCAGCACAGGGGAAGCAAAAACAAACACCAACTGAGCTACTAAGTGCTCTTTCCACGCTTGTGAACAGCCCCTTGTGTTTGCACTTCCCTGTGCAAACAGAGCAAAAGCCACAAATCCTTTGAGCTGAGTTTATACCAGCAGCCTCCCAGAAACCAGCAGCAGGGAAACCCTCGGCCAAGGTGCAAAGACGGGTGTCCAAGAGGCACAAACAACGCTGTGTGGTCTGGCAACACCCATCGGGGAAGCGGCTCACCCAGAGCGGACATCGCAGCCCCAAGGGGGTCCCAACATTTTCTCCCTGGTGCAGAGCCCCACCCCATACCCCAGCCTTACCAGGGATGAGCTGGCAGTGGCGGCACAGGAAGATCTGGTAGGCTGAGTAGTCCCTGTAGACAACGTTGAGCCCGATGCTGCAGCTCTCGAGCCAGTGCACGGTGGCACCGCCGTGGGCGCTCACCTCCAGCGCCTGCACCCGCAGCGCTCCCCGCAGCTCCAGCTGCACCCGCCCGTGCAGCAGCTCCCCGCTCCCATGGGCTGGGCCGTCCTCCAGCTTCACCACCAAGCTCTGCACGCGCCCTGGGAGCTGCATCGCTGTGGGCCCCACTCTCCTGGCAGCTCCGGGAGGCTGGAGCCTTCCAGGGAAAGGAGACGAGCAAAGGGCTACATCAAAATCCCCTGATTTATCCTAAGTGGCCCCACCCTGCAGGCCTTCCTGGGGGGGTTCGACTGAGCCCCTGTTTTGCAATGATGTTTTAGGGTTGACCTCATGTGCGTGGGGCTGGTGCCGGGGCCACGGGGCTGAGGGACGTGTTTTTAAAGGGATCGAGGAATAACATGACTTCAGCCTTATCTCTGAGTCACAGGCGCTGCCGACGTGACACCGGGACGTGCCAGTGGCTCCGTCGGCAGCAGGGAGGGGTGTCACACACCACCAGCCCTCCTGGGAGATTTCATATGGGTGGGCAATCAGAGAAAGCCTGTTTGGCCTTCCCAAGGCACTGCTGGAAATGGTGGGAGAAGAGTTTAGAAAGCAAAGACCCTCACCCCAAAAAGCCAGTTTTACTTTCCATGTCTGAAGTTGGATCAAAATCCACATGAAAAAGTGAATAACCACAGTTAGTTCCAGCAACAGCTCTCCCAGCTGGTGCCACCAAGGGGTGATTCCAGCATTTATCCCCAGGGAACTGTGGCTGTTCCTGCAGCAGCACAGGTGCCAATGGCACCTCAGAGTCACATCAAAGTAATGGGGCAGAGCTGTAGCAGATGAAAGTCCCTGTTACTCCACCAAATGGTGCACCTGAGGTGTTTGAATCCACGTGTTTACAGGGACTGAGGAGAGGTGCCTGTATGCATTTGCAAGATGTGAGTGCGTGGCTTCTTTGAAGTACAAGTGGAGCAAAGATTCCATTCCCCCATTCCCGAGGAGTCAGATCCCCAGAGGAAAGCACAGTGGAGCAAAGACTGTCCCATTCCTGAGAGACAAAGAGTCAAATGCCCAGAGGAAAGCACGAGGGCACTGCTCACACACAGACTGCAGCAGCTGGGAACGAAGCCCAAAGGCTTCAGGGCTGGCTCACGGGGAATCAAACCCATCTGAGAAGAGCTTGTGAAGTGCCAAAGCAGCAGCTGGCCCTGCTCACTCAGCCCCCCCAAGGGCTGACCAGCCCCCCCTGACCCCTCTGGAACACACCTAGACCCCAAGCAGAGTTAGTGCAAGCTCAGCAGTTGGGAAACCCACGTGAGTGACCAACTCAACAAAAACATCCAGCTCACCTCTAGGAAAACAGCCCACACTCATCACAAGCTGAGCAGAGTTGCCCAGCTGCCCTACTCTCCACTGACCTTTGGTTCCAGGCCTTGACACCAAAATCTAAACAGATTCCAGCCCCCACACAGCCCTGACAGTGCTTCTCATTCTGTTTCTGGTCTCTTGCCCTTCCTCTGTGCTTCCCCCAGCCCACCTGCTTCCTCCTGCGCCTGTGCCTGCCCAGAGGTCTCCTGCAATCCAGAGGGATGTGTCACCCACTGGGTCCTGCAATCCAGAGGGATGTGTCACCCGCGGCTTTGGGCTAATCTCCCAGTGTTTATTCTTGCTGTCACAACACCTCCTTGTGTCCTCATTCAATCTGAGAAATAGATGTTCCCTGTGACAACACACAGAGGGGGGCAAGAGCAGAGCACAAGGAAGGCTTGGAGATCCCACGCCGTGTGGGCAGCTCACAGGGCCTGGTTGATGGAGGAGGGAGAATGTCACCTTCCCCTGGGGACAGGGCCTTTCCAGGGTCACCATGGGGACACACAGCTCACTTGGGAGTCTGCCTTTTGGATTTCAGCTGGGCCTCTAGACTTGGGTGTGAAGTCACCCCTCTGCTCAGTCCTGCAGACGTCCTGTGCCGTCCTGGGCAGCCCCACAAGGGAGCTTTTCATCTGAGAAGAGAAAACATCTCTCAGCACATTGGGATGGGGCTGAGAAAGGGGCAGGTGGCCCCACAGAACCTGGTAGCCCCAATATCTGAGCCCGGTGGTGCTACATGAAGGGTCACCTCACCTGGGCAGCTGCAACACCCTCAGTCTCTGGCAGATGCTCAGTGGTGCAGAGATGTTTGCCATGGGCGGACACCTCCAGGCAGGCCAATATTCCTCCTCTGACCCTCTGTGGGAGACCAGAATCACCTACTTCTCTCCAACATTCCTTGGCTTAAGGATTTGGTTGCCTGTCCTTCCTCTCCTTTCAAGATATTCCTTATCTACAACTCTGCCTCCACAGAACATTCACCCGAGGCTGGAGCAGACAGGATTTGCTGCACACTGTCCCATCCCCAAACTGATGATGTCAAGGGGAGGCTGCAGCTTTGCTGGGTATAAACCCACTTCTCCAAGCCACACCGTGGTTAATTCAAGCCTATTAAGGCTGGACCTGCTGGGGAGTCGCTGTTTCTGCTGCCTGTGTGGGACCAGCATGGCTTGCTTGGTTGTGACAGAACTTTCATCTGCTGACAGATGGAATTGAAATAAAAATTAAACTCAAGGCAGTAAAAAAGGGAGGCAGTACCAGAGAAGCTTTGCAGGCACAGATCCACATGTGAGGAGAGGAAAAGGCCAGCTCTGGCATCAGCAGTTTGCTCAAAACCTTCACCCAGACAGAAAACAACTCCCAGGGTAAGGAGGCAAATGAAGAAACTCACATGGCAGTTACGGGAATATCACTCCATATGGCAGTTATGGAGCTGCTCCAGAAGTCTGGGGCCAAGGAAAAGATCAATTCAACTGTGATCTGTTCCACATTCTGTAAATCAAAGATCCATGGCATGAAGGGACCTCTCTCTTACTGGCCATGAGAAATAGGAGGCAAGGTCAGAGGAGGATTTTCTTAATGCCTTCCCTGGCCATCTCTAACCACATCCCTTCCTGAGGTTGCATAAGTGCAGCTTTTGATCAAAATCCTCTCCTTCCTCCCAAAAATAAACACAAACCAACTTCTAAAAACAAACATGGCAAGGCAGAAAGATCAAGCCACTGGTTCGTGTCCCAGAAATCACTCATGAACATGCCAAGTGTTGCTGCAAAGAAGTGGCTGTTGAGATGCCATTTGTGGGTGTGGAAGTGCCAGTCTGTACCTGTGGCCTCTGTGCCACAGCCTTACCCTTCCTAACTGTGCAGTGGGAAGAACTCTTGATTTTGAGGTGGATAATCTGGTGCAGCCATTCCCTGCCTAAAGCTGTTCATGTGGTGGATCTGGGAGGCAGCACATTCCTTGTCATAAACTCTCCAAGATATCAAATATGAGCTTTGTTTGACAAATCACATTGCTCATCAGAAAGGGCAGTTCCTGGGATCAGGTTCTCCTGCTGATACCAGTGTGTCCTCTCATCCAGGGCACTGTTTCTGCTTCTGGTCTCCCTAAATTTAACACAGGACAAGCTGGAGGGAGCCAACAAAGCTACAGAACAGCCACTTAAAGCATAATCACTTTATTTCCCCTCTGTTTTTCCACCTTCTTAGTTTTCACTTGCACAGATCCCATGCCTTTCAGGACAGAATTCCACATGGGAACACACTGCCCTTTAACTGTGTCCTAGTCCTCCCTAAAATCATGTTACCCGTTCTCTTGGCTTTGCAGGTGGAGTCCATCCACCCTCAGCCTGTGCTCGGCGAGGAGTGTGGGAACAAGACTGTCCATCCCTTTAACAGTGAGAATGTACCCTGCCAAACAGCCAGGCGGGGGGAGGAAAGGGGTTATTCCTAAAAATGCTCTATGTGATTCTTAGATCCAGACACACAGAGGCAGCGAGTGCTGTGAGTCCGGGGAGAAGTGTATGGGTACCACTGATGTTCTCTTTAGTGTGTCTCGTGAGTTACTGAAATACCTAAATACTGCTCTAAGGAAACCACAGAATCACAGAATGGAAGGGACCACAGTGCTTTACCTAGTCCCACCTCCCTGCTCAGGCAGGGCCATTCCAGAGCACTAGATGTGTCCAGAGGGTTCTGGAACATCTCGAGTAAGGGAGACTCCACACACTACTTGGGCAACCTGGAACACCACAGAACAAGAGAACTGGAGGTCAGCAAAGGGCTGACGGGGGGTTCGCGGACCAGATTGGGGTAGGAGACGCTGTGAAAGGGGGGAGGCCCTGAGGGGGGAGGCCCTGGCGGGGAGGGGGGCTCGGGCAGACCAGGCCAGGCCGGGCTGGGCCGCGTTGCCATGGCGACGGCTGTACCGCCTCCTTCCCGACGTGCCGGGGCGCGCCCGTGACGTCTAACCCGGAAGCGTTGCCATGGCGGCGGCTGCGCTCCGCGGCCTGGGGGCCGCGCTGGAAACGCACCGGGGACGGGACCGGGCCGTGAGTGAGGGATGGTGGGGTCTGACCCACCGGGATCGGGCCGTCAGTGAGGGATGGGGGGTCTGACCCGCCGGGAGTGACGGATGGGGGGTCTGACCCGCCGGGACCGGGCCGGGACTGACGGGCCCGACCCTGCGGTGACCCGCCCTTTAGGGAAAGAGAAGCACTTAAAGTGCGTTTAAAGGCTCGATGGTGGAAAGGAATGATAAAAAGGGTCCGCAAACAGTCAGAGAGGTTACTTGGCGTGAGAATTGGTGTATTGGTGCCTGAGCACAGGGTGAGGGGGTTTGGGGAAAGAGGTGGAGGGAAAGGGACGGGAGGAATTCAGGAGGGAGAGGGGAATTAAGGAAAGAGAGGGAGAAAGGAAGAGAAAGAGGAAAAGAGAGAAATTTCAAAAGGAGAGAATTAAAGAAAGTAGAACAGAGAGAATTTAAAAAGAAAAGAAGAGAAAAAGAGAGAATTAAAGAGAAAAGAGAGAGAGAATTAAAGAGGAGAAAAGAGAGAAAAAGAATTAAAGAGAGGAGAAAAGAGAAACAAAATTAAAGAAAGAGAGAGGAAAGAGAATTAAAGGAAGAAAGAGAGAGAGAAAGAAAGATAAATAGAGAAAATGAGAGACTTAGAGGAGAAAAGAGAGAAAAGGAGAGAATTAAAGAAAGGATAAAAGAGAGGAAAAGATAGAATTAAAGAGAGAAAACAGAAGTCCTGGTTCCAGCATCAGCTTCTCTGGACCCCACACCCGCCAGTCCCACTGCTGACTGGGCCGTGCCCCACAGGTCCGTGCCCTGTCCTACAGCCTCCAGCTGGTGGGGGGAGCCCTGCCCGGGCCCGGGGGGCTGCCAGGGGGGCTCCTGGCTGCCTCTGCCCAGCTCAGCTCCTGCCGCACCGTCCTGCGCCTCTTCGACGACCTGGCCATGCTCCGGCACAGCTGCGGCTACGGGCTGGGCCCCGAGGTGAGAGCGGGCAGGGGGGTCCCCCACAGCCCCCCTGGCCATCCCCTGCGTGTTCTGGCCTGTCCCCTTTTCCCCCCTCCCGCAGGACGAGGATGTGCTGGTGCGGGGGCTCAGCGTGCTCTGCAACGTGGCCAACCAGCTCTACTACCCCTGTGAGCACCTGGCCTGGGCGGCTGATGTCGGAATTGTCCGTGCCGCTTCCCAGAGGTGGTGGACCCTGAGCACGGCGCTGTGGGGCTCTGCCCTGCTCTTGGGAATCCTGCGGTAAGGCCCGGTCGTGATCCATCGGGATAAAACTAAGGGCCCTCTGGCTGCTGGAGGTGCTCTTGCTCATGGAAGAGAAAAAAACCCTTCTGTTTGGTGCTATAGGAGAAATAACTCTGCTGTTTTCAGGTCCCTGAAGGTCTTGTGCCAGTTGAGAAGAAAACTGAGGCAGCACAAGTGGTATGATTTCCTTCCTTGGCTGTACAGCTGATCATGGAATCCCAGAATGGGACTGGGAGGTTGGGAAGGACCTTAAAGCCCATCCAGTCCCACCCCCTGCCATGGGCAGGGACGCCTTCCACTAGCCCAGGTTGCTCCAAGCCCCGTCCAACCTGGCCTTGGACAATGCCAGGGATGGGGCAGCCACAGCTTCTCTGGGCAACCTGTACCAGGGCCTCCCCACCCTCACAGGGAAGAATGTCTTCCCAATATCCCATCTAACCCTGCCCTCTGGAAGTGGGAAGCCATTCGCCCTTGTCCTGTCCCTCCAGGCCCTTGTGCAAAGTCTCTCTCCAGGTCTCTTTAGCACCATTTTAACCAGTTTTCATTATAATTTAACCCCATACACCAGTTCTCATTTGTATCCATCACAGTTATTAGGATATTCTGGACTATCACTGATATTCCCTTTGCTTCCAGCAGCACATCCTCACCTCAGAGCCAGAAGTTGAGAGCCCAGGTGAAGGCAGAGGTTCTGAGCATCCTCATGGACGCAGCAGATCTTTCCAATGCCATCCATTGGCTGCCTCCAGGATTCCTCTGGGCTGGAAGGTTCCCCCCGTGGTTAGTAGGGCTCCTGGGGACCATCTCCTCCCTGATTGGAATCTACCAGGCATCCAGAGGAGGAAATTCTGAAGCTGTTTAAATAATTGAGCTTCAGGAGCCAAATTCCCACGTGGTAAAAGTGCCTTTAGTGAGGCAGGGTGTATTTTAACTTTCCTGTGTGTTGCTGATTGTAATCCCATACATCCTTTGTGTGGATTGTAATTGGGACTGGAATCAAGGTGTCTGTTGCAGAGAGGATTGTTTGCAGTTGATAATTTTTGTCTCTCTCCATCAGAGAAATCTTTCAGGTGAATCCTCTGAAAATCAATCTGCGGTTGGTAAAATTGAAGGGGGGAAAAGTGCCTTCCATCCTTCCTTCCTCTGTCCCAAAAGATAAATGCAACCTTCCAGTGTTTTCTGGAAGAAAAGAGCACAAAGTCGGTGTTAGGTGGAAAAACTGTCGTGGTTCTGTCACACAAAACTCCTAAGGGACAAATCCTGCAAGTTCATCCTCCAGGACAGGGGCACAATCCATATCCTGGGAGTTTCTCTGTCAGATATTTTGGGGTTTGAGCCCAGAGCAAAAAGAGGAGTGAAAAGTGAAAAGTTTTGTTTGTGACAGAGGCAAGAGGGGAAGGAAATAGCAACTGGAAGCAGAGCGAAGCTTCCTTCTAGTCTGCCTTGCTCATTCAAGGAAAAATTGAGGAAGTTGAGACTTCCAGGAGCTCTGAGGCTCTAGCTGTGCCTTCGTGGAATGCCACCGGGTGGAGCTCTTCCACCAGGCTCCGGCAGATGCTAACGGTCTTTTTTTGGTTGTTTTCTTTAAAAAAAAAAAAAAAAAGCAGGAAATTTATGAATCACCTTTCAAAGGAGCAATCAAACGGATGCCGAGATGGGTTTTGCAGTTACAGTTCTGGGCGGGCGTTGCCAATAATAAACAACACGAATCAAAGGTGGCCCTGAGTGATCGTTCCCTCTGAGAGCAGGGAAAAGTTCTTTAGCTGGTTCTGGAAAGCTCCAGGCAGTTCCCAGGGGTCAAAAAACATGAGTGCTCTGTGACCTGCAGCTCCCCATGTGTTAACAGCCTTCCTCCCACCGAAATAAATCTGAGCCCCTGACTGGCTGCCATGGAAATGCACCCTTTGAAAACAGTTCTGTGGTGTCCCTACACCATTCCAGGGGCTTCCACCTTGTTTTTGTTGTTGCTTTTGGCATGGACAGGGGGAGCTGTGTCCTGCCTGTGTTCAAAGAGCAGAGGAGGTCTGGATGCTCTTTGTCCTTTGCCCTGTCCTTGCTGTTTACCTGGACCTTCACCCTGCAGAGTGTCCCTGAGGATGCCTTTCCTGGCTGTGCTGGGAATTTGGTGCCAGATATACAGGTTTTGGTACAATTTTGAGCATAGGCAGAGCTTACCTGGAGGAGACTCTTGGTTTTTTTCTCTACTTTTCTGAGTCCTGTGCCTGAACAGGGAGAGGAAGCAGATCCTTCAGCTTAGGGACAGCTGTGGCTCTTGCCTGGTCCTCTCACCCACCGTGGTGACTCCTGTTGCAGTTTAGTTTTAATAATAAATCAGATTGGTTTTGTATTCTTAACCCTATTAAATCATTCCTTCAGGATATGCTCTCCTGCTCAGCACAGGATGAGGTGTAGCTCTAACTCTTCAGTAAAAAGACCCTAAAACCCCCACCTAACCTCTGATGCCAAATTTTTAAAGCTCTAAACCTTGCTTTAATTTTAACATACAGAAAAGGCACTGTAAACTCTTCTAAGTGCATTTGCTTCATCCAATTCCTCATGAAATGATTTTAAGTTACAGCTGGTGGAGCTGAAACGTGCAGAGATAAAGCAATATTGGATGATTCAGAATTTCTGGAATTTGTATTTTTTCCTTAGGGTGGCTTTGATCCCTGATTAAGCACCTGTGGTGGCTGCTGCTACCTGCCCAGAGCAGCACTTGCTCATTTTTAGTACAAGACCTTGTACTTCCCAGAACTTGCTTTTTTGTTTTGTTTTTTTTTTCTCTTTTCTGCTTCGGCCATCAGCCCAACTCGGCTCCTGCTCCTGAGAGAGGGTGACAGTACCCTTCCTTGGCAAGGAAAGGTGATGGTGGTGCAGGTGATGGGCTGCCCCGGGGGAGGTAAAGACGAGCAGCACCTTCTGTGCGGGAGCAACCGCTGGATGTTTTCAAGCTCCAAATTTCAAAGGTGGGCTCCATGCAGGAAAACTTGCTGAGCAGGGCTGGTTTGTCTGGCCGTAACCTGCCTTTGTCAGCAGGGCGGGATCCAAAGGCCGCGGGCGCGCGCTGCTGATCCCAGCCCGGCTGCCCAGTTTATGGCCTTTAATGGTGGGGTGGCTCCGTCCGCACAGCTCCGCCGGGTTCAGGAGCCTCAGATCCGGCGGCCCGAGCCCTCGGCCGCTGCCTCAGCCGCGCTGCGGTGCTGGGGCGCGGGGGGCGATGCTCGGAGCGCGGGGACACGGACACGTGGGGGGGTGAATGGGAGTGGTCAATGGGGGGACACGGACAAGTGCGGGGTATGAATTGGGAGTAATCAATGGGGGGGATAATGGGCGGGGCTAACGGGCTGCGCATGCGCGCGCCGGCCCCGCCTTCCATTTCATTAGGAGCGAGCGCAGGGACGCCGGCGGGCGCTGATTTGCGCTTCTGCGCGGGCGGCGGCGGGCCGGCACGGGCCGGGCCACGCGGCGGCGACCAGAACGGGCGGGAGGGGGCCGGGACCGGGACCGGGACCTCTGATTCAGAGCGAGGGACCTCAGAGCAGGTGCGGGACTCTGAATGAGGTGGCGGAACCGCGGGTGCAGGGACCACGGGGCCTTTGCGGGACCTCTGAGCCAGGGTGCGGAGCCGGGGCGGGCCCGCGGGGGGGCTGGGCGCGGCAGCCCCGGGAGCGCACATCGCCCTCTCTCCCCGTACTACGCGGGGCCCGGCGGAGCCCTGAGCTGCCCTGGCATTTGGTCCGGGAGCGTCCGGTGCCCCGTTTCGGTTAGCGCTGGGCGAGACCCGCTGGGCGAGACCTGCGGGACGGTCCCTCCGAGCTCCCCGTTCCGGGCGGTACCGCACTCCCGCCGCCGGTTCCTCTCGGGCGCTGCTCCCCCGCCAGTGCCGGGCGCCCCGTGCTGACTCGCCGCTTTTCCCTTTGCAGAGCGGTCTCAGCACTATGTCCGTTAGCAGCCACGAGAACCGGAAATCTCGCTCGAGCTCCGGCTCCATGAACATCCACCTCTTCCACAAACCGGGCCACGCCGACAGCCTCCTCACCCAGCTCAACCTGCTCCGCCAGCAGAACCTCTTCACCGACGTGGTGCTGCGGGCGGGGAACCGCAGCTTTCCCTGCCACCGCGCCGTCCTGGCTGCCTGCAGCCGCTACTTCAACGCCATGTTCAGCGGGGGCCTCAAGGAGAGCAGAGATGCCGAGGTGAACTTTCACGACTCCCTGCACCCCGAGGTGCTGGAGCTGCTGCTGGACTATGCCTACTCAGCCCGGGTACTGATCAACGAGGAGAACGCCGAGTCCCTGCTGGAGGCCGGGGACATGCTGCAGTTCCAGGATATTCGGGATGCCTCGGCCGACTTCCTGGAGAAGAACCTCTACCCTGGGAACTGCCTGAACATGCTGCTGCTGTCTGACGCCCACTGCTGCGAGCGGCTGCTGGAGCTGTCCTGGAGGATGGCGCTGGCCAACTTCACCTCACTCTGCAAGACCGAGGATTTCCTGAGGCTGCCCAAGGACAAACTGCTGGAGCTGGTGGAGAGCGAGGAGCTGGAAGTGGAGGATGAGACGCTGGTCTACGAGGCTGTCATGGGCTGGATCCGGTACGATCTGCCTCGGCGCCACGAGGTTCTGCCGGAACTGCTGCGCTCTGTCCGCCTGGCCCTGCTCCCCGAGTCCTACCTGTGCAAACAGGTGGCCTGTGAGAAGCTGGTGACCAGCCACAAGCTGGGGGAGGAGATCGTGGCTGACGCCGTGCGATGCAAGATGAAGATCCTGCAGAATGACGGGCTGGTGACGGGGTGCTGCGCCCGGCCTCGCAAGGTCAGCCAGGCCCTGCTGCTGCTCGGGGGCCAGACCTTCATGTGTGACAAGATTTACATGCTGGACCATAAAACCAGCGAGATCATCCCCCGTGCCGACATCCCCAGCCCCCGTAAGGAGTGCAGTGCCTGCGCCATCGGCTGCAAGGTTTACATCACTGGGGGCAAAGGCTCCGAGAACGGCGCTTCCAGGGACGTCTGGGTCTACGACACTCTTCATGATGAGTGGGCAAAAGCTGCTCCCATGCTGGTGGCGCGGTTTGGCCACGGTTCCGCCGAGCTGGACCACTGCCTGTACGTGGTGGGGGGTCACACAGCCATGAGCGGGGCCTTCCCAGCCTCTCCCTCCGTCTCCCTCAAGCAGGTGGAGCACTATGACCCTCAGCTGGACAAGTGGTCCCTGGTGGCCCCTCTCCGGGAAGGTGTCAGCAACGCTGCTGTGGTGGGGGCCAAGATGAAGCTGTTTGTTTTTGGGGGCACCAGCGCCAACCAGAACAAGCTGCCCAAGGTGCAGTGCTTCGATCCCTGCCAGAACCGCTGGACGGTGCCCACCAGCTGCCCCCAGCCCTGGCGCTACACGGCGGCTGCCGTGGTGGGCAGCCACATCATGGTCATCGGCGGGGACACGGAGTTCTCAGCCAGCTCCGCCTACCGCTTCCACAGTGACACCTACCAGTGGTCCAAGTTTGGGGATGTCACTGCCAAGCGCATCAGCTGCCGCGCTGTCACCTCGGGGAACAGGCTGTACGTGGTGGGGGGCTACTGCGGGGCCCAGCGCTGCAAGACCCTGGACTGCTACGACCCCTCGTCCGACACCTGGAGCAGCGTCACCACGGTGCCTTATTCCCTCATCCCCACTGCCTTTGTCAGCACCTGGAAGTACCTGTCTGCCTGAGAGTGGCAAAGACTGGGAGGTAAATAGTTGTGGATCAACCTAGAGCTCCTATGTATAACTTTGTGCTGCACAAAGGTTAAACCTTGAGGGGCAGATGCACGTGGATCTGGACTGCAGTTGTCCTCGTGCGAGCATCAGCTCCAGAAAACATGTTTTCAGGCTGGCAGTTTGGGATCTAAAACCCTGCAGGAGAGAGAAAGTCTCTTTAAGGTGCCAAAATGCTGCAGGGAGAAGATTGGTATAAATAACAGGACTCTTAACCTGGCATCTTAGCCCTGCCACCGAGTCTTGGCCTATGCAAAGATTTTGGGGAATGCTCTGTGTGAGGATTGGGTGTCATCCCTAGGTCAGAAGGCTGCTGGAATGGATGTTTTCCCAGGCTCGGTGTCTGCAGGAGCTGGGACAGACCGTGCGGTTCCACAGGGCTGCTTTTAGCACAGCCTCCTCCTCCTGGTGCCACAGTTAATCTGCCAGTGGCACCCAAATGTCTTGTGGGACGCCAGGGCTGGGAGCTGGTGCCAGAACAAGATTATAGTTGGGATTTAGTCCCAGAGTGGTCGGTAATTGCGTTTATAAGACAAACCCTGTCTATGTATAAACACAGGGTTTCTCTGCTTCTAATTATTCCCTAGTGTCCCTTTCATGCCACTGCTTCCCTGCTACATAGAGATTGACTTTCAAACATTTGCAACTGGAATTAAACCTTTCTAAAAGGCTCTTTGGCAGAAATGATGCCAATGAATCACAGATCCTGCAGGGTTTTTATTTTCTCCTTGCAAGAGTTGTACTAGTCAAATGAACTTATTAATGCAATAAAATATCCTGTGATACCTGTAGAAGATTCCTGGACCTTGAGGGATATCAGCAGCCATTCATTGCTGAGCTCTCTGTGGGATCCAAGGCCTGAGGGGTGTTGGGTTTGCTGTGCGCTGGTGTCACAACACTCTGCTTCAGGCTTCACAACTTATTATGCCAGTGTCTCACTTGACTGAGGATCCAGATGGATCCAGATGGAAAACACCTCCTCCTATCCAGCAAGTCTGTGAGCTGGTTGCCAGCGTGGGTCCCACCAGCACCTGCAGGGCTCAAGGCAATACAGCTCTGGCTTTGAAGTGCTCCTGCAAATCCATCTCTTTGGTCAGCCCAGGGAGGGGACAAGCATAGAGGAACCTCCTTGGGCTGGAAGCTTGTGCTGTCCCTGGAGACAGCAAAAGGTGTCCAGGTTTTCCACTACCTTGTGTGATCTCAGAGCAGGAACCAGAGGGATATTTTGGGTTTTTAGTGGTATTTACTAGAAAGGACAAAGGATGCTCCTGACTGGCCACAGGCTCTGGACTGTGCTGCTGGGACTCTCAGCACAGGCAGCACTAGAGGCTGGAATGTCTGAACATGTGACAGTACTTTGCCCATGGGCTGGTTCTTTACATTTATTTTTTTTTATACAGCAGTTGTGTGTTTATTACTCAGCCTGGAGCTACTTAAATAAATTTGAATAAAATCCATTGTGTTAATTGCCTGCTCTGTATGATTAAGCTGCAGGTTTTCCCAGCCCTTGCTATATAGTAAGGAGTATTCCCTGCTTGAGTCCAAATTGAGGGCTCAGATCTTCCTGTATCTTTGTAACATGGGACTGAGGGAAGCCCAGCTCTCACACTGCCTTCAAGCTTTGAGGAACACACAAATCTGTTTAAAACTCCAAAGGTTAAGCTATTCTCTGTCCTTACCTGGTCATCCTCCATGGAGCTGTCCAAAGGAATGGGGGAAAGTGTTGCCCCTTCTGTCCCCAAGGGCTGTGCACTCCAGGCCCTGCTCCAAGGGAGGGGGGACAGTGGCTGGGAAGGAAAAACTCTGTTAGAGGGGTAGGAGACAGGAATCAGCACAGTCAGAGGAAACAGGACCAAAGGTACAACCAACTGTCTCACCATGGAAGCAGGGGCTGGGTGTGATCCATTATTTCAGAGTTAAATAAATCAATGTCACAGCCCTTCTGAGCTGCTCATACAGGCAGCTGGCATGACTGGAAACAAGCTGCCCTGCTGGGGACTGGAGCAGATACACAGACTTCATTTCCACCCTGTTTTCTGATGCCTTTGCCATTTTCAGCTCCCAGGCTAGGCCTTTTTTCATGTACCCTTGCTGTGCCACCTCTCCATCACTGGCTGCAGGGAGAGGAGCCCACAGCCTGGAGCACACAGGAAGCTGCAGGGGAAAAAGACCCATTTCAGTGGGAAAAGGCTGTTAAGATCATGGAGTCCAACCACCTAGCAGCTCCCAGCTTGGCTGTGCCTCACACACACACACACACACACACACACACACACACACATGCAGGCAAGGGAAAGTCATGGCACAGGACAAGGCTGGAATGGGCAGCCATCAGGAAGTGTCTCCAACCCTGTTCCCAACCAGGAGCAGTTTCACCTTTGTTCCATCCACAGTTCCTCCTGAGGGTTGGACAGAGTGTGACTTTGCTCAGCAAGTCGGAGGAGCAGAGCTTTCATTCATGGCTGTTTGAGCAGCAGCTGTTTTATTTATGCTGCCAAGCAATAAGTGTTGGCTCCCAGCCACATCCTGCTCTGGGGACGGAGCAGCTCCAGCGGCTCAGGTCCGTCTGCCTCCCGCGCCTGGCGCTGGGCATAATCTGAGCTGGGTTTGGGTAGTCTCAGCTGGTGGAACCAGCAGCCCCCACTGCTGCTGAAGGCTTTACAAGGGCTGGGCATTGTTTCCTCGTTTCAGTCCAACTGCCTCTCAGGGAAAACCAGCACTACAAGCACATCGGGGCTCAGCTGCACCGGTGGCTCCCTGCTGCTGGCAACAAAACCTCATCCTCCTTCACCTGGCAGACAGCCCTGTGCCATCCCTTCAGCTCCACCTCCTGCTGGCAGGAACCAGCTCCCAGCCCAGCAGGGAGCACCCTGGGGAAAACCAGACAGCTTTACTCGTGCTTGGGTCTGCTGGAGTCAAGTCACCCCAACAGACCTGTTTTCCCAGTTTGACATTTCCATGCATTGATCCACTTGCTGCTTCAGTGCCGGGGCCAGAGGATTCAGGCCAACTGAGCTGGAGGTGAATTTGGTTGCTGGGGCAGAAATCCTCCTGAATGAACAGAGTTTAGAATCTCAACATAACTCAGACTTAGGCATCTCCTCCTAGCCCAGCTCCCCCATTTGTAGCTGCACCCCTCCAGCTGCAGGAGCTAAACCCCAGCCCACAGTCACATCTGGAAGAGGTAACACACATGGGCTTCACTAGGCTCAAAGCCAAAACAATCCAAGTGTGACATTGCTGTCTCAAGGGATGGTCCTATTCTCACACAAAGCCTACAAGCCACCACAGCCAGAGAAATAGGGGATCAGACTGACCCACCTCCCTCCTGGCCACAAGGCAAGACAGTTAGGGTTGATTTTAAGAGAATTCTACTGCTGCTTAGGGGCGTTCTGCTCAGCAGCTCCTGCTGCCAGAGCACTGAGGCAACACACGGCTTTTCTCCCTTCCCAGCTCAGCAGTAACTTAAAAATTTCACTTTCTGGCTAAGATGGGACATGGATCATTCCAGTGTTCTGCAGCACACCCACCACACATCTAGCAAGGAACTATTACAATGACAATTCATGGTAGCCCAGCAAAACAAAGCTCTAACTACACACAGTGTGTTTTTTGTCCAATGTTCTAGGAGGGAAAACAGACACTGCACACCTAACTGTCTGAAATTCCCTGGCAAATCTGCTTATCACATGCAGTGATCTGAGATGGCTTCAGGTCTAGCAACACACTGTGCCCCTCACAGTGAAATGACATCAACTGCTGCTCTGACGTGGGCGAGGCGCATTTGCTCCTGTGCACATGGAATCATGGAATGGTTTGGGTTGGGAAGGGCCATAAAGCCCATCCAGTCTCACCCCCTGCTGTGGGCAGGGACGCCTTCCACGAGCCCAGGTTGCTCTAAGCCCTGTCCATCCTGGCCTTGGACAATGCCAGGGATGGGGCAGCCACAGCTGCTCTGGGCAACCTGTGCCAGGGCCTCCCCACCCTCACAGGGAAGAATTTCTTTCCCATATCCAATCTAACCCTGCTCTCTGTCAGGCAGAAGCCATTCTCCCTTGTCCTGTCACTCCAGGCCCTTGTCCAAAGTCAAGGAGCCCCACAACAAACTGATCCCTGAGCTGTTTGAGCCTCCAGTGCATGTGACAGTCCCAGAGGCAGGGACCGTGTGTCGCACGCTCCAGCACTTCCAGCTCTGAGAGGATTTGCTGCTTCTGGGCCCATGGGATCTGGCAGAGGATAAAAGCCAAAGAGTGTAGGACAGGCCCCACATCCCTCATCTGCTGAGCCTTGAGCTGGCCCCATCGCTGGGATGAGAAATTAAACCGGATTTGAATCACAGGGGTGAGGAAAGGGAAAGGTAGCAAACAGTACATTCCCACTGTCAGAGCACACTATGGAGCCAATCCCCTCTGAGCATGTTTGTCCTCAAGCATCTGGTTTGATGATGAGTCTCAGATGCAGTATGGGAACCATCAGCCTCGTCTCACCCACATGAAAGAGGAAGGTTTAGCATAAAGCTGGTCATTGCCGATGGTCCCGGAATGATTCATACAGAGAAAGAATGTGGTTTGGGTTTCGGGTTAATTAGCTGCAGATTTCAGAGAGAGACAAGGCAGGGCGGAGCTGCTGCAATATTGGTATGAGCACAGCTCTAAAGGCAACACCAGCCACCCATCCTGAGCTCACACCCTCCCCGAGATCACACCCTCCCTGAGCTCACAGAGCAGCGACAGCCTTATCATTGCCACTGCGAGGCAAGGTGTTTGCAATCCCCAAGGAATGTCTGCCCGGCTGTTGTGGCAAAAACTGAGCACAGCAACACCCACACATCTTTGAACACCGATGGCTGCAGCGGCACCAAGTTTCTAACAGATGCAAATGTTGCCCAGGATTTAAACTTGCCTCTACTGAGCTCTGGGCTGCTGCAGCTGGGCAGTTCCCAATGGGAATCTGTGCTGCAGGGAACCCTCTGGGCTGTGTTAACCCTGGATCTCCCTGAACCCTGCATCTCCCTGATCCAGGCTCTTCTGTCTTTCTACAAACAATTCCTACAGGTCTGACACATGAATTTGCAGGAGAACACAGTGCAGCTCCTTGTAACTTCTCTGCTATACTGTCCCTCTCTGCTGCCCCCCACAAAATCACTTTGATTCCATTTCTTGCTGCTGAAAAGTATTTAGAGATGGACATGGGAGTCACCGGCCTTGCTCTGGTGACACAGACATGAGGTCTGGAAGCACAGAGGCAGTGACTGCACCACAGCTCAGCTCCTGGGAGCTCAACGGGGCAGAGAGAAGGAATATTCTCCTGAAGGAAGCACAAGCAAAAGCTTCTACACACACACAGACAGACACACAGACTGTAAGACATCATTCTGTCACGCATCAGTCTGTTAGTTCCCATGAAGACCAAGTTTTAAACACTGGTCTGCCTAGAAGTGTTTGATTATTGACATATGCTGGAAAAGTAGAAAAACTGACATTTTTCCAGTTGAGTTCCAGTTTGTGCTGCAACGCGGATGTCACATGGACTTCAGAGACTGACAAATGCTGCCTGATCCTGTACAGAGAGACTCCAGGTCCCCCAAAGCTGCTCCGATAAGCCCCAAAGGCAGGGATGGGCAGACAGCCCTGCTGGCACCAGCACCAACCCTGGCTCAGAGTTCTCCTCAACACTGGCTGCACCGCAGGATTTTGATGATAAAATTCTCCCTCTTCCTTGAGAGCACCAAACCACATCCCAGTTCTCCCACTCTCCCCAGTTCTGCATCTGTTCTCATCTCCAGAAATGATTCCAGATTACAGTTCTTGGGCTCCCTTGCCAGTGTGCCACGAGTGGGGATTTCACCAGGAAGCACAGCACCAGCCAGAGGCTGCGGGATGGTGCTGGCAGGTAGGGCTGCCAAATTGGCACAGGCACCAGGGAGAAAGTTTCTATTTTTGTTATACTTGTTCCAAGGGGGAACCGATACTGCCTGGGACAGAGCCAGGCATGTCTCAGGCTGGCACCTTGCAAAGCACCTCCACACTAATGTAAGCAACTCAACTGAGTTCACTCTCTCACCAGTGAGTTCAGATGCTTGGGAGCACCTGATCTTTCCCTCAGGTGTTCACCTCTCTGCCAAGGGCTGCAGCTATTGTTATCCTCCACTAAACACCTCTCATGCTCCGTCCTCTTCTTTGGAAAATCATCGGTTTTCCTCATATGGCACATTATTTCTGTCCAGGGCAGAAAATGAGAAGCACGTGAGAAGTGGCAGCTGCTTTGATCTTCAGTTCAAATAGAAAATAATAAATAATTATATAAAGGCAGACAGTTTTTAAATGTTCTTTTTTTATTGCTAGAAGTTGGTTTCAGTCCTATTGCAGCTTTGAAATCCTTCAGTGGAGAAACATTGCAATAATTGTAAAAATCATCATTTGGTGTGCTAAGATCAAGTTTACAATTAATCAAGAGTGCACAATTCAACAGAATATTAACATTTAACCATCAACTTTACAAATAAAATAGACTACAAAGATGTTGCTACTGCAGTATCAACAGTAAAGGAAATATTTACAATGTTTACACCCTAACAAAAAAACAAAACCAAACTCTTCCCCAACAAAATGGTCAATTTAACCATGGACCATGATTATTTATTAAATCTTTACAGTGCAAGGTGGGCCTAGAAACCAGACCTAAGACTAAAGAGCATCAAGAGAGTTCACAGCTCTGAGTGAGATGCACGCAGCTATGCCAACAGGATCTCCATCCGTGAGAGATTTCCTTCCGGGCACAAACAGAAATGGAATTTGAAATAAACTTTTCTAAAGTGCTCCAATTGCTCTCAGTACAAAAATATAAAAAACTGATTTATAAACATGGCACAAATGTTATGAATCAGAGCTCACACAAATGCTGTCTGAAGAAGGAACATGCTGATGGTGAGTGATGAAGTTGCCAGTGGTTACGGAGATGTCGAGTCTGGTCTCAGAGCAGGGGAGAGGCTTGGCTTTACCTACAGCACATGTGTAACCTGGCATCAAGATTTGTTTCCTTGTAGATGTGAGAACTGCTGGGGAAGACAACAAAATCTCCAAATTCCCTCGCACAGGGGCACAACACACAGGGACTCCACTGAGCAGCACCAGGGAGCCACAGCTCCCATTCTGCAGAGTTAGAAGAGAAACAAAATACGGATTTTTAACCCTTTCCTAGTTTAAGCTTCAGCTTTCATCATAAATGCAAATGACAAACACCAAGCTCCATGTATGCAGGATCATCTGACTATTACTCAGCAAGACAAAACTGCCTGCAAATTATTTAGAAATGGCTCCTACCTGTGCAGGAATGCAAGTACCTGGATGAGCAAGCAACTCTAGGAATACCAATTCTTCTGCCTCATGCTGGGGGATGATGAGCGATCTCAATTTGTGGGACAGGCCACAGCTACAATCCACAGACAGCACAGTTAAAAACTAGGGAAGCTTTCACAACACACACAGGGCAGCTGTGCTCAGCACTAGTGACCACGGAGGGATCCTCAGCCTGGAACACAAGGATGACCACATTCCAGGTGGGAAGAGAAAGAGGAAGCCTCCTTTACACCAGCATCCAAATTGAAATCAGAACCACAGAAACAGCCTCTACTCTGCAACAGCACAATATTAAAGGACAAACATGCTGCTAATTTTAAGGCTGTGACACCAAGCAAACACGGTGGCAATTCAAAGCTCACGCTGGCATTTCCTCCACACCCCAGCTCAGGGAGAAGCCAAAAGGCACCTGGGAGGCACAGAATTTTGAACTGTCTAATCCTCAGAAATCACTTAAAAGAAAACTTTTATCTGAAGTGATTGAAAAGTCCAATGGAAAGGACGTGACTCAGAATCAATAGCAGGTTACTTAGCCCAGGACACAGCAGTATTTTGCGAACTAATTTGCCTAGAAGAGTTATTTTTCTAGGACCAAGACCTGAGCAGAGAGTCCAAAACAAGTTACTCAGCTGGAGTGGTTTGATAACAATTTCACAGATTCAGTTTTGCACAAGTGAAGAGGCTTTTTATTCATTTAAAGAAAATCATATTTATGTAAAGAAAATAATTCACTTGCTTCCCTCAGCCTTCCACGAATCACCTGCCTATGCTCTGGTAGGGTAACCCTGGACTAGCAATGAGGTATCACAACACCTGCTAATTCCAGAACCTTCTCTAAGCTGGGTCCAGTCCCAAGCAGGAAGCCACACCAATACCCATGATCCACACCCAAGTGAGAGAAGATGCTGTCTCAATTCTGGGTGAAAACAGGTTTCATAAAGCCAACTGCAGCCAGACATGTGGACTGAAGTCAGAAAATTACTTTTAAGGTCATTTCCCTATTACAGATTGAAGACCCATATTCCAAGGGGCTTTTGGGGTTGAAAAACGGCCTGGCCTGTCATGGGCCTGGGTCCATTTATTAACAGCCAAAACTTATTCAAAGTACTGCTGACAATGAGTATTAATATAATTATGTTTAAGTTAAAACATTAAAAGAAATGAGACCTCACTGCAGACTTTACTTTCCAGATGTCACTGTTCTACATTCAAATTCATCCATTGCACAGAAGTAGAAAGCAGACAATGAGCTGCTCCAGCCATACTTTAGGACAGGCACAAAATTAAACTAAAGAAATGTTTCCAAAAATTGTTTCCAAACACCCAAACTGACATCCTTTTTAGTTGAGGTGGTTTATTCCACTGATGCAACTTAGCTTTAGGCTAAAACTCCTAAAAACCTGGTAATTTAAGGCAAAGGGGGCACTGAGTTTTCACTAGGAGTGGCCCAAACCACAGCATGAAGGGAAGAACATACAGTGCATTCCTGCTGCTTCCCTGTGTGCTTCCAGGAGAAATCACAGGGAAGCAGAGGTGACTGGACTGTTGGATCTCACACTGCTGGCTTGATCAGAAGTTACGCTGATTTTAAGAACTCCCCTCCATTCCAATCTAACTTTTAGAAACACAAAACTGAATATAGGGTAGAATTATGTTCTAACCAACACTGTATCACAACAACACAAAAATCACCATGTGTAAATTTTGCAGTGCTGCTGATTTACCAAGCAGTCCTTCACAGCAAAGTGTGCCCAGTTTCACAGCACTGCTTTGTTGGAAGCTGGGGGAGCATCCGCAGTGTGGTAACGAGCCACGTGGTTCCGAGTTTCCTCTCACTGAACTCAGTGCCATTGCCTCAGGTTTGTACCAGTATCACATAGCAAAGAAAAAGACCCTTAAATCCAACAAGTGTTCCAGCAGGAGTGCTTGTCCCAAAGACCAATTCACTATTTTGTGGCTTATCTTTTCCCCTGACCAGTGAATTTAGGTTTTTTAATTTCTCATTTGAAGACAATAACCCAAATTATCACCACTTGAAAATAAACTCTATGTTTTCTGCTGAAAATTTATAATGTTTCTTGCACTGTAACTACTGCAATAATTTTTAAACTCTCAAGCAAAGTGAAGTTACAGCCTTAAAGACATTACTAACATCACACAGGGCCTAACCAGAGACAGCTCAATGATTTGAGACTGGCAAACTCCATTGGATCAATTGCCATGGATGGAGAACTGACCAGGCCTTCCATCCACTGCTGCTAAAAATCACTTTAAATCAGAGTGGAAGATATAAAAATAGTTATTATCAATCATGCTCAGAAAGGTATTAATCCAAGTTTTTAAGCTCTGAGATACTGATTTCTTTAATTCTGTAACAATACTCCTAAACAATCTCTCCCGTGCATCATAAATCTGACCAGCCACATTCAACATATACCAGAATGCACATCCCTGGGTGAGGTGTGTAAAAAGGATCTGAGATACAGAGTGAAAAATACAACACAAAACAACTGTGCAAATCACTACAAAGGAAAATAATGCCTTTTCAGCAGAACATTTACTGTCATCACCATCGCATGATCAAGAACTGACCCATTTAACAAGAGGTATCAAAGCTGGTTTAGCTAACAGCAGCTAAACACAGGTTTAGCTAAGAGTATTTTTTTATTATTTTTTTTTTTTAAATTTTAAAACCAAACAGTTTTTATTCCCTTCATTCCTAACACAATGCTGCAGAGAAGTCTCTGCAGTAACAGCAGCTTTGATATCTTCTGGTACTGGGAGTAAAGTCCCCACAAATTAACAGACAAACAAAAGATGCAGAAAACAGGATTAAACAAGACAATAAATTACTGCATTCAAAAGCTTCTTAGACATGTCTTCAGCTAAGAGCAAAATCCAAGTCTCTAAGCTCATTCTGAACCAAGCCATAAGTATTGCCTGGGTACCTGCACTGCTCTCATCAACACAGAGATAGATCCCAGCCCATGCTGGTAGCCAATGAAATATGCATTCAGTCCAACTCTTCATCACTGCTGTGAATCCTCACATGTCCAATCCTCCTCCTCCTCCTGCCTTGAAGACGCTGTCAGAAGCTCACCTTACCTTCTCTTTCCCTGTACCTGGCCACTAGGCTGGTCCCACTGGGCTCACAGTGCCTGGTACACCTGGCTGGAAGGAGACTGGCTCACTGTCACCTAATTACCAACAACCCAGTACTGACCTGGACCTGGACCTGGATCTGGGAAAACAGATTTCAAAATATGCAGCCATTCTGGGGCCAACTACTAAAACTTTTTACATAAAAACCTGTGTGATGTTATCAGTTCAACATCACTGATAACAATTCACAAGATGGTGCCCACAAAGAGTGTACATTCTCCAAAAAGAGCACATTGCAATAAATGGCAGTATTTTTTACCATGCTCTGAATTGATATATCCATGCCATGTGTCAATACATTTCCATGTTTGGAGAATTTGAAAGCAAATTGTTACTACTGTGCCCTCATTCTGAGCTGCTGGCAGAAAAGCCAGGAAAGTAGGAGAGTTAATCCTGGTCTGGTCCTTGCTAGTAGTAACTGGGCAAGGACGAGAAGACATCCATGTCGGGTCTCCATCACGGTGCACACTGGGGCCTGAGTTCTTGAAACAGTGTGTCAGGAGATTCATCTTTAAATGGAAACAATTAGAAGAAAATTACATCTTCTTTGCTGGTATCATCTTGCACATTCAACAGACTTGGCTGAGAGGTCACCAGGGTCTGAACCTGAACGTTATTGGGCTTGAATAGGTTCGCTGAGGCAGGTGAAAGTGCTTCTGGTTGAGCATCTGTGGGGCCATACAATTCTAGAGGAAAAAAATGGAAGAAGACACAGTCATGACACTGCACAGAGAGCCCGAGGCATTCCCACAGCCAGGCAGGTTGGTTAAGACATACCTGGCTGGAATGCAGTGGTCTGGCTGCTCGGGAGGACTGGGCTTGCTGACCGTCTGCTTCTTAGGACACCCTCCTCTCGTGCAACAAGCCTGGGGGGAAGCAGCTGCTTCTGATCAACAGATGCTGAAGAAAATATTTTATAAATTAGTATTTGAGGTGAGCAGTACCTCACAAACCTCACTGTTTCATGCTGGGGCCCACTGTACTGACACCTTATACACCCAAGGAAACTGTAATACCACAAAGAGCTGGTCCTGCTGTTGCAAGTTAAATTTTCACTTCAGCTGTTTAAACCATGAATACTTTCTCTCTCCTCTTCCTTGAGACTTCTAATTCAGTTACTAGCAGCCCCTGACAACCTCAGATTTAAACCTCAGTATTATCAAGCACAGCAGAGAGAAAAAAATCTTTGTAGCATTCAAATAGCAAATGGCCATTTGTACTACTTCTAACACACAGAGCTGTGATGAACTTTTGTCTCTGCTCTCCATCTGTCTCACAGCTGCTCAGCAGCATAGCACATTGATTCTGCTGTTACAGACTCTCAGTTTCTTAATTCAACAATAAAAGCAATTCATGAAATGGTTATTCTGGATCCAAAGAACTTCTCTCCCTCTCTCAGTATGCATTCCTTACACGTCACAAAACCCAAATTCAATACACAGCACTTTGCCTCTGGTACAGAAGGTTTTGTTCCATTTTATTCTGAGATCTACACATGGGCATAACCAGCGTGCAGCCCACTAATGCTCATAAGAGAATAGAGACCAATGTATTTGTGGTTTATACCTTTCATATAAATTACAGAAAAACACCATTAAGTACATTTCCACTGCAGAGACCATTACGTAAAAGCTATTAAAAATAAACTTGGGGAGATGTGGTATTGGAGCTTTATTTACCATGCAGGGTAAGAGGATATTAGGCTTCATTTACATGCGGAATCATAATGAAGTTTGCAACTGCACTAAACTTCAGGCATGGTAGAAATAGATGTTTCTACAATGTGCCAAAGCAGTTCCCCCTCCCCTCCCTGACAGCTTTGGCCCCAAGTCTGCTGTAGCAGTGCAGGCCCAAGTGATGGTCAGACTTGCCAAGTCTGAATCCTACACAATACTAAAAAGATAATTTTATAACTTAAAATTACAGGCCATTCCCCTAAGCTGGCAATGAGGCTATTTTAAGTGGTAGAGACAAAGCAGTTTTTACTGCCTCTGTCATTGGCAAAGACCACTACTCCAGTACCCAGCAGTCAGCAGCAGAAATTACACCAGGACAGGGTGACTGTATTTTTACTTGCTTCTATTTGTGACAAAATTAGCCCTTTCCAACTCTACAACACATGCAGCATCCCAATTCTGGACTGGAGATCTGTATTTAATGACTGACTGGTGCTAAGAAAGGCACTGCATTCAATGTCACTACAACTCTGGACAGATAGTAAGGAAAGGCTAAGCCAGCCTCAAAACATCTCACTTGTGCACAACAGCTTTTCTTTGGTTTTGCTGTTTCCCTTTAACACTACAGTTAGACAAGGAGATTTTACATCCAGGTGTACCACCTCTCACCGTCATTCTGTCGTGCTGGAATACACAATTCCATTTTCAACATTATCCCTTTGGGCTGTATTTCTAACTTAAATAGCACTGACATATAAATCCTAACATAAGGATTTTAAGAGGTTAAGAGATTTTAACTGCAGCAAGCACACTAATAACATGTAGCATATTAGTTTCTGGGTTCCACATGGGTATCCAGAGGTTTAAACTGCAGTGTTCTGTCTCCTTGTGATGCTGTTAGAGAATCGAAATGCATTTAAATGGATTTAAATACACACATACCTGAACTGTCTGTCCTCTGAGATGCTTTGTTCTTCCCACCTTTCTCCTTGCTTCCTTTTGTAAAGGTGGCCAGCTTGGTAGGGATCTGCTGCTGGACTGCAGCTGGTTTCTGGATCTGGTTGGTTGCACTCAAGAGATGTATTGGCACTTCATTCTTGAGGGCCAGAACGGGCCGGTTCTCCAGGGTGGTGCTGTCCCTGCGGACCAAGTCCGGCCGCTCCAGGTAATCCAGCCCAGCCACACTCACTCTCACAGAGGATTTCAGCATAGGTGGAGAGGGTTCTACTCCTTCCCCGTTGAAGCTGATGGAATGACTCAGCATCTGGCTCTGTGTGAGGAAAAAGGCATTTTAAGTCAAATAGGGGTTTTCACCCTCTCCAGGACAATAAGGAGAGACCGCCCTCAGCCCTGAGAACATGAAGCACTTCCTAGTGAAAAGGAGAATAGATAAGATGAAGCCTGAAGCTTGCTGGGAAACAGAAGGAAGAGCAAGAGTGTAAGTCCTTGGGCACTGAAAACAACCTCAGCAGCTTCAAACTGCTTAATACTGCACGTAGGAAAGGAATGCAAGAGCAGACTGCACTGAGTGATGATAGGATGGAAAGCAGGACTTTCAGATGGTATCAAAGAACCAATTTAATCAGACTTCGAAGTTCCCATTATGAAACACTGGAAATGCTTTCAGAAATCAACTGTACAAAATGCTATAGATGTTGCACAGCTCCTGCAATCACTTGCCTGCAATAGGGCAGTTGCTGTATTTAGAAAATCCTCTGTCAGTCACAATCAAAAATAACTTATTCTCCATTTCTATCTTTAAAAAAAAATATATTCTCATTACCAGAGATTTTCTGGTAATTGTGGAATTTCACAGACTCTGGGGAACTGCCAAGCTCTGATCTCTCTGACAGCAGCCACCACCAGCTATTTCAGGTGGCGGTTCAAGGAGCCCAGTAAAATGCAAAAATGGGTTAGTGCTGTAACAAGTGCAACCTTTATTCGGAAGCAAGCAGGTTAACAGAAATAACCCTCCAAGAAAACAAATTCCTCACCTGGCCCATTTCTGGGGAGAACGTGCCTGACACTGTGTTCTGCTTCTTCAGCTTCCTCAGCTGATCCAGACGCTCTTTTTCTTTCTCGACTGCTCTCTGGGCTTCCCTCAGCCTCTCCAGGTTGTGCTGATAGGCTTCTTGCTGCCTGTCCAGTTCTTCCCTGTCCTGATTCACCTTCTCCAACTTCTGCCGAGCCTCCTCCTCGCGCTCCTGCAGTCGAGCTTCCCTGATTTCAAACTCCCTCTGCTGCCGACTCCTTTCCCGCTCCAGGCGCTGCTGCTCCAGCTTCAGCTGGTTCTGAAGCTTCTGGACATTCATCAGTTCTTCCCTCTGCTTTTCCAAGTTCCTCTGTTTCTCCTGCTCCAGCAGCAGATTCCCTCGGGTGGACTGCAGCCGGTATTGTTTCTCCCGGTCTGCCATGGTGGCGGTGGCTCTCTGCACCTCAATGTAACTGTCCTGCTGAGATATCACTGCCTGGAGGGGTTCAAAAAACATGCACAGCTCAGCAGAAGACAACAGCATCTACCAGGTTAGATCACCGAGTCTTTTGTCTTCCAGAGCAGATCTAAACTCCAGCTTGTACAGCCCATGGTGACTGACACAATATTGAAGATGGCCAAGCAAATAAATTATGCTTATGTGTGTCAAAGTGAATGTTTCTTGCACCTAGAATTGTTACCCCAAACCAAATCAGGCAAAATATTGCTGATTACAAGGCTGCAGCAAAACCAACTAATATATACACACATGGATATCAACAATTTAAAGAGGAAATGAGCACATGGAGCAGATGGAGCTCAAAGCAGCAAAATAACTAAGTGGGCAGGAAAAAGGAAACAGTTACTTCAGACAACAGCTCTAACACTTCCTTCAAAATACCAGACACAGTGTTGGTTTCCTTGAATCTCAGGTCTAAACTGCACTTCATTCTAGCTTTAGGGGATATTCTCAAGGTAGCTCCTCTCCACACCTGCATACATTTTATTATATTTAATGCCTAACAAATCTCTTGGATAGCAAACAGTGGTTTACCTGAAGGCTGAAGAGCAACTGTAACAGTGTTTGTATCCTTTGCACAAGCTGAAAAGGAGGAAAAAAAGCATTAGGCACTTAAGCAGAGCTGTTTGGATATATTAGACTTTAAAAAAATGTCTAAGCAGTGAAAATAGCCCATGGTATCTGTACAAAAACACATGCAATGGAAGCATGGCTACCAGAGACACAGTAGCAGCCAATACGCAGGCACAAGGAATTTCAGTGTATTATTCTTGTGCAGATGTGAATCAGTGCTCAGCAACTCTCCTTGGGATTCCACAGATCACTCCTCACCATCTTCTCTCCATCTGAGCTGTGTAACAATCACTTCCTCCCATGCTTCAGCCCTGAATCGCTACACAGATACAGCCCTCACAGGAGGCTCAGAGGCCAGTTTGGTCACAGGGCTGGGAACACGCAATTGCTCCAAAGATGCAGGAAAAGTAGTCATCCAGCTCCTTGAAATGTGTGCTTACATCCCCAGAACCCATCTTTGGTTTCTGTCAGGACTTTTATCTTTGCATTCATAATGTGTTAGAGATACAGGCTGTTAATCTGCTGGAATCTATAGACATTACAAATAATGACTTTTTGGCGGGTTTGTTTGGTTTTGTTTGGTTTGCTCTTATTATAACATGGCTTTTTGCCATTAGATTTCTTAACAGCAGAAGCAACCTACCTGTGCCTCTATGGTAGGCTGAAAACCACTGCTCTCATCCAGCCTCATTCCATCACTCTGTAAAAAAGACATAGAGACACATGTTGGGCACTGGCAGTGCTGCCAGAATAAGCTGGAAGGGTTCGTCCCATGAGGGAACAGGTACTGCTGGAGCACAGATTCCTCCCATGCACTGAAGGACATACATCAAAAATACTGAAACCAGGGGCCAGGCTGGAACAGGAGCATGGTGATTAAAGCCACTGTTAATGGTACAGCATCAAACAAGCAAATGGAAAAGCGATTTATCTTGTCTCTCGAGTGCTAAGCTACCAACTTACCCCACAAAGCATCCTTAATAGAGCTGAGTAATTTGACAGACAAAACTGTTCCAGTCCAGTCCTGCCAGCTATCAGGATTTTTAACTTTGCAATATTTGTTCTGCACCATTACTATGATGAGGAACACAAGGAAATGCATTTAAATCACTCATAAAATCAACATACGGTTTGAGATCCTTCTTCTGCATCAGAAGGGAGGTCATGGACTTGCACATCTGAACTTGCTGCAGGGGCTCTCCAGTCCCACTGTCTCTGGTCACCAGCACTGTTCTTCCTACCACCTGAAAGAAGAGTGGAGTATGAGGAGCTTACACCAGCACAGGGCCTGGGAAAACTCAGTGAGTAACAGAGTAAGCAGAAAAACATAGTGAGTGTGAAGTCAGAACCAATACACAACTGCATGGCTTCTCCATGCTGATTCCAGCTGGGAGACAACAGTGGACTGCTCAAAAAAGTCTAAAAACTTGAGGAGAATGGGTTAAAATAAATTGGGACAGTAAGTTCAAATTACATTATACTATTTTCAGTCAAGGAGCCACGATGTCTGCATGAAAATAATTGGCTGTGGCTCCCAGAATTGCAGACTCATAACATGGAATACTGGTTTAGTAGGAATATTCTATTCAAAGCAGCACCACTGTGAGTGTGGAAGGAGGTAAAGGAAAATGGAAACTATGTTGTAAAAAGTACCTATGTTATGACACATACAGAACATTTCAGAGACAACAGAAGTATTTTAGAGATTAATAATCAGTGAAATAAAGACCATTTGGTTTTTCAATAAATGCATGAAGCAAAAATGGAGATAAAGAGTATCTAGTCTTTCCTCACATTTCATTAATTAACTGATAAATCATCTGTGCCAAAAGGACAATTTATATTATTTAAGGATTCAGCAAACCTCTAGTGACTGTGCAGATACAAAGTGGGAAAAAAGTGTTCATGACTCAGTAATAAAAGCAGACAGCTGAATTCAAATTTTCTAGGTTTTCAGGTCAAGCTCATTTTTTTCAACAAAATTAAAATTCTGTGTGGAATTGTGGTAATTATAAAATATGGGTTAAGGCAATAAAGTATGGGTTATGCTCTTAGCATAACACTGACAGCCCTGCTCTGCTCTCTAGTGTTGGTATCAGGAGTAAGAAAATCCAACATGCTGCAAATTTGCTCTGATCCTCATTTTAGAGCCAGGTGAAGCTTCCTTACATAAGAGCCTCAATTCCTTGTTCTCATTCTCTGTGCAGTGAAGGCATTAAAGAGCTAAGGAGCTCAGGAAAATGCTGAATGGTCCTTTTCTTACTTTTACTTGAAACTGAGGGACTACTGTCATGTCCTCCAAAGGTCTCTACTCTCCGGGCGAGTCCTGACCCAGAGCCATCCTCAGGCTGACAGGATCCACTGCCAAAGTGAGTGAAGATAAGGTCCTGGAGGTTTTCAGCTAGGAAAGAGGAGAACGTGTCATGTAAACAGCCATGTCTATGCTGCCATACAAGTTGTCATGCTAACAAGTTTAAAAAAAACATTTAAACCATCAAGTCCATTAAAAGATCAGGTAGTCAGAGATGTCCTGCAGTACAGATGAGTTTTTCTTTGAGATTCGCTCTGTATGACAGGCTCTTTGTATACGGATGAGCTCTTACCTAACTGCAAGTTAAGATTATTAAGCCTTGAATGTTTGGGTTTTCTTTTTTTTTTCTCTTCAAAAGAGAAATTATGCTTGTGCTTATTTTCTTTCTAAATATACTATCTTTAGATAGGCTATTTTTAATATATAACCCTCCTATAATATTACATTTCAGGATTGGTGTATTATTAGAGCACTTAGTTACCCTTTCTGAACAGACTCATCCCAAGACTCCATTGGTTGATCCTTAACAAATAAACCAATCCAAGCTGTGAAGGTCTTCTACCTAAATTCACAAGTGCACTTCACCTTTCTTGTAGATTAGTTGTGAGAACAAGGAAGTCTGAACTATGTTACATAAAAGTATTATGTTATTACAGGACGGTTTTCAGGACCTGCTGCTGGTTCCCATCCCTGCACCTGAGTGAATGCCTCCACAGCCTCACATTCCATCTACCTTCAGTCACTGCAGACTTCAAAATCGTCTCTCCTTGCAGGTTTTCTGAGATATCTCCCCGAAAAAGCAGCCGAGCTCGGGATCCTTGGGAATGGTCTTCAAAGCCATTCATTTCAGACATTTCTGCATAGATCTGTTGCTTCTCAGTCAGACTTTGCAGAATCAGGTCGTCTTTCATGTTCAAACGCTCTAAAGGAAGAAACAAATCCAGTCAGAGTACACTCCCTGTAAGAGTAGAGTGTTCAGTTTGGAAGATTATCACTCATTTTATGATCGGAGATTTAATTAATTAAATGCAGAGATATAATTAACAGTTAAGGGGAAAACCTATGGAGCAGGTAGAGCTTATTAGACTCTTTAGCTACTGTTTCTATATAATCTTACACCATTGTGAAAGACTTATGAAGGAGAAACTTGATCACATCATGTGATAAAGAATTAGACAGTCATAAATCACAGACGATGCTGAAAAGCAGCTCATGGAATATATAACTAAGTCTGAAAAGCAGCTCATGGAATATATAACTAAGTCATTACCTTGAAAATCTTTTAACTTTGCAGCTCTTGCTTCAGCCATCCTCCTCTCTGCTTCAGGTTCATTAAATGTTCCTCCTTCTTCATCAGGACAGCTGTACAAAGGGAAAGACAGATCTATGCTTGATTTGCGCATTAGATGATTTAAAACCATCTCAGGATTCAACCTGAGATTCAACCTTTTGCCTTGGATCTGGTTTATCCTGAGTGTCATTCTTCCTCCTTTATCCAAAGCCCTCTTGCATTTGACATCTGTAAACCAAATTTCTTGTCTCTTTTTTTTTTTTTTTTAAAGATAAAAGCAGAATAAAGTCTTTGACTGGTTTTTATTGCATCTTTATCAGTAGCTTCTTCTCAATGAACACAAACAGAATCGCACACTAAAGTCTTAAAGAGAAAGTTGAGGGAGAGTGTAATGGATTTTTAAGATGAATTTACATCTGAGTGCTGCAAAAAGAAGACAGATGAGCAAGAAATTAAGCCCTCCTGCTTTCCCTCCTGACTTACCTTTCCACAGCCCTGCGGATGTGTGCCATCCAGGAATTCCTCTCCTCTTTGGAGCTGGTGTGAATTTCATACATTTCTGGTCCTTTTAAGGAAGCACTAATTAAAAACATTGCCTTTTCCTCATTAGCCACCTCTCTCACAATCAGCTTTTGTAATGAGATAACTGGTGGTTTAGAGTCCTGCAAAGTAAAATATCATTTATTGCACTACATTATTTATGTTCTTTAGGATTTCTGCTTCCTAGCTCCCCCCTCTTCCCACTTATACAAACCCACCAGGAGCTGCAATATCACAATATAACTCCAACCTTTTCACATGACACTTTTGACATTGTTATTTTTTTACCATCAACCATTGATGAAAATGTGGAATGAAGAATGTGCATGTCAACACCTGATCGAACATTAAACTGTGTGTCAATTTAAACACCTGAGGATTCCCATTGGGTCCCAGAAGTCAAGAAAAGGCTCAAAAAACTTTGCTCAAAAAGAGGCAGATGCAAAATTTGAAAAAGAAAGCAAAAACCTAAATGACACCTGAAGAGAAAGAAGAGACCAAGAGGAAGTGTTAGAGGTTCGAAGTAGGCAAGTTAGCCACAAAAGAAATAAAATCCTAACACAGAGGTGTTACAGAGTGTCACGCCCTGAGAACAATGAAACAAGGTGACAGATAGCGTATTGTATAACGAGGATCAACAGGATTAGCTGTCAGTCTTTGCAGGGAAAAACACATTTACAGAGGGATATTAAGTTACTAAAAACCTATCTAGGCTTTTTACAGCATAAGTCCAACACATGTAGCCTAGAAAGTTCCTTCCAGGATAAAGCAGCTCTTTGTAACTGCTGAGCCTTCACAGAATAATCTAGAACAGTCAGGAACTGAACTGTGAAGAACATCAGGAACACTAGGTTTTTCCAACTTCCCTGAGCAGCTGCACTGCAATTCCAGCCATGAGCAGATGTCACTGGAAAAACAGAATCACTAAGCAGATCCATTTGCTCCTCTCACTTGCTTGATTTATTAATGGAGAAGTAATATTAAATTTCAATTGAACTGTATACATAAAAATATGCAAAAAATTGGTCAGACTCTAACTGTAGAGTATGTTTCCAGAGGGGAAAAAAAATCCACCACATAGCACCCTGTTCTGTGCATTAGGAGAAGGGTAATTTGAAAAGCAGTTGCTTTTTTTTGAGGTCATTAAAATAGCTTTTGCCATTAGAATTCAGCTTTAATGTTAATGTCTTAAAAAAAATACATTCAAGAAAACAATTACATTACTGGTTCTATTACAGCCATAACTGAACTAGATCAGAACAAAATGTACACAATTAACTGCTCTGATGATACCTGTGGAAATGCCCTGGGAAAGCAAGTGAATCCACTGAATGTTTTAGAGTGCTGCAGTAATATCTGCATTTCCTGTGTTTCAGGAAAGTTCTCTGGCCCCAGTAAATCTCAGGGCACTGTGACCACGGTCACCACATCCCTAATGGAAATGACAGATTCTTTCCCTGCACATTAAACAGAGGCAGGACTTATTTACAAGTGACTTTCAAAGCACAGTTCTGGTGTGTGTAATGTCTATGACTTGTACAAAACCTCAGCCTAAAAAATTTAGTGAAAGGGGAAGTCGCAACACAAGAAGAGGAGAAGAAGAGGTCTGAGTGTGGAAATCACAGGAGAAAACCACTGGAGATGTGGATACAATGGGCTGATGCAAGGGAACACTGGTTTGCACTGGGAGACAGTGGGAGGGATTCAAGAAGGACCAGAACTGCCTCAGAAAAAGTGATTCTTAACAGCTGGCTGATTTATTAACCTAATTTTCTTTCTGAACCTCTAACAAGTATCTACCATCTCTAATTGTGTTTTTTCTGTAGTTACTGTCACTGCCATAAATACTTTAAGTGGATCTATTAAATAAGGAGAACAATACCTACCACTGATGCAAATGTGTATTTTTGGTCCTTTTCTTGTAAGAGCAACAGTACGTCAGTTAGCAGAACTGCCAGAATATCTACAGTAACAACAGAGACAAGAAAAATCAAAAGAAGTCACATTTTAAATCAGAAAGACTGGTCCAGACTCAAAAAATCACTTAACTTATATTTCCCGTGGGTCAGGGAATAGCACATCAACATTTGCAGTATTGGGTCTGCTACTGCCTTTCACCTGGGCTGTTCACACTGTTCAGAACCAGCACAGCACAAATAGAGCTGATTTAAAGCTTGAAAACACCTACACAGGCATCCTACCCATAGACTCCAGCACGCCAGAGGGAATGTGTCTCCCTCAACAGCAGATTCTTCTGGAACTGCAGCTGTTCACAGCACCACCTACTCTTGGCTGAATTTTCTGTGCCACTGAAGCTTCTCCTTGAACACTTGAGCAACAAAGTTGTTCAGATATTCCCTGGTGGCCCACTGTTTTGATTTTCTGGCAAAACAGGTATTATGCAGAACGAAGGTGTCATGGGGCTCACACGACACAGGTTTTGCAAAGTGTGAAGCAGATAATGCCTTTCCACAGGAGACTAAGTCAGAATGACTCAAAGCTTTGTCATCCACCTGAAGACCTTCCTCTTGAATTGGGAAGCAGATCAGCCAGATAATAAGCAAACAGCATAAGGAACTTATCATGCACCATTGGACAAGCCAAGAATAGAACAAGTGCTATTTCCTCCAATATCCTATTAAACAAGCAGGTTATTGTCATCTTATTTTATACCCAATCGATCAGTAATAAACAGTTACTAAAAAAAAAAACAAACAAAACCAAAAAAACACCCAACATAAATCTTGTTTCCCAGTTGCATTTTCCCCCTCCTGGTCCTTTACCTTTGAGTCTCCCTGATGCAGCTTTCCAGTACAGCATCCCATCCAGGAGGAGCCTCCTCTGTCCCATGTCATCCTTCCGGAAAAAAAGCCCATTCTTGCATTTCCCAGATGACTTCACCTCCATTTTGTGCATAATCTCCTTAAGTCGCTGCCCCTTCTCACACTCATTTACCATGGCATCTACATGAGTGATGGTGTCCTTAATTAAACTAAGGGCCTGGGTCAGCTCTTCATAATCTCTAGTTCCAGCTAAGGGAAAAGAGCAGCAGTCAGCCACATTTCCAACTTTGGAATGCAAGATAAGAGCCATCCAAACATTTTTTTAACATGCAGGTTCCATACTGAACATCTAACCGTATTTCCTAAGAGCTTAAGTTTAAGAATAAATTAAAATAAAATAATCTCTAATAAACCAACACGCTTGACTACTATGGGTTTGTGGCTGCAGACTTTGAACGCTGTCCTTCTCCAATGAGAAGGAGCTGAGAGAATTGGGACAGTTCGGCCTGGAGAAGAAAAGGCTTTGGGGTGACCTAATTGCAGCCTTTGAGCACCTGAAGGGGGCCCACAAGAGAGCTGGAGACTATTTACAAGGGCCTGGAGTGACAGGACAAGGGGGAATGGTCTTAAGCTGAAAGAGGGCAGAGTTAGATTAGGTATTAGGAAGAAATTCTTCCCTGTGAGGGTGGGGAGGCCCTGGGACAGGTTGCCCAGAGAAGCTGTGACTGCCCCATCCCTGGAAGTGTCCAAGGCCATGTTGGACAGGGCTTGGAGCAACCTGGGCTAGTGGGAGGTGTCCCTGCCCATGGCAGTGGGGTGGAACACGATGATCTTTAAGGTCCCTTCCAACCCAAACCATTCTGGGATTCTATAATTCTCTTGACCCTCTGATGAGGTGAGACTGCTCTGGATCCACACCTAAAACAGCATCTTCAGCCAACAAAGAAGTGAGAAAGCAGTTACCAGACTGTCCCTGCTTGTGTGAGGAAAGAACATGCAAAACATGGCAGAAAAGCTATCAACAGACAACTGTGAGGCTTCTAGAAAACACTCCACCTTCTGTGTTCTGAATGATCCGTTCCACCAGCACCGGGTACTTGGTGATGCGCTGGGTCACCAGGAGGATGCACTCCTGGACACCGAGTCTCCTCACAATGGGACAGTTCCCAATTTTCTAGAAAACAAGACACATCACACTCATTGTACATGTTGCTCTTCTAACTTCCTCTCCATTCACATGTTTTCTGTTTCAAATCATTTCTGTACATTAGGCATAACACCTCAAAATTAGCCGTACTCTTTTACTAAGGCAAAATTCCTGACAACACTCAAAAAATGACTTTTATTGCTGGAAAATATTTTAGGTATTTTTTTCAACTACTGTTAACTAAATGTGGAGTCAAGCAGGGAAAGTTCCAAATCTGAACTGTGTGACTGCCTATTGCTAACTGATTGTCTCTTTTTAAAGGATCAGTCCTTATATACATAGAATAAGTATTTTTTTAAAACCAGACACACCCACCTAACAGCCAAATTAGGCCAATAACAAAGAAATTAAGTCTCTATTTTACCACTGTATGTTCCCCAGCAGGCTGACCTAGAGAAACACATTCCTGTTTAGGCAGGGAGGACTGTAAAGCATAAGTTAGTGTGGTTGCAGACACAGCACACATCTGGCAGGAGAACACAGTACCAAGATCTATCTTTAAAAAGACTGAGGTTACATATTTTAAAACTCTGGTCACTTATTTAGTTCATTGAATTTAAAGATGTCTAGTTAAGATGAGCTATAAGTGTAGAGCTATGCTGGAAAGTTCACACAGTATCACTTACTGGTGACTGGAAAATGAGAATATTTACACCTCTGCAGAGCCATAAGATTCAGGTTACAGCTTCTACTTTGACCATACCTCTTCAGTCCTTCCTATTACTTGCACATTACAGTGTGCAGCAGATATACAAACAACCCAGGAGCCAATCTTCTGGGTTTATAAGGATGATGTCGTGAGCAAAACCTGACTAAGGGTCCCTGCTTTTTCTATACTAGCTCATCAACAGCATTTCTCATTGATTTAATTTATTATCAAGCCAATTTATCACGATGGCCACGCAGCAGGGCAGCCAGAGACAGAGCCATGAAAACAATCTAAAAATACAAGAAGCCAACAACCCCTCAGACAATGAGAATATGCCTCCCACCCTGCTCATTCATATTTAAGAGATCTTCAAGTACAAAACAAAGCCTAAAGCAGTGAAGTATATTTTGCATAGTCAGAACGGGAAACCTCTGGTTGTTGTTTACCTTTATTAAGTTTTGGAATTTCTTATTGCTTTGGAGCAGGTCTTTATAGTGACTAACAGCTTCATTGTGTCCACAACAGAACACACCGTATTTTTCTTTCATTCTCTCCCCATTTTCACCTGAAAACTAATCGGAAATATAAAAATCAAAGACATGAGTCACTCAGACTAAACTTATCTCCACTACAAACTCCAGGTTGTAGTGGTTTTTTAACATGCTTTATGGTGACTGATTTCTGAGACATTTCTCCAATATTTCAATTTCTTCTGTACCAGAAATAAGATTTATGCAGTTCGACATGTAAGAGCTTGGAATACCAGAAGATAACCAAAAATGAAATGATTGTAATTATGAGAATTTTTTAAAGGATTTCTGGGCCTCTGCACTTAAGAAGTCTGAGGACTGTAAAAGCTGAAAGGCAAAAAAGGGATCATGATATAATGACAGAAATTTTTGCATCCACTCCATGTAAGAATGGCGCTAAAGCTCTCATGAGTTCAATGGATCTTGACTGCATTTTCTAAAGGTTAGAACCAAGAAGTTTGGCATTAACTGCAGGAGAGCCATGTTTGGGATGGACACCAGGAATACGTTACTTTCCTTCTGGAACAGATGAAAAAGAGAAACAAAAAATCTGCAGTCACATATCCCACAACACGTATAAGCACACGCCCAAAGAACATTCAATGAACATTTAATGTTATTTGTGATGATATATTCCTGGGAGTTATGCTCCCACATTGCACTAGGAAGATAATCTTAAACCTGGGATGAAATCAATCTTTACATAACATCACTTTACCCTTACAGTTAGCTTTTTAGGAGTTTCATAGTGTCAACATCACTGGTAGAATTTAATTCACACCTGTTTTACCAAGAGGTCCCCAATGTTCTGGATTATATAATTCTGGTCACTGCCTTCTTCCAAGGATTCCTTCCGTCGCTCCTTTAACTGGAGCAGGAATTGCCCGTGCATCTCCAGCAGCTCATCCACACAGGGAAAGAGCTTGTTGATCACTACATTTGGGAACTGCAGCTCCTCTCTCATGGCTTTGGAGTACACCTTCAGCATGATTTTCAGTGTTCTAACATGGTGCATTTCAGTCTGCATTAGTTCTGGGCAAGGGGAAATACAAAAATAAAATCAAAAAGTCATTTATATGCCGTGCAGTGACTGCTGAGATGTAAGAGCAGGCTCTGAAACCCACCATCATCTTCTTCACCACAGTCTTTGCAACACTCATGTGAAGCTCTTAAATTTGCCTTGTTAATGTCCCAACCCAGCAGTGACTGTCCCCGCTTATTTAACGACATCTCCCAGTGGCTGTTGAGCTGCTCCCTAATTGTACAGCAGGGCTTTGCTGCCTATAGAGGCACACTGAAACCTGTGGGTTGCTTAAAAGCATTCACAGAAGAAATTCTGCACACTAAGACAGGTAACAGACCTGAAAATCTTCACGTGGTTTTAGTTTTCAGGCACAAGTCAAAATTGGAGCCCATAAGAACGATTTCTGCTTTGTTTCAAAACAGTGGTACTATGAAATAAGAAAAAGTTTTAAGAATAACAAATAACTCTTACCATAAATGACATCTTGCCTTTTTTTAACATTTTTGTGTCTATTTGCATAAGCTTGTTCCACTGCAACGCTCCAAGACTCTGCCTCAAACTCATGAGCATCTGTTTCTATTTCACTCCGGAGGGACACAGAATACGCATCTAGACCAAAAGCACATTTAATTTCAATTATTATTGTTTCTCATCATATCCTTCATTACCATCATTAACAACAACAAGAATAAAAACATCTCAGTGCTGCTTTAGGACTGTGTAAGAAGTTGCATAACAATCCTGAAAAGCACAGAAATTCCATACCTTCCAGAAAAATGGAGTCTGCTGTTGAAGGTGCAAGCGAGACAACGTCATCTGAAGTCTGCTTAAATTTTATAAAGCCTGAATCCCCTTCATCCATGTCTCCTGCAATCAGTCTAAATGGCCAAAGAAATTAGACCAAAAGACCAATACAGAACATTTACATTTTTTAAGTTACTTGACACAAAAAAACCCCAAAACAAAAACAATCCAACTACTTTAACAAGCATCTTTCCTAAACTATAGTGCAATTATCTTACAGTGAACAAATAAAAGGCATCATTGCACTCTTTAGACAGTTAAATCAATTTAGAAACTCCACCACTGAAATATTACAGTTTAATTAGAGCAGCATCAGCAGAGTTTGTAACTTCTGATTCGATAGTTTAAAAGGACATCACCTGGTGACAAGGCACAGTTCAGAGTACAAGGGGCACTATCACTGTGAAAGGAGCATTACTGGGACATAGCAAAAGTAAACAGCTACTAAAAACAGTTGATAGCTTTGAGTTAGTCTACTATTTTCATCAGGGTATTCTGCAGTTTAAAACACTGCTGTCTCCTATACCAGTCCCCAGTAGAACAACCTAGAATAGCTGAACTCAGAGGAGATTCCTGAATTTCACAACAATTCCCGACAAATGCATCCACGAAATAGATCATTTAGACAGATACTCAAATACTGCCTTACTTGTAGGATATCTTTTGTCACACAGGACAGAGGAACTAGAGACAAGGTGATTTAAACAAAAAAAAAAAGCATATTGTTCACGGAAATAACTTTCAGCATTAAAAGTTCAATAAAACCCTTCTGAGCCTGAAAACCAATGTTCTGTAACTGCTTTTCTTTTCACACTGGGGAAGGGGGGCAGCAGCTGAAGCCAGAGAGTTAGAAAAGAAGCAGTTTACTCACCCAAATTTACTAACAGCTCTAGCAGCGTTCAGTGAAGCCTGAGAGTTCCCTCTCTGGGCAATAGTCATGCCGAGGTTCCGGGACAGTGCTGGGGTGCCATCCGCTCCCAGGAGGAGACTTCGGGGCTGCTCTTTCAGGGAAGTGGCTAAAGAGGCAAAAATGGAATTGGTGCTCAGAAAGTGAGGCGGGCACTGCAGCTCGCCTGCCCTCAGCCCTCGCTCCGAGTGCGGCCGCAGCACCGACAGGATCTTGGATGTCAAGAGCTCATTGTCCAAAAAAACATTCTCATTCCATTTTCTTGAAAAGGAACCACAAAAAGACAGTTCGGGATGAGCTGGAATCGCATTGCTCCTGCCGCTGCTTTTTGAATTTGTATTCCCCATGCTCACCACTGGCTGCCCTCAGACTTGGCACAGTAAAGTGGCCCCAGAGATGCTCTGTTTTTATACTACCTGTGATCCTTCTAGAAATGTAAAGCTGCCACTTAACTTACTGTATTGGCTAAATCAGCAGGTCTGAAGTGCAGGAAATTGGTCCCTACTGTGCCCATTTAGTGTGGAAATTGCAAAGTATCTTCTCCTTTAGTAAAACACCAGAACCTACACACAATTATTCACACCCCACCGTATAAGGGCATAGAACATTTCATGGCAAACAAGAAAAATCAGAGATCACAGAAAAACCACAAGTTCTTTGCAATGCTTATTGCTCGCAGCAATTTATATCTGCATGCACACACACTGCACATAACAGATACCAGAGCTAAATTTAATTTTAATAATGCAGCTTTTTAATGCTTTTTAAATTTAGGCAGTCTGTGAACTGGAAAGATATTTGAAACTTTAATCACTATTACACAATACGTGGAAGCCTGTAATAGACTTATAAAAAATGGATACAATTATTTAGTACTAATGTATGTAATGAATGATAAGGACCAGGAGACAAAATACATCCTTTTAAAAAAGGAACTTCAGTGAAGTCAAAGACAAAGATTCAGGCAGATGATCTTTAGAACTGGTCCCTGACAAGGTCTGCAGCTGGCCTTTTTTCAAAGTGCTTTTAAGGACATGGGAGTGGGAGAGATCTCTTGGATCCTTGAACCCAGGGCTCTGCCACTGCAGGCACAGGCCAAGCTTCTGTCACAGTTCAGTGTCAGGGAGGCGCTCCAGGACCAGGAGGCTGCTGCTGCAGGACTTCAAGGGGGTCTCCAGTTCCCAGACAAGGTTTATGCGTCACCAATTTACATCTTTTCTAGTAAACACTGGCGTCCACCCATCCCCAAAAGTTCCCCCTTCTTAGTCTGCACTCCTCAGTGTACCTTCACTGATAATTATCTCTTCCTCCACATCTGCCTTGCTCAGTGAAGCACAGTTAAACCAAGGTATTTGTGGTTCTTCTCATGAAACAGGTTTTCCCACATTTTTTCATATCCCGTGCTCTATGTCTGCTTGTCTCTCATTTTATCTTCATCAACACACGAATTGTTTTAGGGCTGCAGGGGAGGTTTCATCAATGACATTTAACAGAAATTATATCACCACATCTTTTCCACCTGGAAATACCCTTCTCAAAAGCTTAGCTTTGAAAGCTCCTGGCTAAACACACAGCACATTCTCAGTCTACAGTAAACTGGGTAAACTGAGTCCTTTCCATCAGCTCCAAGTGATGAGCTCCAAGCGATGAGCTCCAAGTGATGAGCTCCAAGCCCCAAGAGGAGACTAATTAGATATTAGCATGATTTGTCAAGGCAGATTTCTTAAACAAAGGCTTAATAACCAACACCCTCCCATTTCCATTTGGGGAAGTACTGAAATCATGGCCATCGAGTTCTCTTTCTGTGCTCCACAAGCCAGGAACATCAAGTTCGGTTTCACAATAATAGGCCAAACCTAAAAATCTCCAGAGGCAAAACGTGGGGAGAGGGATAGGAGACACACAGTTTATATCTTTCTTAAAATTAATTTCTCTTTTACATTGATCCAACATCTTTGGGGTTTTTTTGCTAGGCACTGCAGTGTGCAGGGTTATGCTGTGGGTAAGAACATACAATGCCCGGGCTATTAGCTGTTCCTTTAATTTCCAGCCTCTGCTTTTGACTACGGAAAATGAGCACTGGCTGCCTGGTAGAGTCTGCACCGAGAAAAAGCCATTTTCTGAGTTCAATTAGCACTGTCTGCTCACTGCTGAGAGCCCTCATCGATCACTGTTACCCTCACACAGACCAGGCTGTGGTATCACAGAGCTGCTCACAACCAGCCCCACAGCCAACTTCTCCCATTTCATTAGTCCTTTTTCCTATTTTAGCCTCTGCACTTTCTCCTAAATGCACAAACCCATTCTTGGTAATGCAAACAGCCACTTATCTCCTTATAACAATTGTTCCCCGTGTTACTTCTTGGTAAGAACTGTGTCATGAAGAAGCACCTTCTAATGTAAATGCACCTGAAAAAACCTGAAATACCCAGAGCATTGCCCAGAAACCCATGTCAGCTGTGTTCTGACAGCTGTCAATCAAATAACTCTGCTCTAGTTCCACTCAAACACCTTAGAGGAAAAAAGTCTGTTCTCTTAATGCAGACCTTGTAACGTCTACAAATTAAAATGCCATTTAATACACCTGCGACCATGATGGTCTTTTCCAGGAGCAAAAAGATATTTCAGAGCCTATGTTGCAAGAGAGCTGTTCTTTCTTCTTGGGTTTTTTTTTCCTCTCAGATCCTTTTTTCCTACTTTGTTTCAACAAAGACTTATGTTCAGACCATTAGTGCTAGCTTGTCTTAGAGATTTCTAGCAGCCACTAGCTGCAGGCAAGTTTTAAATAGACAATTATGAAAATCTGATGTAAAACAAAGTTCACAGTTCTAGTCTTTTCAGAGGCCAGAGAATAGACAATCAATGAAAAACGAGCTTATCGATCCCTTTTCACCATGATATTTTGAGGTTACACAGCAAGAAGGTATAAAGAAAAATAAAAAGATAAAGAGATAAAAACACACAGGAGATTGCCAGGAGCCTCTAAGCCATTCCCAATAGAAAAAAAAATGAAGCCATCTTATTAAAAGAGACCTTCTCTATACTTCAATAACACACTGTGTATAGCCTTTAAAACATATTAAAGAAAAAAATACAATCGAACAGATAAGCCTTGAGCACAGAAATCACTCTTTAGTACAAACCTGGGGAAATGCACTGGGGCGAACTTTGTGAAGATCCAGAAGGTCTGTGCTGCAAATCTTTCTGCTATAGGAAAAAAGACAATATTCTTACACATACAGACTAAACTTTCAGTTCAAAATGAATCAGATTTTTCCTATCCTATAGCACTGACTGTAAGTGAAGCTGTACAGTGAAAATACAAAAGATTTAACACAGCAACAGCTTCGAGTTTTTTCATGTGTCAGAAGAGTGGCATATAGACATTAACACTTTGAGTAAAAATCCCATGAAGAATAAATCAGGCTGAAATACAACTAAAAACGAAGCTATAGCTGAATTAAAGCTATGATAATCAATGTATTGAATGAAAGCAGACCTTTTATGTTGACAGTCTTCATCTACTTTTTGTTGTTGTTTAATTTACAGCAATACTGACTAAACTAACCCAGCCAGTTTCCATAAAAATTTCAAACTGCATCTTTGGTAATTCTTGCAACCTTCTTGCATATTAAAAACCATTGAGATACAATTAAATAAGTAACACAGTCTGTAACAAATGGCTTTTGGAGAGCTCCTCTTTGGGGTTCTCATTTCTGACTTCCTTCCTCACCCCCATTTTGTGCCACTCCTCCCTCGCTGCTCTCTTCAAGGGTGGTTTGTCAGGGCTCATTCAGATGTGAAACTTTGGGTGATGGTGAAGAGTCAAAATGAAAGCACCAGAGCAAGTGAATCTTTTGGTTTAAAAGGAAAATGCACAATGCCCTGAGATGTTTAAAATTATATATCAAAAACCCCACAAGAACATTTCTGCCCCCAAACGAGTTACATTCTATATCACCAATTGCTCAAAGCACTTCCTCTTACCTCTAATTGCTCAGGTCTGAGCTGCTCTGCTCTCTCTTTTCCCCCTCACAGTACTCCCTAATCTGCTATCAGTCTCTGAAATCATCAACACTTGCAGGTTAAAACAAACTAAAACTCCCTCAAGTATTATTAGTTATAAGGGGAAGGAAATGCTTTTCAAAACCAATATCAGAATAAAAGACCCTGGCTGGCAGACAGACATCTATCTGAAACCAACCTGTGACCTTACATGCAATCACAGGCACCACGGTGACACAGATTAAAAATGAACAGCTTTGCAAGGCAAAGTTCATCACAGTTCACAAATGAAATCACTTATTCTGCATTGCCCAGCTTAGAAACAACATGCAACTGTTATGCCCAAATTGCCCTCCACTCCTCAGCTCTGAGACGGCACAACCTATTAAAACACATTGGCACAAAACTCAAAGGTACCACATAATTTAATTATGTTCCCCAAAAAAGTGATGGGTTTGAGCATTCTTATAAGGGTTAGTCACAGTTCTGAGGCACAAGGTAAGTAATTTTCAGTACAGCAATAAAATGTTTCACTTTATTTTCCCTACGTACATTATCATTAATTACTATAATGACAAATTAATAACTACTCGATGTCTTGAAGATGTAGGGCAAGATTCTGTGTTGATGTAAACTAAACCACTCACATAAATTAAACCTACTATGTCAAGCCTTGTCATTATAAAAAAAGAACAAATGTTAAAGCCCACCTTGGGTCTGATGCTGCTGCATTCAGCCAGCAAACTCCTGCAGTTCTTATGGACATTCACTGCACAATCTGAAACACACACACCAAAAAAAGTCTTAATTATGCTCGTCATTCCCACTGAGGGAAAGGAAAAGTGACATGTAATGGATCTCAATTTTGAAAGAGATGCAGAGTAAGCTCAGATGTTTTGGCAAGCATCCTTGTTGTGTTTGTTGTGGTCTTGATTTTACACCAAACACTCGAGTTTTTTCAGTAAGACTAAGGATCACTGATAGTGCAAGTCGCACATGGAGGTGTACAGAGCCACTCTGGAATGCAGGAGCAGTCTTCTGCTGGACCCGCACTCAGAGCACAGCCTTCCTCATCTTTGCAAAGGCTATTTTCCCCTGTCTCTCCAGTCAAAATTGACACCATTCAAGAGGGCAGCAATTTCTTTGGCTCCATAGGAATAGCTGCCTTTCTGCATGGAGTATTGCTGGGAGCTGAGCTCCAGTAAATTAAAGATCAAAACGCAACCCCAGAATCACGAGAGCACTGCCAGCACCACAGCATTACCCCTCTTCCATTTTCACAAAGGAACCACTCCCAGATTCAGGAACCAAAGCAGCCCTCTCACTCAAAAGCCATAAACCCATTAATAGTACAGTAAAATCCGATCCCTTTTTTTCCTTGTGATAACTACTGCTTGACAAAACAGAATGGCAATTGGTCATGTCAAATATTTTCCACAGTCTTTCAGCCCATCTAATAATCAAGATCCCTCATAAAAATCAAAGCAGGACACAGCAACTCAGTAAAGGACATTAGGATTTGTGTCTTCCCATATATTTCAGGCATGCCTATTAAAAGAGAAACTGAACAAAACTGGGAAGATGAACACCATATCTGCCAGAGAAAAGCCTGTTTATGTTTAAAGTACAGAGGAAAAACTACTAAAGGTCTCTTCAGAACCATCCCCCCTGCCTGGCGCCAGGACTGGGGATCTGCTTTAAGGCTTCTGGCTGGCCTAGAGAAATGCTCACTTGTGTTTTCCATAATTTCACAAAGAGTCTGAAAACAGGCCCAAAACACTTACATGGAAATAAATTAATAAAGACATAAAAACAGGACTGAGAGAAAGACTGAGTGCACAGACCTGCAAGATGCTTACACATTATGCAACTTCCTCGAGTGTGGGAAACAAAGTGCACAGTTCTGCTCACCATAAAATTCCACAAAAAAAATCACCTCCTACAACTTTTCTCTTATTTGAGATATTCCTACCACTACCACACCCCACACCACAAGCCAAAAGGCACTTCATCTAATTTCAAATGTGCCTCTGCAAACGCATGAGAAAAATGTATCAAAATTATTCACTTGCTAAAACCATGTAGAGAATAACAAATATATTCGTTATTTCAGCATTGATAAGGCCTCCCCCTCTCACCAGGAAATGAAGAGCTTGTTAAAAGACATGCCTCAACAACAAACAAGCAATTAACAATGGAAACCACTTTTCTCCTGAGACAAAGGAACAAGCTGGACAACAAAAATCACCACACAAAAGGAAATAGAGAAAATTCTCCATGACATCAGAGTCCTGCTCACAGACAGGTTCCTTTCAGGGCAGAACATGAGGACTGCTGGAGGCAGTGTTCCTACAGCCACTGCCTTCCCATACAGTCCTGGAATCCACTGCATTTATCTAGAATTCTGTAATATAGTCATCTTTATGCATTTTATCAAACTTCAACTAGACATTCCTATTCCCTGACATTTACCTATATTCAGTGATTACATTCAGTAATTCTTTTCCTATCAAAGATTAGTGGGACCAATTCCAGTTCAAAAGCTTGAGAACCTTGTTAAGGTAACTGTAAAAGGGATCTCACTTAAAAATGGGTTTCAATTTTAAAATCACTACTTGCTCAGTTAAAGATAACAACTTAGAGCGCTCTTAGTAGGTATTTTTCACTTAATCAGCTGACATATCTAATAGTGCTGGGCATGACTTTCCTGTGCTGCAGAAAGATTCTTTACACAACAGGAGAGAACATACTGGAAAACAGGAAAGTGCTACAGAAAAGCCTCAGAAAACTGCAGCTGAGTCCAAGGACTTGATTATCCACGAGGTTATTTGAAATGCATTTACTCCATGACTTCCAAGGCGCATTATTTTTGCCCACAATTTTGAAACCTGACAAAAGAATCAGACTGTTTTACAAGCACACTTCATTTTATAAGACATGTTCCACCTTCCCCTATTCAACACACTGCTGCAATCACTGCTGAAGGAAGGACACCTCAATTCAAGATTAGAACACACTTTTGAATACTAGTGAATGTGGTTTCCTTTTTCTGCATGTAAGATCTCTATATTCTTTATTCCTATTACTCTGCATTCTTATTCAGCCTCTTCGAACAGGGTATCAGAGAACTGCACGGGTCAAGAAACAGTGAAAGGAAGAATGAGGGACAGGGGACAGTGAAGGAGTGACAGGAACCCGCACACACGGAGGCTGATGTTTAAGAATGTGAAGGCTTGTTACAGGTGTATAGAAATATCAGACCTCTAACAGGTGTATAGAAATAACAAAACTCTACCCTCTCCTGCCATCCAAAGAAAAGCAGCATCAGTAAACTCAAAACTGACAAAGAAAAATATTTTTGCATGTACCATCAGTAACTGGTAGCATTTGGTCTTATTCAGATCAAGAATTTGCGAAGGTACAAAAATTAAATGGATAGTTCTTTTGGCAAGCTCTTCCCAAACTGGAGAGGCACAAAAGGTATTCCTGAGAAAGGCAGAGAGAAAGACTCAGAGCACTGCAGCTGGGCTCTTCCCTATCTTTTCCCTCCATTACTCCCTGGAATTGCAGGAAGATTTATTTGGCAACAAAAAGCAGATTCTCTGAAGGATGACGAAAGAGCCACAGCTCCGGCCAGTGCTGAGAACACCAGGTAAAGTGCCAACACACAGAGAGGATCCAAGGATTTGAGTCACCTCGATTAGATGGGAACAGCACCACTCCTAGAGCTAAAGGTGCAAGAGCCACCGACACCTCACAGAGGGTGGGAGCCGAGCAAACCCACTGTGGTTATGTCTGGGCTTTAATCAACAGCTTTGGAATTAAGGCTGAGAATTTTGGGAGCATCACATTAGCCCAGATCTGCTTACTGCAGGGATTGTCACTCCCTCGGAAGCATTTTGCAGGGGTCAGTGCCAGCGATGACCTAATGACAGAGAAACTGAAACAGGGGCCTCAACCAGCAGTGAAATATTTAAGAGTAAAAGGCTCATAAACACCATAAAAGATCCTGTTCACGATTGAGAGTAATGAATTTAATAGCTGGAATAACCAAAAACCTTCCCTTATTAATGAGATGTTTTCCCAAAGGCTCACAGTAACTAATTTACAGCTTAGGAGTATTTTATTGGACAACACATGATAACACCCAAAAGCATCACCCCGCTCACAGTATGTAAGAGGGCACCAAAACACGGTGGAAAGGAGCAGGCAAATGCATTTTCTTCCCGAGCTGGAATACCTTCCAGGGGATCAGATACTGACAATGTCCTATAAATATCTCCCAGAACTGGATTCCAGGACAAATCTATGACTCACCAGACATTATGAGCACTATGACCCTGACCTTTGGTCTGGAGCGGTACTGCCCAATAAAATAACTCTTAAAAGGCCATTTGCAAACAACTAACACACAAACCCACTGTGATTAATCTAAAATTGAACTGCTGATTTTTTTTTCTCAAGGAATTTTTTTTGTGTGTTTTGTAAATTACAGATTAAAAAAAAACCACTTTAAAGCAGTGTAAATTCAGGCAGGGACACCTTGTAACATTTCAATGATAAAAGCAGTTCAAGCACTATTTTACTGCTATTCACCACATATTAAATCCAAGCATCAGAAGAGAGCCAAGGACAAAGAGCTGCCTTGTGAAATTAATAATTTTCCTGTTTTCAAGTGTCCAATGCTTCAGGGATCAAAGAGAACCTCTTTCCTCTTTCTTCACCCTTACACCACATAAGGAACTCCTCCCTCTTGAACTGACAAAAGAAACAACCTGCACATCAATGATTAATCCAGAATACAAAATCTGACTCTATACCCAGAGATACACAAGACAGCAGCTGAGAAACATTTTGAACCGCTACTGCATTCCAGAATAAGCAGAGGCACTTTGTGATAGATCTCCTCAGGAAAGAGGAGGAGTCTCAGTGGACCATAGGAAGTTTCTGTGCTGGGTAAATTCAGGTCAGGTTTCTTTAGGAACTCGGAGCAGATTTAACTTTGTCCTAGTGGTTCTGGTGGTCAATGTTTACTTGTCTTCTCATCTGCTTAATTACGCAGAGGCAGAAACCAAAAGCTGGAAGGGTGCAGGGAGATGAGATACTTCACATTCTGAAATAGAGACACTCCACGCCAGAGAGCAACAGCACTAAATTATCAAGTTTCAGCCTCTCTCTTAGAGCATTCCTCTTTGTCTCCAAAACAACCTATAATTACTTTCTCACTGTATCTGGTTTTATTGTCAAAATATCAGCAAAACAAATCAGGGAGAGGGGTTGTGTTATTCCTAACACTGCAAGTTCTGGTGGCCAAGGGGTTTTCTTTACAAAAACACATAAACAACTGATGTTTCTGTTTTTCAAACGACACCAAGTAAAATTTCCATATTATCCTAAAGAAAGACAAGTCCCAATTCGATTCTCTCATGCTGAAGCCTTCCCCCATTGTAAGAAACGCTACAGAACTGAAGCAGCAACTATGACAATCATAAAAGGTATTTAAAATATTTCATAGGTAAACAGGAGGTGGAACTACAACACACAATGTCCGATGGCTCCTGTTTGAGAACCATGTTTCTTTTTTTTTTTTTTACCATGTCAAAGAGAAACTACCAAACTACCACTTGTAATTTCATAAATTTAAACAAAAAGTGCCAATTAAAAAAGGCACCCACAGAACTCTCTAAAGAGGGGAGTGAGAAGGAACTGAGAAGCAGCCATTTCTCCTCTTGGTTTTACATAGATGACACACAAAATCTTCAAACAATATTCAGAAATTATGCTTATTTATTAGAACAGCAACACCAGATATAGTACAAGAAACAGTCAGAAAGTTATTTGTTCAAATCACTCCCTGTTTCCCACTACCTCCTCCAAAATCCCTCACCGCCCTGACCTCCTGCCAGGGGTTCCTTTCCAACACACCTGAGCTAAGCTGATACCATCTCCCGCTTCTCTCCCTAAGGTGCCAGGGTTGGGGAATATTTAAAATGGGTCAGTCATCGCAACTCCGGATAAAGAGAAGATTTCACTGTTTTTTTTCCAAACACATTTAAGGTCTTTCACGCACATCCCGGACTTCTGAAGGTACACCAGTACCTGCAATGTGTGTAAGCACCCAGAGGACGAGGACGAGGTGCAGGATTTAATGATCAGGATTTAAGGATGCTCAGACTAAAATTGTGGCAGAAAGGGACACAACTTCACACCAGGCTACAGCCACTCGCCTCCCTAACAACACACAGCAACAGTTCACTCCTTCTTTAGCCCCTAAAAGAGCTTTCTAATGTAAACACTGGATCTTCCAAGCTGCGTCCCGCCCCACAGCTGAAGCCATGAGCTGCAAAGGTCGGGACG
>NW_021938834.1:500181-731288 GCF_001715985.3 Manacus vitellinus
CCCGGGAGCCACCGCCACAGCAACAGGAAACGCCCCCGTGTCCCGGAAGGAGAAGCGGGATGTGAGGGTGCGCCTGCGCGGGCGGCACGGCCGGGGTGGGTCTCGGCCCCTCGGGGAGCGCGGGCGGACAGTCACAACCTGTGTCCTGCCCTGGAGGAGAGCACACAGACCCTTTCCAGACCGTGTTTTCCCTCAGGGAGGGCACATGGCCACCGCCGACCAGTGCCTGTCCCTCAAGGAGGACACAGCCACCACAGCCCGCGCCTGCCCCCCAGGGTGGGCAGAGCAACCCATAGCTCTCGCTTTCTTTCAGGGAGGGCACACAGTCCTCTTAGCCCATGCTTTCCTTCACGGAGGGCACATGGCTACTGCCGACCAGCAGGGAGTGCACGGCCACACATACTCTGCATGTTCCCCTAAGGAAGGGCACGACACCCCAGCCCGTGTTTTCTTCTCGTGGAGGGCTCACAGGCACCTTTAGCCCACACCTTCCCTGAGGGAGGGCACACGGTCCCCCCCTGACCCACGCTTTCTCCTCAAGGAAAGCACAAGCACCCCAATCCCACATCTCTTCCTCAGGGAGGGCTTACGGCCCCCTTAGCCTGTGGCTTCCCTCATGGAGGGCACATGGACAAGCCTAAGCCCATGCTCTGTCCTCTGAGAGGGCTCACAGCCACCCATAACCTGCTCCTTCCCCTCAGGGAGGGCACATGGACACCCATAGCCTGCTCCTTCCCCTCATGGGAGGGTACGACCAGCCCACACTTTTCCCCTCAGGGAGGGCACACGACCACCCATACCCTGCACTTTCCTTCAGAGAGGGCACACAGTGTGTGTCCCTCAGCCCGCATCTGCCCCTCAGGGAGGGCACAACTACCCATAGCCCGTGCCTTTCCTGAGAGAGGGTACACAGGCCCCCCCCAGCCACACGTCCCCCTGAGCAAGGTCACAAGCCTCCTTAGCCCACACATTCCTCTCTGGGACAGCACATGGCCACCCTTAGCCCATGCTTTCCCTTCAGAGAGGGCAAACAGCTCCTCTCGGCCCATGCGTTCCCCTCAGGGAGGGCATGACCACCCTCAGCCCACGCTTTTTCCTCAGGGAGGGCACACGATTCCCCCCAACATTCATAAAAACTAAAGAGGCCCATAACAGCTGGGATGTGGCATCCCCAGTGACAGCTTTAACATGGTACTTCATGTGTACACAGCACACAGCCTGGCACTTGAAATACATAATTCGATATTAAAAGCCTGGTGGGATTTACCATCCCAAAGTACTGAAGTGTTTATGGACACCCTTACCAAGGCAAGGCTGGGGTGCCCGGTGGGTTGGCAGATGCTGGCTTCCCTATCTGCCCTCAAGAGCAAGTGCCTGCCCAGGCCTTTGCCAGTGATCCTTGCACAGACAAATGGCGAGAGCAAAGGGGAATTATCTTCATTACCAGCAGATCCATGCACTGACTTGTAGAACCAAACTGCTTGCTGGAAAAACCATCTTTTCCCTGACACCAGTGTGGTTTGATGTATTAGCACCAGGCTCCTGGAGTACTCAGTGCAGGGAAAAAAACTGGGAAGAGCTCACTATCCAACCTTACCTCCCTATTTCACTCTGAGGATTTACAGTGCTGATCAAAAGTCTGTTGTATTTTCAGTCACACATATCCAAGTTGCCTGTTGAGCCTGAAAACACAGCATACACGATTGCAAAACAAACTTCCCTCTCAAAATCCACCCTGCGGCTTTCCCATGCTGCTCTGAAAGAACCTGCCACAGGTTGGGCTTGAAATGTGCTGAAATCCTGCCATGGGACCAGTATGGTCTCTGGTTTCCACACTGCCACCTGTTTAATTGATTTTATTTTTCTCTTCATCTCATAGTTGCAAACTTTTCCAAAATGTTCCCTTTTGTGCTGCTTCCCTACAGGACTGAGTACAATGAGGTCCCAGTTGTTTATTGGGGCCTGTCAGCACTACAGGGACATAATCATTAAGTAAAGCAGTTTGGGGTTAAACAGCTGGCTGTCACTTGGTGACTGATTCATCCCTGGGCACTTCAAACTTTGTGCTTCACTGTAATGTAAAAGTAAAGCATTGCAGATTGCCCAACTGCAGCTGTCACAGAGAGGACGTGCTGTGCTTGTGCAGCTGCCTCAGGGCATCACTACAAAATCAGTACAAAATCTGGCACAGCAGCCAGCTCAAAAACTCCATAGCTTTGAGCTAAGGTTTGGATTGCAAAGAGGAGAAGAGCACCAACTCTCTAAGCCTGTGTAATTCTGTAATAACAAAAGGTTTCTTGCTGAATGTGTTAGAGGTAGATTACTGTCCTGCAGCCTTATGTATTTGTCAGCCCGAGTGGACAAGATCCTGAGGTTTTATTAGGGAATGGAATGGGCAGCACTTGGAGATGCTCCAAATGAAGGCAGTACTGCCCAGATACAAGAAGAAAGTGAAAAGGAGAAGCACTGAGAATAGGATGTACTTTGGTTTCCTTTTCTAGAACCTCTTGAGTTGAGTGAACCAGCTCTGTGTCAGCACAGTCACAGCTCAGTCAGTGTTTCCTCTGCAACCAGCACTGCAGCCGCTTTCGCATTTGCTTCAGATCCTTCTCCATTGGCTCATAACCACCTTAACCCACGGCTTGATGCCGCCACTCTGGTTTAGCCTCTGTTTGTTTGGAATTCTGTTAGTAATCATTTATTCCAAGTGGGACTTCCGGTCCATTTATCACTGTCATCATGTTACAGCAGCCAAACCTCCTTTTTTCCACCCAAATAGAAGGTTTTTGGCACCTGTGTCTCTCTCCGGAAACACAAAGTTCCAGGTTGTCTGCTGCTTTTCAGATATCTCAGGACTCTGTGTGGGCTATGAGCAGAAATTTCAGGATAGAAAAATCAAGTAATTCCTGTTTATTATAAGCCAAAACTATCTTCTCATATTAGTTTATTGGTGCCGCACTGGGAATCCAGAAAACAAAACCGTGCAAGCACAAGTGCCAAGTGAGAGGTGAATTTCACACAAATTTCAAGTCCAAACCAAAAGCTATTCTGGCCTCTCCTTGGCCATGGATGGAGGATGTTTGCCTGACAAACTTCACAGACCCATGTCCTCTCACTTACTCATTGTGAGAAAGGAAATGGGTCTCCAAACCTCTTTCACAACACGCTTTAAATAAGTCCTAGTGACCAGTTGTTACGGCAATCTGTTAGAGATCAGCCAGTGCACTGAAGCAGCCAGCAAGGGTCAGCCTAGGACAGTCCAGCATAGCCTGTATGGTTCAGGAAGATTTATTAAATCTAGCACCTTCACTTAAAGAAGAGGAGTTTGTCTGAAGCCCGACAAACTTTGGTTGCAGCTACAGGTTTCCTTTTGAGGAGGATGTTTGATCTGTTTGATCTGCCCAGGCTCTGTCTCTCCTATAATGTAATAAAGATGTGACTGTCAGCTAAAGAGGATGTGGAAGACCCACCTCTACCCCAATGCTCAAGTCACTAGGAGGGAAGCAATCCTTCTCTTCATCTGTATTCCACAGCATATCCCTGGCTTGCCTCCATGGCACAGCCTGCTTGGAGAGCTCTCTTCCTGTCAGGGCTTTCCTGGGACTCATCTAACTCTTGTTGCATAAACTCTGGAAGCATGTTTATAAGGGAAGATTAATTTAGGCACAGAACCTTCTCCACCCTTGACAGCAGAGGCTCAGAAGGAGCTTTCTCATTTCTAGGTGAACAGTAAACCCAGAGGCTCTCAGCTCATAGTTTACGTAATGGCAGAGTTTGGGTGGCCACTGTTGTCGAGATCCCAGTGACTGCAACCATTCCTTTGTTTTCCATCCCTGCCAGGCTCCTCATAGCACATCTGTGAGCTGCAGAGACTCTCCTGTGTCCATACTCTTGACACACAGCACAACCTCCTTCAGTCCATCCCTGGGATACTCTGTATCATGTGATGTAAGGATAGATGGGAGGAATCAGATGAGACAGGGAAACAAGATACCAGGTACCAGGCTACCTGGGCTGCCTACCTTCTTCACATCTCACATGCATGTTTCTAGCAGAACAATGTTTCTTTGTTCTGAATTAAAAGCCAAATTCCTCCTGCTATTACTGTCTCTAATAAGAAGTGCTCTCACTTCTCTAATTCTTCACAGCCTTGGAAGCCACCAGACTTTTTGTGTCTATGAGACAGTGGAACATCTCAGGCTTCCTAATCATTCCCCCATCCTTCCTCTCCCTGGCTTCATCTCATCCTTTTCTTTAACCATCATCTTTTCTTGTATTTTCCATGAGCCCGTTTTGCCTCGTACCACATGTTGGTGCTGCAGTTAACAGGCAACATCAACGGCAGCACCTGACCAGCGATGGACCAAGGGCTGGCTGGGGCCCAAGGCGTAGAGATGGTGAAATGTGAGTTCATGACAAGAAAACAAGAGCAGCAGCCAAATCTCCTCAGATCCTGGCAGCAACTACAGCTCAGACCGAGCCCTGACAGAGCAGCTCACACTTCTGAAAAGTAGGCCTGCTGCTCCAGCTTCCTGGTGGCCCCAGAGCTCTATCAGGGACTACTCAGGAGACTACACACTGTTCTGAGCTGCAATAATGGGAGCTGGTGATAGCAGCTACCAGCCCAGCATCATCCAAATATAGGCACTGTCAGCCAAACAGCTGTCACACAACAAGCCTTAGTTCACATCTCACCGCAGACAGGCCATTAATTTAATGAACATCTCCAAACCCTGCCCAATTCAGCCTCAGTTCAAGCAAAGGGAACACAATAAAACAAGCTATGCTGCCCTGCTGCCCATGTTATCCTGGGCAGCACATCCCTGAGCAGCTGAGAGCCAAAGGAGATGCCACGGAGTCCCAAACACAAACCAGTGCGTCGGCCACCTTGGAGTTTTTCTTCTGAATGTTAACAAGACAGAACACAGGTTCCTCATGGAAGGGCTGAGAAACAAGGTAAAAGTTACTATAACTTATGTCCAATCCCCGCACATTTATGATGGATAAAAATATGCTGAGCCACACTCCTATTTTGACAACTACCTCCAACTCCAGATCACAGATCTCCATAGCAGTTGTCCAGAGGAGAATCACTCATACTAACAACAACCTCAGCATTCCCAAGGCCATGCTTGGAGCATGGCTCCAAGCTCCTGGTGCACTGGGACTGTCTTGTATCCTCTCAGGTTAAGGTATTTTTGCAGGACTGCAAACAGAGGAGGTTCCTCAGACAGGAATGACAAGGCATAACTCTGCCTCCTCTCATAACATTTAGGTTCTCTCTAAATATTCCACAAAGCTTCCTACTTTTTGCTGTGTCACCTGAAAACCATTCACTAATAGCCAGGTCTGTACCCCTTTTCAATTTCCCTCCAGCTGCCCTGAAGGGAAAACACACTTCTCACTACACATGTCCAAGGTCAGCCAGTCCTCTTATGGCCCAGGAAGGTTTTACCGACCTTAAGAGCCTCTGAGAGACCCTCACTAGAGAGCGAGCATTGCCAGAGGGTACAGGGTGGAGAAAGAGAGCAATTCTTTCAATTCCAGAAATTTTCTCTGCCCACAGACAATCCCTTTTAAAGTGTTCTTCAGTGCCCTGGGTACCTGCCCCAAAGAGGAGGGACAGGGTTTGTCAGCCAAAGCCACGTCACAGTGGATGCAGTGGGAGCACAGAGGCCCGTGCAGATGGTACCACTACTTACCACTACTCAGTGGTAAAAAGCAACAGTCTCACCCATGCAGGTCCTAGGAGGCACCATTTGACTTTTGTGTTTGTTAATAAAGTTTTGGATGCTCTAGAAATCCCTGTGCCCATGCATAGGGCAGATGCTGAGCTGAAACATCACTGCAGCTGTGACAAACAGCCTAAAAGATCCAGCTGCACTCAGGCAGTTGGGATATTTGTTCAGGCAAAGCAGAACTTCATGGAAAAAGAAAATTAGTGAAGGGGAAGTTGACCTAGAACCCTCCTTGGGAGAAAGGGGCAGGACATGGTCAAATGACCAAAGAAAATGAGGATAAATCCAGGCAGGATTTAGAGATCGTTTAGACTCTTTGGAGAAACAACCAAGCCAGGCCAAGCAGGGTGGTGGGGTAGAGCCAAGCCAGGCAGAGAAGTGAAGCAATCCAGGAGGCTGCTTTGAGCAATTCAGGAGGCTGGTTTAGGCAATTCAGGAGGCTGGTTTAGGCTGGGCTGGAGGGGAGGTGGGAGCAGAGGCTGGGGCAGAGCCAGGCAGTGACAGCCATACTCACTCAGACACTGCAGACCACTTTTATTCACAAGAGGTTTGGCACACAGTGAGCAGCTGGTGCAGCTGGAGAAAACCCCTGGCACAAGCTGGTGCCCACTGATCTCTTTCCACCTCTCTTTTGGCTCCTTCGTGTCTTTCTCCTTCTCTCTCTCCTTTGGTTGCTCTTTGTTCTTACCCTGGAAGGAGAGAAGAACACAGCTCGTCACAGGCCTTACACTGCCCACGTGTTCCTTTCCCCGCTGCTACAAAGGAGTGTGCAGGAAGCTGGTGGGTTCAGGTACAGTGGGATGGCAGTGCTTTTCCCAAAGGTTTGAGCAAGTCCCTCTAGTCTAGGTCCAGTCTAGGTGTGACAAAGGGCAGGATACAGCACTTGGCTTTGTCTCTGCAGGCTCTTCCCTGCCACAGAGGGTGATCCAGGCAGTCACCCAGCCAAGGCACTCCTCTTGCTCTGCACAACTAAGGCAGCACAGGAGCATTTAGAATGTGCCCTAGAGGAGGGTGGGATGGAAGTTGGGGATCGCTCTGTCCCGTGCACTATGTTAGGAGGCACAGTGCATCTATTGACCAAGATAGAGGCCTTGGCCACCCAAAAGCAATCCAGTCAACTACTCTCTGGGGTAAGATCCCCTTTTCTACTTGAAGAATTTCACAATTCCTTCCACAAATTCAGCATTTCTCCCTCACCTTATCCTTCTGCCAGGATCCAGTGACTCGGCTCCGTAGGGAACTCAGGCGTCTCATCACCTTTGTGCCTTTCTCTGCTTTATCGCTCTTCCCACTGTCCTCATTTCTGAAATAAAACAAAAACATCTTAATGAAGGGGAAATCCACTGGCCAAGCCCAGCTCAGGGAGATCACTGATAAAGTTCATTAATGCATTATTTTAGAACCCCAAGTCTGAGCTTTCCGTCTCCTGGAGGATCTGGTTTGGCATCAGCCATGTCATTTATTAATGAGACACTTGCAAATAAGGAGCTGAACTTTCAAACTGTGTGTGCAAGTTCTGTCTGTGTCTGTGGTGTTATTCAGTGCCCCGATCCTGGCTGAACCCCTGCAATACCAGTGTCCTGCACTCAGGATTAGCAAGGCAGTAGAGCTTAGATGGAGGGGGGCTTGAAATCAGTCTGCTCTGGGAACATGAAGTGTGTGGGTTACCCTCTGTGTCACTTACTCATTAGACAGGAACTCAAACCAAGTGATGTTCTGCTGGGAAGAGTCACTGCCTTCTTGCACACAAGCTCTCTGCTTCACCCTGGCCAGGGAAAAGGCATCAGACACACAGCAAAGAACACAAGAGCAGAACTTCTGGGTCAGCAGGAAGTCTTGTCTTTGGAGATGGGGCAGGAACACCTTTAGAGTTACAGAAGAGGCCCATGAAATGTCCCTTCTCCTTGCAATTCTACCAGAGTTTCACTGGAAGAAATCAGTGATTCTGGTACCCTGGGGATTTGCCCCTCAAGGAACCGAGTGTCCTTTGCCAGATGGGTCCTGTGACATCCCCATCCATGTCCCTCTCCCACACACACTTACCCATGGTAATGTTTCAGCTCCTGAAGAACCTTCTGGACATTTAAGCTACCAGGGATGGGGCAAAAGAGAAGGGAGGGATTAGAAAATGTCCTTGCACAGACATTCTGCATCCCACAAAGCCTCAAGTGCTGGTTTAAGACCAACTACTCAGCTGTGCCCCAGCATGGAGTGGGATCTCCGTTGCTGTTGCATCCCCAGTAGCTCAGATACACCCAAGAATCTCTTTCCTCTCAAAACAGCCGGGACTGACAATACCTACACATGGTCTGGGGACACGTGGTCCTTCTCCAGCACCTCCAGAGCAGGGGGTTCAACACCTGGAACACACAATGCTCTCAGCAGAAAACCTGGTTTACCTTTGTAGAACACTACATTGCAAGATATGCAACTGGACCCTGTTAATCTTGCTGGGCTCCCACTCTGCCTTTAATGAGGAGGAAGAAATGCTAGGAGCAGTTAGGAAGGAAGAGGCTGCTCTGCATTTCTGTGGGCGAGGTGAAGGCTACATCATTTTCTATGTTACCCCTCCCCTCTCCAGTCTGTATTAAAGTAACTACTGAGGATCCTGCTTTGCAGCCCAGGGATAGGAGCTGATCCAACCCCAGAGACCCTCCACTTCCCAGGCTGTGCTATTAAGTGTCTACATTTAGCTCTGGGCCAGTCCTCACATGTGGGCCTTGTGTGAGTAGGGAGTGACCAACACACTGCCACAGAGAGGTTGTGTGGCATTGTGTCACTGGGGATGGGCACAACTGAGCTTAGACTGCACTGTTAGCCAGGGCCAGACTCAAAGTCAGCTTGGCTTTGTATTTCTGCAGCTATTGGGACCATGTGGAAGGGTAAGCAGAGGATGTCCAGGCTTGCAGAGGCTACAGCTCCAGTTTTTTATCTTCTTAATCACACCTTGAACTCATTTAATGCCATGGATATAGTCTATACCAACCTTCCACAACTGGAAGAGAAGTGTTGAAACTGAGAGGTATCTGAGGGGAGGCAACGGTCTCACAGGCTGCTGGGACAGACTTGGACCTCAGTCTCTTCCCATTGTTGACACATTTCTGGAGAAGTAAAAAGTCATGGACATCTTTGGTGCTTTGTGTACCAAGGGAGCCTCCATCACAGCTGATTCCTCACCCCTTGCCTCCTGTTTTGTCAGGGTTATGATGCAGGATACATAAGGCCCAACTGTTTGTCGGCCTCAGGTCTGGGCTCCAGGGAAGCTGGAGCAAGTGACATTTGGGACTGAAACCTTCTTAGGCACTTCTCACTTTTTAGAACATGTATCAATTGTCATTGAGCCCAAAGAAGGGGAGTGACACTCCTGCCTTCAACTCACTGACAGAGGATTATAGAGTAGATAGAGCTAGACTCTTCTTACAGGTGCACACTGACAGGAAAAGAGGCAACAGGCTCAGGCTGCATTAAGGGAAATTCCCGCTAGATATATGGGAAAAGAGGGCTGTGCTTCAGCATCTCCCAGGGCCTTTATCCTGCAAGACAGGGCAGTTTGCCCTGGAGCAGAGAAGCCTCATTCTTGCTGAGATTCCTGCAGACCTCCTGGCACACCCGGTTCAATGCTGGCACTGAAGGAGCCCAGCATGCGGCAGACCCTTCTGCCCCCCCAGCTCTCCCTCCTGCCCCTGTGCACAGCCTTCCCCACTCACCACCTCCTGCAGGCTGGGGCCCACCGTGAGCTTCGGGAGCAGCGACTCTATCTCCACTTTGATCACTGTGCCAGCCCTGCTACTGCTCCAGGCTCCCAGCACCCCTTTGGGCAGCTGAAGGGACACGTGAGGCTGTGGGCAGGACTGGCTTCTCTTCCCCACATCCTCCTGCTCTGGGTCACTGCCCATCTCTGTGACATCCAGGCTGAACCTGATCAGGGGAGAGGAACAAGCCAGTTTAGCAGACATGTCCAAATGTGCCAGGCATGGCACAGCTCCTGCACAGCTCCTTGGGTGGACGGTCCTAAAGCGCTCATGCATCTGGGACAAGGAGGGTCACAACAACAGGCACATGGAAAAGGAAATGCCAGTAAGCATCAGCCTGGACACCAAGTCCTGAGCCTGTTAAAAACAGCTCCTCTGGCTGCCATCAGCGAGTCCCTCAGCTCCTTGGTCACCCGGGATGTTTAGTGCTGGATGGCTCACACTCATGTCTTAGCAACCTCTGAGACTGTGCAGCCACCTGGGCTGCAGCCTGGCCTGCCTGCCCAAGAGCTGCTGCCCTGTCAGCTGCCACACCAGGAAAGTCCCTCTGGGCATTTAGAAGTGGCAGATGATGATGTTTATCACATCACCACTGTGGCATCATGTCCTAAATCCTGCTCCCACAAGGGCCCAGCTTCGTGGAAGGAAAAAGAAATTATTTTCTGGGAAATGAGGGGTGGACCAGCTCCCCCAGTGCCCACAATGTCCTGCACACCAAGTGCTGTTGCAGTGCCAACAGCACAGGAGCAAAACGATGGATAGAGCTCAGTGGAAAATCTTAGTCTCTGCATGGGTTCTGTTTGCAGATCACAGTCACCTCATTCCTGCTGCCACAGACAGGCTTCAGGAAGTGTTTGCTTAGGGAAGAATGGGGCATATTACCCTTCCCTGGCCTCATGCTCACACGTGTTTCATCACCCAGAGAGTGGACAGAATATGTCCCTGACACAGCTGCTCCAGGCTGCTGTTCCTCCTGTGCCTCTTCCAGTATAAACTGTGAATGATCTACAGCGCATGGGGCAACAAGAGGTCTGAGAACCAAAGCCCGAGCTTGATAAAGAACTGCCAAGATTTCAGGCTAAGATAATTTTGAGGTACCATATAAGGAGGAGAGATAAAAATAGTCGTCACTGGCTTGCACCTAAATCCCAGTCAGCTGGGAGATCAATACATTTGTCAGCAGGGAAAGCATTCATGTAGGAACCTGGAGGTCAAGGCATTCATGTGGCAGGAGCAGAGGATGGCAGGAATTCCAGGCCTGACTCTGCTCCCAGAGCTCAGCATCATGCTACAAAACACAACCTCCTCTGCAGTCACGTGGAGGGCAGAGGGCTGGAGCATACAGAATCACAGAATATGCTGAGCTGGAAGGGACCCACAAGGATCATCCAGTCCAACCCTCAGCCTTGCATAGGACACCCCAGAAGTCACATCCTGTGCCTGAGAGGATCATCCAAACACTCCTTGAGCTCTGTCAGCCTTGGTGCTGTGACCACTGCCCTGGGGAGCCTCTTCAGTGCCCCACCACCCTCTGGGGAAAGAACCTTTTTCTAATATCCAACTGAAACCTCCCCTGACACAACTTCAGGCCATTCCCTCACAGTGACTGCAGACACAGGCCTCACCAAGCCAACTCACAGACAAGAAGAAAAAGGATTTGACAGAGCTCTCTTAATCTCTCTGTGATGGGAAAAATTCCCTTTGAGCCAGAGGATGGAGGTCATCGGGGCAGCTGATGCTGTTTAAGGTTACCTCCAGACAGAAATGAGTTCTCTCCAGATGAGAGATCCTCATCCTGGCCTCAAGACCAGGAAAAGAGGACCTTCCTACTGCCAAAGAGACATTAAATCCTCTTGCTGCTCTAGCATCTGCTCCTCCACATCCCACCCAACATGAGCAGTGGGCGTCCAGCTGCTCTGGCAGATGCTGACAAGTGAGGGAGACCACCCAGCAGCAGCCCCAGCCTCACACACCATCACTGCACTGTATATATCAAATATCTCTCACAGTCTCTGTGCTCGCAGTCCTGCGCAGTCTCACTGTACCTGCGCTTGCAGTCCACTGGTGACAAAGGCCTCTCCCAACTGTGCCTCCGAGAGGTGGACATAGATCTCACCAGTGTGGGGAAGGAATCCTGGGCCTCCCGCAGGTCCAGCTCCTTGTCTGCCTCTGCAGGACACTCGGGAGTGCTGGTTCCATCTCCTGGCCCCGCTGCACAGGGGCACACGTGGCCTTTGTTGAGAAAGCAGCATTTGGCCTCGCCGTAACGCATCAAGCAGGAAATGGGGTTGGAGAAAGCAACATCCACAGACAGTTTGCTCAGAGTTCCTGGTCTCTCTTCCAATAAGCAAACAACAGGCACGGCCTGGGATCCTTCTTCTGGCTGTGCTGCCATCTCTGGAGCTGTTTTGGCAATGGGCGCGCTCAGGAGCCCCAGATCTTTGTAATACTCAGTGCCGTGGAGAGCAGAGTCTGAGAGGAGATCCTCCGTGCTGCTGTGCGAGTCTGCTGCTGGCACATCCAGCTCTGTGGAAGATGAATCCTCCTGCAAAGGCAGAACAAATCCCACCTGAGAGCCTTGCACTGATCCTGCGGAGGGGACACCTCCCATGCAGAACTCAGGTGCAGAGCAGGACCAGACTTGCAGATGTGTTTCTCAAATCAGATTTTCTAATAGCACCCCTCTCTTACTGCCTCTCAAAGTCATACCTGCACCAGCCCCACCATCTCAGGGTCCCTCTGTGCTTTATTTCCCCCAACACCAATACAAAGCACTCAGGAATGATTTTTCCCAGCGACAGAAGTAATATAACCTTGTATTCCCTGACAATCTGGATCAGTACCCCTTTCCCCCATTCTTACTCTGTCGCAAATCCCTCTGGATGTGGAGCTGACCAGCCAGCTTGCTGACCCTGGCTCTTGCCTCATGGAATAGCAGAAGGAAAGAAGACACTTGCCTTCTCTTCAGCCATGTTGGTGCAGAAGGAGTCATCCTCAGCAATGAGGGATGGGAGGAAGCTTTTGAGGGTGGGATACTCCAAAGCAGGAGTGCGGTGATCAGTGAATTCCCGTAAACATGGCTTGCAGTCAGACCCTGCAAGACAGAGAAGGTCACAGCGGGTAACCAGACAGCTGGGAGAGATGGAAAATCAGCTGCAATCGGGCGTTCTGCTCCCTTGCCCCTTAAAGGTCGGCAGTGCCAGGCAATCTCTAGACCACAGCAGCCTTGATCCTGGTGCAGGGATTCTGTAACAGCAGAAATCTCATCCTTTGAGCTGCAGCATGTGCAAGGACAGAGACCAGGCTTTTTTGCCATCCCAGCCAGACCCATGTCAGATGTCCTATGCTGCAGAGGCCATTTCCACAGTAAAAGAAGACTCAAACACATTTTGATGGTTGCTATTGATATTATGGACCTTTGAAGCAGAAATCTAGGAATAAAAATACTGTCAGAGATTTTCTTTTCATCGTTAAGGAATAAAGGATGCCACTGGGAGGCAAATTGGAGGCACATTATTGACTCCAGACAACACTGAATGTGCAGAGCAATAGTGGGAGCACAGCTCACTCCTGTGCATTTTCCCCACGCAGGAATGTGAACCTGAGTGTGTGTACACCACCTGATAACTCATTGAGAAACAAAGCCATGGTCTGAATGTGTTTCATGGTACAATAGATCTTCCAGCTGAGTGAAGCACATTCCTATGGAGCGAGACACACTGTAAACCTCAGCCACAATCTCTAAACCATTGCGTGACTCACTGAGGTCTTTTTATTCTTTTGGGATATGCACAGCTGAGGTGAAGGGAAAACAGCCAGGCTGTTGGCTGAAGAACTATGGTGGATCTCTGAAGATGCAGAGAACAACAGCAAGAGACTGTAAGTGGCCATATCTATCTAGTGGGAAAAACCAGCAGGAAACTGCTAGAAATCGCTCACACAAGAGGAAAGCCAAGTATAAAAACATTAATGTGAGGAAGACATTGTTAAGAAATACACTCTTGGAAATCTTGCATCCTGCTGTGGGTTATAAAGCTACACAATTCAGCCAGGAATTGTGTGGTGCCAACTAAAAAAAGGCAGCAAACATGAGGAATAGTTGGGATGTTTGGTCCTTGGATCCCACTACACACTGCAGATGCCAGATTTTCTGTTTTAAGGGGCGTTTGGTGTGTTTAAATGTCTGTGGTGGCTTCAAGTGAGGGACTATAAATAATATAGAAAGAAAACACTTTGTGAAGGCACTATTTTAATTAAGGGCTTTTTAGCTATAAGAGCAGGGAAAATCTGAAACAGGTTTTCTAGCAAGGTTGTAAAATTTACTTCACAAGACATTTTTAATGAATAGACAAATTCTTGTCCAGGATGTTCCTGAGCCACACCTGCAAACAGCAGAGGTTTAGTAAGTTATTGAACATCACCTTTTGCTTTCCTTGAATTCATCTGGATTCAGCTTGTAATGAAAAATCAGCATTTTGAAGTCAATGCACCTTTAAACCAGCACAGGTTTTGGCATGAGCTTGTAGGAAACAGCACCTAAAAGTGTCAGTGAGCAGTGAAAGCCACTGAAGTCCCCAAACAGGCTGGGATGAAGGCTAAGGAAGAATGGACCCAAGGGAAGCAACCAGGAGGTGGGGAAGGTCCCAGGGGGACCAGGACCCTCATACAAGTACAAGGAAGGAAGAAAAAGGAGATTCCCTGTTCTCGCCATTCCTTCAGCAGCGAACTACCCACAGTTAAAGCAGCAAAGGCCCGGGGGGCAGCAAGAATGTGGCTGCTGGAGCTGACAAGGATGGTGGCCTGACAAAGACCAGAGCCCTGGCCTACAGGTTTAGCTAAAACAAAGAGTTTTTTCCTCCCCTTCAAGGTCCGGCCACCCCTCCAAGGCTACTCTGGGCCTGCACAAGGCTCTGTGCAGCTCTAAAGTGGATCCCTGGAACAGAGTCAGCTCCATGGAGGCCTGGAAAGTATTCCCTGTGCTCTGCCTGTGCCATGCAAGGCTCAGGATCTGGGCAAAGGCATAGGCTGCAGTCAACAGAGCCCCTCCAGACCCACCGAAGGACTTAAATCCTCCTCAGAGGCTTCAGACACTCGGTTCAACACGCGATAAATCAGTTCCAGGGAGCATGGTGGCTGTGAGGCAGAGACACGCAGCTCACAGGCTGCAGCCATGGAGAGACCATTTTAGGCAATGTGTGAGCACCAGCCACGGCAATTCTGGGCTCCCACATCTCAGTCTCAGCCAGTTGATGCTAGGCTGGCACCGGGAGCAGAGCTGAGCTGTGAGGGTGCTTGGGCAAGGCAGTGATGGAAAGTTGTGGGATGGTGAGCAAGGAAGGAGCAGCGTGGAGCACACACAGGAGGGATACAGGTTTGGGGGGCTGTGAACATCCCTATATCCACCATCAAGGTGGTCACCCAGTATCAGCAAGTGTGGCAAACTCTGGAGCCCCTTGAGTCTCTTGGACCATGCACTCAAGCCTGTTTGGAAGGATCCATGTCCAGCATGGTGATAAGGGGATGGGGAATCTTGGCCCCCCAGGCACTGGCAGACAGCAGCAGTCACCTTCCCTCAGTTTAAGCTTTAGATGGGATGACAAAATGACACTTTCAAGAACAAATACTGTTTGCTTTAGGAGAACATTAAGCAGATTAGGTATTGCAGTTGCTTAATTCGCCTCTGGCCAGGAACCATAAAAGGTTATTGCTGCAGGGAGCAGCCTCCTCAGAGGAATTCCCAGGGCAGAGCTGGGGAGGAAGCTGGGCTGGGATGGTCCCTGCACTATGCCAGAGCTTCCCACAGGTGAAACATGAGGACCCTGGGCTGCTGTGTGCGGAGGAAGGAAGCAGTGACAGGTGTCCAGTGCATGTGACAATCTGGGACAATCTCGGGGGGTTTTGATGCTGTGGGGACAATGGGATCAGCTGGATGAGCTGCCCTGGCTATAACTCTGTGCAAGGCTGCTGGGAGCTCAGCAGAGATTTTAATAATTCCAACTCAGACCTATAGTCAAACCCTCCCTCCTACTACCACCTCTGCTGCTTTCCCTCGGACAGGTTGGTCACTGGAGATGCACCCACGAGTGTCACAGCAGGTGACAGCACCAGAGCAGCCAGCACTGGAACGAGCTCTGCCAGCAGTGTCCTGTCCTCACCTGCCCCCAGCTCAGTGCCGGATGCTACAGGTCCCCAGCTGACGCTGGAGCCAGGCTGACGCTGACAGGGAAACACGTCAGAGGAAAAACGGATGGCAGCTCTCACCACGTCAGTCACATCCTCCAACATCAAACATTGTCTGCATTCCCACCAGGGAAAGGCCAAACCAAATGCATTGGGATAAAGGCACTGGGCAGTTCTGCTATGTGAAACAATCCCAGGAGGAAGGAAAGACCAGAATGGCTGGGCATTTCCCAGCAGCCAGGGTAGAGACTGTTGGGAAACCACGGGGAGCATCACAGACAAGAAAAAAAAGTGATTCCATCTCCCCCTGGCCCCTGCTCTGCTGGCCCTGTACCAGCTGCCCTTCACGTACTGTGTTGCAGGATGTCCAGAGCCATAGGGAAAAACCTTGGGAAAGCAAGTGCTGAACTCCCTGTGCCAAAATGAGCTGAAGGGCAGACCCTGGCCTGATCTGGGCCCCTCATTGTCCTCGTTGGCAGTGGTGGGGATTGGCTCCTGCAGCCCAGGCAGGGGAGGGGGATAATAAGCTGTCCCACACTGTAACACACTGTACAGGGAACTGCTGCCTTATCACCCTGCCTGGGGCCTGGCTGTTGGGTGCTGAGGAGCAGGCAGCCAGCACTGTTTTCTGCTCACTCTCAGCTGAAAGGTCTTGGCAGGGCTGAGGGGGATTTGCAGTCCCTCTGATTCACTCTGGAGTGAGACCCCAATGTTTTGTGCCCACAGCTCAAGCCCCATTGGGACAAACTGCTCTGAAAGCAGATGCTGAGAGGAGCTGATTCTACCCAGGTCCTCTCCAAAGCAGTCAGTGCTTGAGAGCACTGTGAGGCTGATTCATTTGTTAGAGAAATCAGCTCACCTGAGCCTCCCCAGTGAGCACAACCACTCCAGCAGGCACGGCACTGGGGAGGCTGAAGTGGGGTGTCCAGCTCTGAACTGCTCTGAACTGATGTTCAGAGCTCCTACTCTGAACTGACGTTCCTTCAAGTGTTCAGTTCGGATCTTGGTCTCCTGCACATCCACATCAGAAGAGAACTGGGAGGGGTCGAGGAATAATGGAGGAGAAAGAGTGCCAGAAGCTCTAATGCCACAGGTAAAGGTACCCAACATTGTCAGCCTGAAGTAGTGTTTGGAGGCAAGAACAGCAGTGTCCAGCTTCTCTGGGACTGCAAATGTCAGGACTCTCACTTCCCTATTCCCAAGTCATGGCACCACATGCAGGAATGAGGTCAGTTCACTCAATTGCTGTCACTTCCCATCCCTGCTGTCAGACACTGGGAAGCCCAGCCAGGGCCACCCAAACTGCACAGCTCTGGCAGTGCTCACCAGCCCTCACTGGAAGACCAGAAGAATCTTTCCCCAGCATCTGCTCAAACCCCAAGCTCTCTCCAGGCAGCGTGCAGAGACAGCTGTCTGCAAGAACCAGGACCTCCAGCTCCCTACCAGCCATGAAACAAACTTAATACAAAACCAGAAGGCTGATATTCAACCCATTCCCCAGCTCCTGAAGGCATTTATGTGCCTTGAAAAGAAGATGAAGTGGAACAAAAAGCATTAACCAGCACTTAGGCAGTGTCCCCTGCAGGGAGGAGGGGTAGCACCCCAAAACAAGCTCTGCCTGGGGACCCCAATGTTCTTTGGTACCTGCTCAGCCCAGGACAGGCTGTCCTCCCATCCTGCAGCAGCCCATCTCCCAACACGCTCTCAGCCCACTCTCCCCACACACAGGCCATTACCTCGCTTAAAGGACCATCTCTTCTTCCAGTGCTTGGAAAACGATGGCCAGGAGTGGTTGAGCAGCGAGTCTGACATTTGGGAGCCCCGTGCAGGGTACAGCCCAGAGCAGGAGACGCCAGCACAGAGCACAGCAGAGCTCAGCGCGCTCTAAGGCAGCGCTGCAGGGCTGCAGCCCAGGGGCTGCCAAGGGGGGAGTGGAGGAGCCAAGTGTTTTGTCAGAAGTATCAGCTGATGGAAGCTGTAGCCAGGGAGAAATTCCTGGTCCCTGGCGTTCCTACCTGTGTGATGGGTCAGTGACTTCCTACAGCTGGACCTGGGGATCAGCAGCCCCAGAACACACACAGCCCCCAAGCACTGCTCAAGGCTTGCAGACTGAAACAGAAAACATGCTGTTAGCACACCACAACCCCCTTCCCCTCTGCCAGAGCCTCCCAGCTCCATTCATGGCTGTCAGCTGTCAGCATGGGAAATCACCATCTTCCAGGCCGTTTGGCAAGAGCAGAACCTGAAGTGACACTGGGTAAGAGTCACCTGCAGTGCAGAGTAAGAGTTAAGACCACAGGCTTGACATTTGTACCTTTGTTCTTGGTTTCAAGTGCTGTGGTAGAACCCTTGCAAGGGACCACACGAAACCCTGTCCGTCTGCAACATCAGCATCCTCCTGCAGTTCACAGCAAGTCCCCATCCCCTGGCAAGGACCTTTCTCCAAGCCCTCCTCAGCTCTCCCATGCAGGGAGGCAGGTGGGAGCAATCTCAGCCAACTCCAAACTGCCCCAAGAGAACAAACTCCCCACTCCAAGGTCTCCAAGGCCACTGCTCCTGACTGGCACCATCCCCACAGCCAAGACTGGCTCCAAAGTTTGCTCCCAATCCCTCAATTAGGCTGAAGAAGTCAAGTTTTATCCCAGTGCAGCTGCTGGGCTCTTGGGCCAGACCAAACCTCCTCCCTGCTGTTTACCTGACACTTGTGGCCTCACTGAGCAGAGCACAGCCAGTTTGGGAACAACCACAGGTACCTCCTGGCTTGGAGCCCAGGCTGGGGTAGTGTTGTGCAAAGGCAGGTGGCAAAAACCATTTCCCTCACCTGGCCACAAAACCCAAAGTGTCATCAGTACACCCCTCCCCACATCCCCTCTGCTTCCATCTCCCCAGTAACTGGACTGGGCAGTTTGGAGTGGAATTTGGGGCTCCCAGGCACGGACCCCTCTTGCACCCAGCCCAAAACCCAGCTGTGCGCAGTGCCAGGGTGTCTTTGCAAACCTTCAGCTGTGGCACAGCAGCAGCAGGAGCCAAGAGCAGCACCTGAAGGGTGCCCAGCCAGCCCAGAACTGCCCCAGAACCAGCCATGGGGACACACTTCACTCCTAGACCTTGTCTCCTCCTCTTCACTCTGAGCAGAGTGAAGCTCCCCGTGAGCTCAGACTCCCAAGCCCACATTGTGCCCTTAAGCCTGTGCAGGGGGGAGGCTGCACAAAATCCAGCACTGGGACTTTTGGCTTCAGGACAAGCTGCTTCCTCACAAGGCCTTGAGGAAGACGAATGACAACCCCATTGTTGTGGCATGGAGCTTGTGCAGGGAGCGACTTACCCTGAGGGCTGGAGGAATCCCTGTGGTGAGTTCCCTGTGCACATCTGGATCCCACAGCCCTGGCTTCTCCAGCTGCTGGAGCAAAGCAAGAAGCGGAGCCTCACCAGGGGAGCAGCAGCCATGAGGGTGGTTTGCTCACGGGGGCTGTTGGCTCAACCTTCTCACCGCTTCCCCTTTCTGATAGCACAAACAAACCCACCTCTCCCACGCTGCATTTTCCACAACAGCGGCCCCAGTGCTGCCCCAACAATCCCTCTCACCCTCCGGAGGGTCTGGGCTCCAGGAGGGTCCAGCAGAGTCCCCAGGGGGGTTGCAAACCCCCAGAAACCCAGCAGGAGCCCTGGGAGCTGCTGAACTTGCAATGGCTGCGAGGAACAGCTATTGCCACAACTGCTTCCTGTTCCCTTCAGAGAAAAACCACTCTGTGTGTGTGCATGTGCCACGAAAGCATGACACACCCAGCCCAGCCCGGGGGCTCCTTGCACCATTTGAGCCTCACAGGGCTCCTATGAACGAGTCCCTTGTCTTTGCTGTCATGGTTTGACCTTGGGCTGCAGCAGAGACCCGAAGACCAGCAGGTCTCAAGTCTTACAGAGAATGAAACGATAGCAAAGCACGGAAATGCCTGTGATGGCCAAATTCATCCACGCAGGTGAGAGACAGGGACTTCAGCTCCAGGGCCAGAGGGGTGATGCCCCTGGTCCAGGCTCAGGTTTGTCCACACAGCCATTCCCTCCTTCCCAATGAGCCCCGTGGCTGATGCACACACACTACTCATCCCAGAGCCCCAAGCACTCGCCAGCCCCAGCCAAGCCCTAATCAGAACAAGATCCACTCACACTCCAATTACTCAGAGACCGCAGCTTTGGCAGCACTTAGAATAGCAATTACCCCATGCTCCAGGAAACCACAAGAGCAAAGAGAAATTAAGGTTTAATTTCTCTGAAGTCCACAAGAGCTCGATTAGAATCAGAGATCAGGGCTGCTCCTAAACACCAGGCACCTGCTCCAGCTGATGGGATGGTAAGCTGTTTTCCTTCAGCCACGTCTGACACAGTTTGGGGGTTGCCGAAGCTGAGCTATGCAGGCAGACTGGAAGGGATAAGGGCAAGAGGGCTGGCTGAGCCTCAGCAGCCTCCCCACAGCATCTTAGAGAGCCTAGCAGGCAGCAAAGCTCCCAGGACAGCAAGTTCAAGCTTTGTGGCTTTGCTTAATTTTGCGTTTTAGGATCCTCAGAGAACAAGCTTGTGCCAGAAGAAGCAACTCCAAAGCATCTTAAAATACTAGATGTCGTCATTCCCCCAGTAAGAGAACTCCAGATGGGCTCAGTAAAGAAATGGCACTGGTGAGGCCTTGAGTTCTGTGTCCAGTTCCAGGCCTGGAAGAAGGACATTGAGGGACTGGAGCATGTCCAGGGAAGGGAATGGAGCTGGGGAAGGGGCTGGAGCACCAGAAGCAGCTGAGGGAGCTGGGAGGGGCTCAGCCTGGAGAAAAGGAGGCTCCTCTCTGCAACTCCCTGACAGGAGGGGGGAAGCCAGGTGGGAGTTGGGCTCTGCTCCCAGGGAACAAGGGACAGGACAAGAGGAAATGGCCTCAAACTGTGCCAGGAGAGGTTCAGGCTGGACATCAGAAGAAATTTCTTCACTGAAAGGGTTGCCAGGCATTGGAAGGGGCTGCCCAGGGAGGTGGTGGAGTCACCACCCATGGAAGTGTTTTTGCAAAATCGCGCTACTTGCTTTTATAGCAACTCATTGCGTGGGTGTACAACTCCCTGTATCCTCTTGAGGGGCAAGTCAGGGAGCAGAGCTCCACATGTGTCCAAAGCAGACTCCAAGGCTGGGCAAGGAAAGAGCATGAGCAGGGCTGAGGCAGGAAGAGCCAGGGCCAGAGCAGCTGTCAGGGAGGAGCTCAGCAAACCACACTGTGGCTGGATGGAGTCACGGGGCAGGAAATACTAAGCCATCATATTGACTCCACCAGATGCTTGGCTGCACCACACCACCTGGCTGGCAGCCCCACGAGGAGCTGGCACCAGCAGCAGCTCCTGCTCCTGCTGAAATGGCCACAGCAATCCCACCTGAGTGATGTCACTGAAGGGAAGGCAAGCAGGACATCTTCAGTAAGCAGATAAGAAGAGCAAGTCCCTCACCTCGTTGGTGCAGCTGAACAGGAGGGAAATCTTGGCTTTGTTGAAACAAAACCAGGTCTAAATTAGAAAGATTTGACACACCAGAAGGGGCCTGGGCACGATGGGAGGTGAGACAGGAGGTTCCTGGTGCACATTCCATTACAGCAGCTCCTCCCCAGGACGGGGGTGAAGCTGATCCTCTGACTTCTATGCTTTAAATCTGCCTGTGAGGAGTTTGTCCCCCTCTGAGGAAGGAAGACTTGGTCCATGCACAGAAAATAACAATTACATCACAGAGCCACAGCTCTTGATGTATCAGGCAGAAGGACCCCAGTACCAATGTCCACCCGATGGCATCAAGCTGCTGAGAACCCTGGGATGAGGGCATGGTCCATCAAGGAGAATTGCACTGCCTTCACACCACATGCCTATGTTATTCGGGTTTATTGGGGCTTATTCCAAGGTATTAATTTAGTGCTTTCCCTATGGCAAAGCAGCCTTCAGGTGCTGCACAGACAGCAGACAAAAGGAACAGTTATTCTCGGATAATTTATTCATAATTTTAATATAAACAGTTAATTGTTCAATACTCTGACACAGCAAGAATTTTTTTCCTCAATATTCAAAGATATTTTCTGTACATGTCACTGCTTGGCTCTTAGATATGAAAAGATTGAAAAAATAAATCAAGGGGGAAGGTTTTCCTTTCTCTTCCTTTTTAAAAAAGAATAAATTGTGGCACATTTGATCCTTTATTTCAAAGGAGAGGTATCTGCAGTAGTATTTGTATTCTGGAACCTTAAATATGCAGAGGGAAAGGTGGAAGCAGCAAGAATAAACTGGGAAAGAAAATAAAAAAACCCCAAGGCCTCACAGAATATAATTTAACATGAAACTGTGGCTTATTTAAGTGCAAGCAAAGAGCATTTGCTCTGGGCTGTGTTTGATGAAGCCGATGCCCAGTTCCCCCATCCATGCGGGTCCTAAAACACAAACCAGTTCTGATACTCCAAGAATAAAATCATTCCCCAAACTTAAGCCAAAGGTAATGCTTTCCCTGTTTAAAGAACACTCTTACTTTTCCAGATTTAGAGGTGGCCTTTCTAAAATTCTCCATCAGTTTTTGTCACAGGAGAAGCCCTTGGAAGCAGAGATGGTGGAAGCATTGGAATCCTTCCGGGAGAGTCTGAATTAACAGAGCTTTGGCGTCGAGTCCAGCTCGGAGTTCTCAGGTAATTAGTCCTAAGCTCAAGATTTACTGGTGCTGCTGGGACTTACCAGGGGCCGGGGCTCAGCTAAGCAAGAGCATCTGTGCCCACTGGCGGGAACCTCCACTGGCGGTTCCTCTTTAGCTGCCAGGACTATCCCAAGTCTTCCCAGCCACCTGCTCCCAAGGGACCTTCAGGGCTGAGAAAAGAAACTATTTGAATCCCACCAGTTGGAACCTGGACTGGGAAAAAAACCACCACCAGGAACAGAATTTTTTGCCGATTGCCTGTTGGCAAAAAAATAATAACGCCATAGGAGTTAATACTAACTTTATTATACAATATTTAAAAAGTCATTTCTCTACCTGTCCCCTTACAGCTTACATTGTGCTGCAGTGAATTTGCCCAAACTGCAAGAATAAGTGCTTCCTTCCAAGAAGGACAAGCAAATTCATTTTAAAAAGAAATACACATTTAATGACAGCAGATTTGCTAAAAACGGTAACTTTAGAGTTGTTTTTCAACAGTCAGGTTCCTCCAGAAGTCAACTGGATGATTGGCTTCACTCTTGTGATGCTTGTAACGAGGCTGAACACGTCAAGGCCTTACACCGACACTCACAGACGGAATCCAAGCAGAGGGAACACAGAGTCAAGCAGAAGGTAATAAAAAGGCCAAATTCCATTAAATTCATACAAATAACCAAACTAATCTTATTTCAAATTTCATGAAGTAACTTATTTCTTGATTACAATCCATTTGACAGTTCCTTTCCCTGGACCACACACACAGGAGGGGCTCTTTCGGAGGGACCGGGGTGCCTGCACGTCCTCCGAGGGCACAGCAAGAAGATCACAGGGTTTATCTGCAGTTCCTGGCTCACTCCAGGCTCGGAACCAATCCTGCACGGATCATGGGAGCACCTAGCACAGCCGTGAGAGTAAGGTTTTATGGCACAAAGATATTTGACTTTCTGACTTGTAAAAACAAGGTTCCAGTCTTGGTAGCAGGAATCGCCACTTGCAGCGAAGGGCCTGGGGGACCTCAGGGTCTGTCTCTGTGTCACAGTGGTGTTGAGAGGGAACTTGACTGCCTCCCTCCCTCCCCTAAAACAGAGGCTCAGCACCCTTCTGGCTCCTGTCATTTCCTACTTGCCTTCATCACAGTCAGCTCAGTAACACAAGAAGCAACTTTGAGATTTTTTGTTTCCCAACATTATATGCAACATACTAAAATTAAGCAAAGTGTCCCATCGCTATAATACAAATTTAGGAGGAAAGAGATAAACTACCCATAAATTAAGAGTACCCTTTAGCAACCTAAAAGCAGCCTCTTCCACATCCACACAGCTGCTTTACAATCATCCTTGCAGTGTGGTCTAGTTCCCATCACTTTTCCCAACCCAGTGCTGGCACAGAGTTTTAGCTCTTCTATTTTACAACACAATAGAGTATTTACAAGCAGCCAAGACAGACACGTTCCTAACCTGGCAGCCAAGTTTTGCAGCACTGCACTGGCCTGCAAGAGAAGTTCCAGATTGGCAAGAGTCATTCAGGAAGTGGCAATTGAATTTATGTGGAAACCTTTCTGAGAAACCTCCAGCCTCACACTTCAGACATTTTCTCAGTGAAAGCTCAGCAGAGCACAGAAAGCTGTTTCTTGCTCCTCATGATTCACCACAGAGTGAATTTCTGTCTATGCGGGGATGCCAGATTGTGTCCAGGAGGCTCCAGTTGCTCCTGGACAGGCTGAAGAGTCTTTTGTGCTGCGAGTGAGACGTTCTCTGCACACAAAGGGCAGGAGCCAACCCTCCAGTAAATACTAATGCAAGGAAAGAAAGAGCTTCCCACTTGCTGATGCTGGTTGCCCTCCTCCAGCCATCCCACCTGCTCTCCTGCTCCTCCTGAACAGCAGCAGTGAATGTTGTGATTCCACTGCAGCTGGGAATTCTCGCCCCATAAGGATCTGGCTGGAGCAAAAGCAGCAGCTCCCCCCAAGAAAGGCTCAGCCCAATGCCCCTGCCCAGGCTGGGGGTGCTCACAGCTCAGAGCTTTCATCTGGCACATGCAGTCTCCACTTGTATAAAGTCCTCATGTCTCTGAGCAGGAATCAGTGAGATCCAAGGAAGGATTGAGGCATCCCTGGGGTAAGGATCTTCCAGCTGCAGAGACCAAAGTGTTGGCTGTGGGCTGAGTAAGGATCTTCCAGCAGTGAGAGCTGGGCTTTATGGGTGATTTTATTCTTCCTAATTCTACAGCTGAGTGTGATCAGGAACAGCCACGAGCAGCAACTACTAGTGTTATTTGTTTTTAAAAAGGAGAAACACGACACCCTCCCCCACTGGTACCACACACCTCTCCACACTCCGGGCACAAGGTAGGAAGGATGACCAGAGGAATCTTTACACACAGTGCTGGGTACAAACAACTGCTCCGTTTGGTGCAGAGGGAAGATGAGCCATGGGAATGGACTCTTTCCATGGAGCAACACATGCTCCCTGGTTCAGTGATCTGAGTGTTGCAAACCATGTGTACTCACAGGGACAACCAGTATCAACAACGTGGAAAAGCCAGACCCAATACGAGGTTCCAATATTCCTTTAGATAAAAGAGCTTCTCTTTCCACAGTTATGATCACTGCCACTGGAAATGTTATCAAAGCAAGGGTGTGCTGGGAAAGATTTATTTCAGGAGGTCACTAGCAGGACCAAGACACCCCAATCCAACCCCAAGAGCAAGGGCTGGTCCCAGTCCCCACTCCATGCTGGCACATGCTGCTCCAGGAGGAAGCAGCCTGCTTCTTTCAGGTCATGAGTTCACTACAGTCCAAACATTTAAATGGCTCTTTTGTTGTGCTGTTTTTTAAAAATCACAACAGAACTAATAGGACAAGATCAGATCCAAATTTGAAAATGGGTTCATTGTCACTACTGCTCAGATTAGGGATCAACAGTGACGAACTGTTCTCTTTCCCATTCCCTTCATGAATGGTCCCTGGTATTGGAATCAGCTGATACTGATTTTCCCTGATCCACAATAGGTCCAGACCAAAATATTTAAACAGGTTTAGAGGTGCGTAGTATTAAAAATATCCTTAAGAAACACTGAGGTAGACTGCACCAGAACAGGACAAAAATAATCCCACCACATCCACCTGCCAAGATTTTACGGATACAAATTTACATGTTCTGTGTGTTTAAGAAAACAAATTGTTTGTTGCTTTTTTTTTTACAGTGTTTTATATATTAAAATAAATAAAAAAATTCTAATAAGAAAAGCTTCTCTTCCTTAGAAAAGTGTGAGAATATGTCTTCTTTCCTGCAGTGTAGTATAGAGCTGCTAAACAGTTACGACTTTGTAAAGCAGAAGAAATGTAAACAAGGCCTTTTGAAATCCAGAGGTTCTCACCCATGTCTGGACTGTGTTTTCCACCCAAAATTTTTGAGCAAGCTGTGCCCTCCACCTGGGTCTGCACTGAGCAGCCTCCAGCAGCAAAGGGCCTGACAAAGGGCCCAGAGTCCGTCATTGCCCCTCGAGGCTGCGCCCACCGGTGTGGGCTGGGAGAGGTGCTTCCCTAGGCATTCCAGCAGCCCCTCTCCTTGGCTTACAACAACAGCTCTGCCTGGGCTGGAATCAAAACCCACACACCAGCTAAGCTTCCCTGCTCTCCCCAGGCCAGGGCGCCTCATTTTCTCCTGGCAGAGAGCACAAAATGGGTCTTGGACTTCTCCAGAAGTGGAGAAGTGGAGGACTGAGCATCTCTCCCCGCTTTTAAATCATCTCCTGTCTGACACGGGCCTGCAACATCCATCATCATCATCATCTTCATCTCCTGCTTCCGCCCTTCTCCAGCTGGACTCGCTCCCTCCACACCACGAGACACATGTAGTTCCACAATTATCCTCTAACATAGTTTGCTAATCAATCACCTTTGCCTTTATGCAAACAACAGCACAACAAAGCACAGTCCAGAAGGCCAAAGCTGACATCCCAAAGAGCCGAAATGCTGCATCCCAGGAATTCTGCAGCAGAGATCTCAGGGAACACAAAGCTGGACACCTGCAAGCACGGACAGGCAGCAAACCACAGTCACTTCCAGCTTCTGCTACATGTGCAGAGCCCAGAGCCTTGTGCTCCCCCCTTCACATTGTGTCCCTTTCTCGGCTGCAGTTCGTGCTTGTCCTCTCCTGCCAGCTCCATCTGTGGCACAGAAGGCAAAGCGAGGGAGGAGCAGGATCAGGGCTGGGATGTTCTGGTGTCCTTCAGCTCCCAATGCCCAAATTCAGGCTTCGACTGGAGCCAGCTGACTGCGTTGTATAAATCACGGAACTATTACAAAGCCTTGTCAAGTATGAACTTAACATGTGCTTCATCGCTCCTCCGAGGCTAAAATTAGTTCGTTCTGAAATCTTTGGACCACTTTAAGACCAAACAATCCCCCAAACTCTCCCTTCCTCGAAAGGATCATAAACAGTCAATAATTTATATGAAGTTAAGATTTAAACTAAAGACATCTTTAAATATGTTACAACAAACAATATATATACTCAATGCTGTAAGGACAGAAAACTCCGTGTCTCAGGTCAGGGGACTCCTACTCCGTTTGGTCTTAAAAGTACCCACAAATCTCAGATTTCTGCTCCTTTGGCTCCCAGCACGTTTTCTTCATTCGTGAATGAGAGAAAACCTACTCCCAAGAGTCCTCGGTATAAAAATAATCTGTTTAGGATTCAGTCCCTCCAGGGAAACGGGAAAAAAGATAAGTACACACTTCCGAGAAGAGGAAAGCTCCTGTGAGAACACAGAACAACTGAGTTGGAAGGGACCCTTCAGGATCATTGAGTCCAACTCCTGACCCTGTGCAGGATACCCCAAGAGTCCCACCATGTGCCTGAAAGCATTGTCACTTGTGTACAAAACCAGAAGTGTCTATTTTGCTATAGGTTCCACCCCACACAGATATACTGCACACACGCCCACGCACGCACCCCTGGGACTTAACCCCTTGAAAAAGGATGAAAGCAGCAGCTATTGGTCAATCTGAGGATCTGGCGCATCCGACTGAGGTGTTGAATCCTTCAGCTGTAGCGGAGAGTCTGCCTGAAAGCCTGGAATTCTACTGGAAATGCTTTTGTCCTGCAGAAGGTTTGTTCCACACTGTGAGGCTGTAGCTCAGACACCAGCAAGCTTCACGTCTTCTATTGGCAAATGCAGATGCTTCTCCTTCAGTTTAGCTCACACAGTTGCTTCCTGTTGTGAAACCATGGTTACAGAAGGGACAGCAGCCATGGAAACCTCTTCCATTTATGTTCACAGATAAGTCCACTGACAACCAGTCAACTTGGCAAAAAAAAAAAAAATAAAATATTAAAAATCTGAAGAGTTTGTAGATGTGTGTCATACACTGTGGCAGCAATAACAAGAGTCCTGAGATTTGTGGAGGGGGGGGAAAAGCAGACAGAACCCTGGGGCCCAACAGGAAGTGTTAGGAAGGACTTGACCTGGGCATAGAGAGAATCCGCCCGTTTTTCTTGCCACCGTTCATGTGAGTGTAAGGTATGTGCTCCTCATAGTTCCCCTTGAGGGCCATGGAGGGTCCATTGTCCCTCCCCAGCGCTTTGTCCCTCTGGGAGTACGAGGAGGGGTCAAGGGGAATGCTCTCCATGTTCTCAAAGTCCATCTCGTACTCCTCCGTCTCCAGAGGTTTGTTTTCCTCGCTGTAGAAGAAGGAGACCTCGTGGAAGCTGGGGTGCAAGTCCTCCTTCAGCATCTCGATGATCTCGATGAAGGTGGGCCGCATTTTCGGGTTGTACTGCCAGCACATCTGCATCAGGTTGTGCCTGGAGCAGGAGAACCAGAGTCAGGGGTAGGAAGTGACAATTCCATGTACCAACCAAGGCTGGTATCCATGGCAGACCACCCACCCTCTGACACCCCGAGCTGTTTGTTTTCTTTCCAGCCTCTACACTGCCTGTAGATCCTGACAGTCCTTTTTCTTTGTTTCTGTCTAGATCAAAAATTCCTTCCAATTCCTTCAATTGTTCTTAACTTGGCTTCCGAAGGAAACAGGGCTGTGGTTCACAGACTCTGTGTGTGTGCATGTGCATGCCCTTACAGCCAGGTCATAGCTTTTTAATTAATTCTATTTTAATTTTAACTCAGCCTGAAAGACAACAAAGCTCCTAAAATTTCAAGGAAAATAAGAGGCTGGGCAGAGGACAGACGTGCTGTAAACATCCCACCCAAAAGAAAGGCTGCAGCAAGAGGTCACATGTTATCAGACACCATGGAGAAAGAACTTACAAATACAAATAGAATTTCAAACTGGAGTTTGTAACTGGCCATGAGACAGATGTCCAGCACAGCAGGCTTTTTTCATAGGGATACTCACAAAACATGTTTATTTTATGACTCTGGAAGTGCTGTTTTGGCCAGAAGCAGATGTGGGAAGAGGTTACCAGAACCAGCGAGTTACCATCTGTACTCTCTTTTCCAGCCAAGGCTACTTCCCCTCACCACTGCTCCAGTGTGACTCCTTACACAGAATCCCAGGATCGTTTAGGTTGGAAAAGACCTCTGAGATCATCAAGTCCAACCTGTACCCAATGCCCACCTTGTCACCCAGCTGAGAGCACTTAGTGCCACATCCAGTCCTTCTCTGGACACCTCCAGGAATGAGGACTCCACCACCTCCCTGGGAAGTCCCTTCCAATGCCTGAGCACCCTTGCCATGAGGAAATAATTTCTGATGTCCAACCTGCCCCTCCCCTGGCACAGCTTGAGGCCATTTCCTCTTGCCCAACTACCACCACCTCTGCCGGCTCCCCCCTCCTGTCAGGGAGTTGCAGAGCCAGGTCCTCCCCAAGCCTCCTTTTCTCCAGGCTGAGCCCCCCCAGCTGCTCCTGGTGCTCTAGCCCCTTCTCCAGCTCCATTCCCTTCCCTGGACTCACTCCAGCCCCTCTATGTCTTTCTTAGGGTGAGGGGCCCAGAACTGGACACAGCACTCGAGGTGTGGTCTCCCCAGTGCTCAGTACAGAGGGACAACCACTGCCCTGGTCCTGCTGCCACACTATTTTTGACACACCCTTCTTTCCAAATGCCCTAGCTCAGGTTAAATGCTCATTAAGGGGATTTTTTTAATTACTCTGAGAGCAGCCATTCAGGGAGTTCCTGGGCCGTGCCGGCAGACCTGGGATGCAGGAACCTCCAGACAGCAAAGATCATGAGCAGCTGCAAAGAACAACCCTTGACCTCGACACAGGGAATGTCTGGCTGCAGTCTGTAACCTCTTTGAGGTGTTTTTCACTGCCTCCCTCAGTGATCTCTTCTCCCTGACCTTGCAGGCAGCCTGGCCTCATCCCTTCAATGCAGCAATGAGAAATGAAATGGCTTCAGGCAGGATAAATAAGCTCATGGCTCAGCACAGCATTCCCCTGCTTCTCCTCCTCATTAGCCACAAAACGCATTTGTGAAAATCAGTGGCAAAAAGTTGTAATTCTCCACACTATTTATGGAGAGAATCACAGAAAACCTCACCAGACCTTGGAGAAAGGAGAAGCTCCTCTCTGGCCTCTGTAGCCACCTGAATGAAGGTGGTGGCCACCACTGCCACGTGACATGAGCCAACTGCCATCCACCGGCATGGAGTGGAGGAAGAACATTTTCTTTGGGCCATTGACCCAATGCTTATCTGTATTTTAAGTTTTTCCTCTGCTTTGTACTTCGTTCTCTTGCATCTGCACTCACAATGCAAGGCCTTGGCTGTTTTAATTTCCCTGCCATTGAAACACACTGGCTCACGTCACAGAATCATGGAATCCTAGAATGGTTTGGGTTGGAAAGGACCTTAAAGACCACCTCATTCCACCCCCCTGCCATGGGCTGGGACACCTTCCAACGGACCAGGTTGTTCTGAGCCCTGTCCAACCTGGGTTTGGACACTTCCAGGGATGGGGCAGCCACAGCTTCTCTGGGCAACCTGTGCCAGGGCCTCCCCACCCTGTGTAATCCCTGTCAGTGGAATTTCTGTGGGCAGTGCCTCCCCTAAAGTCTATATTGCTCCTCCCCAGTCAAGGAGGGGTTAAGAGGTACCACAGGTGGGGCCATCTCTGTTGGCCACACTTTGGCCCAGGAGTGTAGCCTCGCTGACTGTTCCTGGTTCAGCACTTACAGCCTCTCCGGGCAGTTGTCTGGCTGATCCAGGTATCCTCCATCCATGACAAACTTTAGCACCTGTTCGTTGGAGAGTCCCTGGTATGGCTGCTCTGCCAAACTGCTTATTTCCCAAAGGACCACACCAAATGACCTGAGAAAGAAAGAAGACTCCTGGTGAGAACAGAACATCCCGGAGCTCTCCAAGCGACAGAGTTATTTTGGAGAACACAAACTTCAAAAGCGCTATATTTTTAACAAGAGGGTTTCAAAACAACGGCTTTGTTTTGTCTGTGCTCTGAACAAGTCAGTTTAAACTATGTGTGTTAAAAAGAGTGAGCCCCTGAGCTGGAATCCATCTGGGATTGCAGCACACAACTTACCACACGTCAGAATAGGTGGTGAAAACCCCATCCTTCAGTGACTCGGGGGCCATCCAGCGCACAGGTAGCAGCCCTTTGCCTCCCTTACGGTAATAATCCGTCTCATAGATGTCTCTGGTCATCCCAAAGTCTGGGAAAAGCAATTGGGTTGTGTTAAATAGCTCCCTCCATCCTGCTTTTCTCATATCCAGATGGATGTTTCCTTCCCTGTTCTCGCATACCCGGTGAAACTCCCCCCACGGCCCTGCCTACAGTCATCTGGCACCTTGTGATTAATGTTCAAAATATTTCCCCTTCCCTGCATTTTTTCTACAGAGACTCCAGAGTTAAAATTTTCAGTGACAGTTTCTATTCTAAACATTATATTATTTGTCCTCTGCAAGGAAAAAAAGAGCTCCCTTTGCCTGAAATCCCACTGCCTTAGCTTTACCTCCAGAGAGCTCTGAAAAACCACCACACTGTGGGGTTTTGGGTTATTTTTAAATGTTATATTTATTTATTTCCACAAGGGTTTGGGTTAAAAACCTTTCTTGTGGAAGACAAATGACTTTTAAAAGTCACTTGACCTAATGATGGGATTATCGACACTGTGTTTGTTGTACCAAACACTTTCTTTGTCATAATTCTCATGGAAGCAAAGACCAGTGAGATAAATCCAGGCAGCTTTTGGATAGAGGTTTGGGAATAATGAATTGTACTTCCTTCTCTTGAATCTGCAATCATGATTTAAGGGCCAGATTGGTTTAATTTCCCTTCTAGTGAAACAGGCTGGTTCATGTCATAGAATCATGGAATGGTTTGGGTTGGAAGGGACCTTAAAGCTCATCCAGTCCCACCCCCTGCTATCCCAAGCCCCATCCAACCTAGCCTTGGACACTTCCAGGGGTGGGGCAGCCACAGCTTCACTGGGAAAGCTGTGCCAGGGCCTCACCACCCAGAGAAAAGCTGCTCTGGTTCTGCAGAAGATATTTTTCTCACTGAAATCCATTCAATTCTGTCAAGGAGAAGAAAAAGAGAAAGTGCTGCAAAGGTGGCCAGCGAGAATCACCCAAGTTTGCCACACTGGTTTTGGACTTCATCTATTTGCCTTCTCAGCAAATGTGATGCACAGAATCATCTGGTGATCACAGAATCACAAAATGGCCTGGGTTGGAAGGGACCTTAGACATCATCTATAATCCTGCACTACCCACCTCCGATTTTCACAGTGAAGTCCTCTGCGACCATACAGTTCCGAGCTGCCAGATCCCTGTGAACAAACTTCTTGGCATTCAGGTAGGCCATGCCATCTGCAATCTCTGCAGCCATCTGGATCATCTCCCTCAGTGTCGGGGGCGGACGACCAGGGTTGTTCTACAAGAAATCAATTGCAGAATCACAGAATGGTTTGGGTTGGAAGGGACCTCAAAGATCATCCAGTTCCACTCCCCTGCCGTGGGCAGGGACACCTTCCACTAGCCCAGGTTGCTCCAAGCCTTGTCACACCTGGCCTTGGACACTTCCAGGGATGGGGCAGCCACAGCTTCTCTGGGCAACCTGTGCCAGGGCCTCCCCACCATCACAGGGAAGAATTTCTTCCCAATATCCAATCAAACCTACCCTCTTTCAGCTTAAAGCCATTTAATAAAGAAGTATTAAACCTGAAATCAGGTCACTCTTGCAAAACAGACCCCTCTCTCCTGTCTTTACCTCAGCTTCAGGTCTCAGAGAGCGGAGGTAACTTTTCAGGTCCCCGTGTGCCATCAGCTCCATGACCACCAGGGTGGGTTGTCCCTTTGAGACCACCCCGAGAAGGCAAACCTGGAAAATAAGGGAGAAACTCCCTCAAGACTGTGTTTAAACACACCGGACAAGGCCAAGACCCCCTGAAACAGAGCTGAGAAAGAGCAGACTTGGGCAGATGTGTTCTGCAGAACCTGACAGGGAAAGATCCCAGCTCTGTTTGATCTCTGCTGCTTTGGGGAGCTGAGAGTCAGGCTCTGAAAGAATGACGAGCTGTGTGATGGGATGTGTTAACGAGCCGAGGCACCCAGCACTTACCACATGATGGCAGCTGAAGCCTTTCATCACAGAGGCTTCGTTGAGGAACTCGATGCGCTCGCGCAGACTCGCGGACTCGTTCACCGTCTTCACGGCCACGCGGGTCTCGGGCTCTCCCTTCACTATGTCCTTGGCAATTCCTTCGTACACCATTCCAAAGGAGCCCTGTCCCAGCTCTCGGAGGAGAGTGATCTTGTCCCGTGGAACCTCCCATTCGTCAGGGACATAAACTGCAGCAGAGGGGAACATTTCTGAACTGAGCAAGTACCTTGTGAAAGATGCTCCTGTGGCAGCTTAGATTACAGAATCCCAGAACATACTGAGTTGGAAGAAACCCACAAGAATCATCCCATCCAACCCTCAGCCCTGCACAGGATCATCCCCAAGAGTCACACCCTGTGCCTGAGAGGATCATCCAAAGGCTCCTTGAGCTCTGTCAGCCTTGGTGCTGTGCCCACTGCCCTGGGGAGCCTGGTCAATGCCCAACCACCCTCAGGGGGAAGAACCTTTTTCTAATATCCAACCCTGACACAACTTCAGACCATTCCCTGGGTCCTGTCCCTGGTCCCCACAGAGCAGAGCTCAGGGCCTGCCCCTCCTCTTCCCCTCCCAAGGAAGTTGTAACTGCAGTGAGGTCTCCCCTCAGTCTTGCCTTCTCCAGCTGAACACACCAAGTGCCCTCAGTGCCCTCACAGTGTCCTCAAGGCCCTTCCCCATCTTTGCTGCCCTCTGCCACAGGACACTATGGGTATAACTTTTAAAAAAAGACTAGAAAACCCCATGAAGACAATTCCAATCCCATCCTGCTGCACTGACTGGAAAAAAACAATCCCTGCAGGAAGCCCTGGTTACTCTCACCATCACTGGCGCTGATGTATTCAGGGTTGGAGGATGCATACAGGGGTCCGGTTGGTCCTTCAGTTTGTCTGGAAAGGACACAAGTTCTTCAGTACATTTGCAGCCTTTGACACACTCCAGGTGAAGGCAGTTTGATAAGCTCCCAAATCATGCAGCAAACACAAACTCTCCCCATTTCCAAAGGCACAAAGTATTTCCTACGCTAAATTAATGTTCCAATCATTAAGGAAATTAGAAAATAAACAAAAACTGACTCCTAGCAAATCAACAAAACTTCTGGATGTAAGTTTTGGTTGCTCTGGTGAAAGCAAGATGAAATTGCACTCACCTCTTTTTCACAAGCACGTAAGCAGCTCCAATAATTCCAGCAATTATTATGGCAAAAATAATAGGAACGATTATAACAGCAATATTAGGCTGAGAATTCACTAAGAAAGAAAGAGAGAGTTGGAGGCATTACAAAGGTCCAAAATCCAAGTTTTTTCCTCAATACAATAAATGTGACAAATACAAAACTAGAGCTATTTCAGAATATGGTGGGGCTGGTCAGAACGAGAACGCATGAAGAAAAGCCATGTTTCCAAGTAATTCCAGGTTCTTGAAAGCAGATACTTTGGTAAATACTTAATGACTCCCTGTAGTTCTCTGTGCGCTGCTTGCTAAACCCCATTCTTCAAAAAACCCCCGAGGTTGAAAATAAAATGAACTCACGATAATCAGCCACGTAAAAATAGGTGGGTTCTGTCCACGAGCCATTTCCAGCCAGGGAGGTCGCCCGGATCCGGACACTGTAGTTCCCAGGCTGAAGTCCTCGGAGTTTGCAGCCGTGCTCGGTGGCAAAGTGCTTTCGAGACACACAAAAATGGGCTTCCTGCAGGGGGAGGAAGCTGTGTCACCCTCCCTCTGCAGCATCTGGCAGCTCCCTGGGGTTCCTGCAGCATCCAGAGCTCCCTGACAAGCCCACTGGGGCTCCTGCAGCATCCAGAGCTCCGTGACAGCTCCCTGGGGTTCTTGGAGCACCTCTCTGGTTGGCAAACACACAGACTCAGGGCTGCTCTAGTTTAGTGCTTTGTGCTGGATTTGTGTTTTACAGAGCAGTAGTTCATGTTACAGAGAATAAGAGCCATGTGCTGTACCAGCCTTCAGCCCTGAAATTGGATCTGAACCTGAGAGTCCTGCTCTCTCCCTGGCACTGACACCAGCACTGTCCCCCTGGCACTGACACCTGTCCAGGCACCAGCACTCCCACAAGCTTGTGGACTGCTCAATGCTTTCCTAATTTCTTTAAGCAACTTAAATGCCACAGAATCACAGAAATATCAAGGTTGGAAGAGACCTTCAAGGTCATCAAGTCCAACCATCAACCCAGCACTGTCATCATCAACCCTAAACCATGTCCCCAAGTGCCACATCCAGATACCTCCAGAGGTGGTGACTCTACCACCTCCCTGGGCAACTTGTTTCAATGCCTGACCACTCTTTCTATAAAAGATTTTTTTCTAATATCTAATCTGAACCTCCCCTGGTGCAACTTAAGGCCATTTCCTCTCGTCCTTTCACCTGAGACAGAGCAATAACATTTCTAAAAAATTCCATACAGAAAGTTGGAAAATCAGCTAAACTTGTTTGGCAAATGGACACCACAGGGGTAGATTATTTCTTGATGTTATTCCAGACAGATTTCCAGAGGAGACAAATTCAACAGTGAAGTTTTGTGTCCCATTGGTTCCTGCACCAGGAAACTAGACTGGACAGGGCACTGTATGCACCAGGACTATTAAATCCTAAACAGCCCTGGGCTTTCAGGTGGAGTCACTTCTCCAGAGGTGCTGTGGAGAAGCAGAAACTCTCACCTCTGTCTCCCCGAGCCGTCCGTAGTTCACCTCGTACAGCACAATCAGGCCGTTGGGCTCCTTTGGCTCCTGCCACCTCAAATGCACCGTGTTCTTTTCAACCACTTCATGGGAAACTGGACCAACGATGTCATCAGCCTTAGCTAGAACCAAGTTCATGATTAATAAGTTTTATTTCACACCTTTGGCAAAATTCAAGCCTGCCAACCTCATCCATCATCCTTTCCCATCAGGACTCAAGGATGGCCCTGGTTCTATGCAATTTCTCTATATGGCAGCTGGCTCCCATGGGAAAAGCAGCATTTTGGGAACAGCCACCAACCCAAAACAGAGCTCAGGGAGATCCTTACCTTCTGGCATGGTCCTGGCACTGACATAGGCTGCTACGCTGCACCGGGACTCCTGAGCATCGTGGTTGCAGGCGTGGAGCTCGATGCGGTATCCGGTGAAATGGCGCAGCCCCGAGATCACCAGGGACTCCTTGGACAGGACTTTCTCAAAAGGTTTCTGCTCCTCTGCACCCTCAGCTGCTGCTGCAGAGTTGTTGGGAGAGACTGGGATGGTGGGGATCACCACGGTGGCGTTTGCCACAGAGGCGAGGTCTCTCCGTTTTCTTGATGGCCTGTTAAACAACACAGGTCACCATGTTATTGGTTACATTCAATGGGAACACATTCACCTGAAACGGAAGAGTTAAAATGAGAGAGCTCAGGGTGCTACAGAAAACTCAAAGCCTCATATTTACAACAAAGAAATTCAGGATTATTTTTTTTAGCCAAGCAATCTGTCTTTTTAAAATTCTGTATCTATGAGACTCTCTCCTTGCACAACTTCATACAGGGAAATAAAAATAAATCAATTTGAGTCTCAAGCATTTGCTTGAGAATTCCAGTTCTTCTGGATCTCTCAGCTGGATCTAACTTTGCCACTTTGGAATACATTTGCCACTCTGAACCCTATGGCTGAACCTCAGTGGATACATGAATCAGTTTTAGCTTTTCTTAAGAGAACAAATCTATTAAGTCCTTTTCAACAGATGCATTTAAAACTCATGACCGATTACAAATTAGCTGTGTGGTTTTGTTAACCAAATGTTGCTTCTCAAATTATTGCATTTCAGTCTGAAAATCAATTTTTTGCAGTTGTAACACCAGCACCAGCAGTGTGACCCTGTCACCTGCCCTGTCTGCAGGTGAGTGCCACCAGTCAGCTTTAATGTCAGGTTTTATCAGAAATAAATAGAATAAACTCAAGAAAATTAAGAGCCATTCACAAATTTCATTTTCTTGGCAAAAAAGAAAAAGAAGGGAGCAGTACTAAACCAGAACTACTCCTTCTAACACTTTATGTCCTGCCACACATTTGCCACGGGGAATTCCAGGTTTGGAACCAACACATGGTGAGTCAGTAACTGTATTCAGTTACACAAAAGGAATTAACACCATTGAAATCCAGACTATGTATTTTAAGGGGGGTGATGATCTTTTTATGTGTGTGCAGCTATTAAAGGGTACAAAAAGTGACCTGAACTGAACCCACACTTGAGGCATCTCCAGTCTCTAAAAATGTAACAAGCTGTTGAAGCTGCTGAACTGAACTTTCCACTGCCACCCTCTGACTACCAGGCAATGATCAGCCAATTCCAGCCATGGGCAGGGACACCTTCCCCTATCCCAGGTTGCTCCAAGCCCCGTCCAATCTGGCCTTGGACACTTCCAGGCATCCAGAGGCAGCCACAGCTTCTCTGGGCAACCTGTGCCAGGGCCTCACCCCCCTCACAGGGAGAAATTTCTGGATGCCAAACGGCAGGTTCAGTGAGCACATTCCAGTTTATAGTTTTCTCTTTCTTAATTACTAATTAACTCCCTTTGGAGCTGCTGTTCCCTCAGCCTGTGCATTGTTCTGAGCAGTGTCCCCTCAGGAGGGGGCAGAGTTCAGAGACCCAGCTCTGGGTCATGTCACCTCCCTCTTTGGGAAGGATTCCTTATGGTCAACCAGAGCCTTGTTTGCATAAAAGCAAAGCTACACCCGCTGTTTACAAAGTGTGGATTCAGCTGGTCCTCGTGTTTAAGGGAATTTTGCTTTTCACAAGTAAAACAGTAATTTGACCACTGATGAAACACAGAGTAAAATGCAAGAATTCCTTCCTTCCCAAGTCACAGAAAGCAAGAAATACTTGTGAAGGTGTAAAACCCCAATCTTCCCATATTTATTATCCTGTATTTGCAGCAATTTTCTTGCCAAATTCTCTGTATTTTCAAACATCTGATTCTTCTCAGAGTTATCCAGTGCAATTTGCATTAGAGCTATTTCAGCAGCTCCAGTGACCTTCCCTGTGAAATCCTCAGATCCAGGCTGAGATCTCCTGCTGTCACAGACAACGAGTATGGGGCTCACAGAGGCTGGAAGCGACAAGTCATCACATGCAATATGGCCTGTGTTGGAGGATTCTAAAAATGCCTTAAGTACCTTAAGCTAAGCTTTTCCACCTGAAACTAGCCTGGGACACCTGGCCTGGCTTCCCTCCTGTGCTGGTAAAACCAGTTCATATTTGTGTGCACAATTAATTAATTGAACTGGGAAACCTGGGGGGGGGAAATTACTTTCAATGTGAGTAATTTCCCAGATCTTACTCACTCTGTAACCCAGGAATACTGAGAATGGCACGAGTGTGTGTGACACAGAGACAGAACAGTGAGTCTGCTCTTTCTCTTTTTGCAGTAATGGAGAGAATACATGGAATGACATCCTAAACAGTTCCCGTTTAGTTCCCTTTTGCTTCTCAGGACTTTTCTTACTTTTGAAATCTTTCCATGCTTTCCACAGAATCATGGAGCAGGTGAGGCTGGAAGGCACCTCTTGCCCAAAGCAGGGGCAGCTGCAGCAGGTTGCTCAGGACCATGTTTGAGTATCTCCAGGGATGGAGACTCCACACCTCCCTGGGCAGCCTGTTCCAGTGTGTAACCATCCAATCTGTGCAAAACTCTTCCAAAATAAGAGCAAATAAAACAGGAAAGAAGAAGCAAACCATCAGCTTCTGATGGTCCCTTTGCTCAGCTCCAAAGGGAAGTCACAGAGCAGCTGGTGTGAAAACACCTGCCAGCTCTGCCAGAAACATCTCAAAATCTCTGGTTTGTCTTGTCAGTGCCAGAGCAAACTGACCCACAAGAGTGATAGTGTATCCTGGTAATAAATGTGCACAGGGGGAAGGAACAGTTTCTGATTTCCAGAAGGGTGAGATCAGCCCCAGACTAAGCAGAGCAGGGCAGAGCCATGTACAGGCTGGATCCTGCAGAGGGATCAGATGGCTGGGAGCAGGACAGGAGGAGAGAAATGGCACATGGAAAACAAGGAGACAAGGCACCAGGGAGAAACTGCTCTGATTCTGCCCCCCTGCCATCTCATATTCCCTGCTGGCTTCACCCCTGAGATCCCTCCCGTGACTGGCAGGTTTCTTCTCTCCAGGAGAGGCCACACAGCACCTCGAGAGAGGTCAATGAACTCTCGGGAGCCACAAAAAAGCATCTTAAGTAAACCACACTCCTTGCCAGGCTTTGTGAGCAGGTGATAGCACAGTATTCATAGGAAAAATAATTCTGATTTACATGACAACAGCCTGGAGCTGCTGGGGAAGACAAGCAGGACACATGGCAGCAGGGAGGTATCTTTACCACGGACTTTTAACAGCAAAAGAGCTTGTTTTAAAGGATTAGCCAAGCCTAGGGATGTGGAGATTTGTTTCTTAGCAGGCTGACAAGGTGGTACATCCTGGTGGATTGGTTTCTTCCTAAAATACATACCCCAGAAACTGGCCTGAGAAGCATCCTGGGCTGGCTGCACAATAAAATTGGGAAAAAAAGGAAATAAAAAAGAAATCAGATTGTCAGAATTGTCTGCCTGCATCAGGAGGAGGTTGGCTTTTGCACATGGCTTGGACTCTCCTCTGCCTCAGAATACATCATGTCCTGGCATCCTTTGGCACAGTGAAACTTGTCCTGATGGGCACCAACAGCCAGGGAATGGCAAAAGGAGGGACTCAGCCCAAGGCACCAGAGCAGCCTCACAGGGAACACCCCAGTAACGCATTCAGTGTATTCAAAAAAGAAAATGTTCAGTGCAGCAACACAGCTTCTGCCAAGGAGCTGCAAATAAAGGTTTGTTAGCTCAGGGCAGCAAGCTGGGAATAAATTTAGAGCACAAAATGCATGACAGGGAAGAGGGTAAATCATCATGGATTCTAACCTGCTTCCCAGCACTTCCTCCCTGAGCTGCATATGAAGTGTGAAGACATTCAACACCACTTAATGTGACACTGCGTGTGCCACTCAAAACAGGACATTCACCACCCACAGCACTCACATTCCTCATGGTATTGGAGGTATTTCCCACACTAAGTGCAAGGAAGACCACAAATACCATGCTGAAGGACGAGGCTATGGCCTCGTAAACTGCCCTTTTCCTTTCTTTTCAACTCAATGAAAAACTTGACCACAACATTTTTTGACAGAAAAACAAAATCGCTATTTTTGGCATCATCCAAGTTTCAATTTGCTGCAGGCATTCAGCTGTTTGTTAAGGATTCTCACTTTATTCTCAAGCTGAGGAGGATTCAGAGACAAGAAATAAAAGCAGGATCTTCCCAATTTGCAGAAACATCAGTGTAGGTGCTCAGCTGTCCCCATTCCAACACCCATATCCAGCTGGAGTAGACAGGTCCATGGAAGCCCAGAGACCGGCCACATGACCACATCCAACCTAATAATTGTGTTTAATAATCAGTCAATCACAGATCCCTCCCCCTGACCACATGAGCACTGTTTGATGGTCCTACCTTGGCACAAAAACCTCGTTGTGAAGGTAGTTCTCAAATGTCTTGCGGAAAGCAGATTCCTCCAGCTCCTTCTGTATCTGGGAGTCTGTCTTCGGGCAGGAACAACATTCCCCACTGACATCCTCATTTTCACTCTGATTATACTTCTGAGGGTCTTCAGATTCAAAAGGAGGAGACCAGGTCCTTGAGGGAAGTTTTAATCCTGTGGACAAAAGAGTTTTAGTGTCACTCATGCTTAGCTTGGCAGATGTTCAACCCTACAAAGAACCCAAACCAGTGTGCACAGGATTCATGGCACATTGGGGCGTCCTGAGCTTTCACATCCAGGGCTGAGCAGTTCTCTCTTTTCTGATAGGCCTTTGATTCAAAAATATTTTTTGAAACAAAGCTCAGATGCTGCTGTAGTCTGTGAGTTCTATCCCAGTTCATCCCAGTTTAGGTAACGCAGGGCAGCAGGTAAGATTTTGGGAGTCCTCAGTGAAACTCTGTGTTCTCAAGGAATCCCAAACCAGGCACAAGATACCTTCAAAAATTAACTTGGCCCTGAGCTCCAGAAGCACTGAAGTTTTTAACTTTACCATCTCCATAGCCGTTGTTAAACTTGTAACTCAGTTTAAAAAGAACAAGGGCAGCAGGGAGATCCCCAAAGGAAAAAGAATGTCTGATTACTCCATAAGAAATGTTTTTGGAGACCTTTTGCACATACCTTGGCAGTAGCACCTAATGTATAATGAACAGGGGGAGGACACAGCTGCATCTCAGCATGTTTCTTGAACAACATCCTTGAAAACAGCAGAACTGGGCCCCCAGAGCATCTCCAAGGCAAACACTCCAGGGAATTCTGAGAGAGACTGAAGGAAAGGCCCAGAGAGAGAAGCAGCCACTCACCTTTCAAGCAGTAATCAAGTTCATAAAGCTCACTGTCCTCTGCCTGCTGCTGCCAGTACACCAGGTAGTGCGTGATGTTCCCGTTGGGCTCTGAGGGTGGTTTCCACTTCAGGATGATTTGGGATGAAGAGTTGGAAACAGATATCGGATCTAACGGCACTGACGGAACTGTGTGGGTGGGCAAAGAGGCACAGGTCACTGCACTGCCCTGCCAGAGGGTGACAGGATGGGGGACAAACACAGGCAAGTTGCCATTCCTATGGGAATCCAGCATTCTCCATGGTAGGTTCCTGCAGTAGAAACACCAGAACACTCAGGCTCCCAAAGGCTGCACTTGATGATCCTGGAGGTCCTTTCCAGCCTTAATGATTCTTACACATGGCCGCATGAGCTGGATAGAAGAGAACACTTGGCAAATCTCCCTGTGCAGGGAATCCCATACCCTTCCATTTGTTTAGGAATTCCTTCCTACCAAAGTACAGCAGCAATGGAAAGTTTCATGGATGTGGGACTATCACAGCTCCCAGGCAGAAGACTATTTACATAAGCACAGAATCTGCTGAGTTGGATGGGACTCACAAGGATCATCAAGTCAAACTCCCGGCCCCGCACAGGACCATCCCCAAGAGTCACACCCAGTGCCTGAGAGGATCATCCAAATACTTGATGAGCTCTAGCAGCCTTGGTACCATGCCCACTGCCCTGGGGAGCCTGTTCAGTGCCCCACTAGCCTCTGGGAGAAGAACCTTTTCCTAATATCCAGCCTAAACTTCCTCTGACACAACTCCAGGCCATTCCCTGGGGTCCTATCACTGGTCACCACAGAGAAGAGATCAGTGGCTGTCCCTCTTCTTATTTAGGACTTATTTAGAACTCTTTCTCCCTTGCAAAGCAACATTAATGTGCTGGTACTGACCCGTGGCGTTGGTCTGGATGTAGATAATCTCACTCTTCGCTCCATATGTCCGCCGCTCATCGGAAAAGGTGACCAGGGTTTTCACAAACACAGCATATTGTGTCCAGGGCTTCAGGCCCCTCAGAAGCCAGCCTGGCTGGGCCTGGGCTTTGGGCTCGTTGGACCGTGGGGGTGGGTCAACATCCACAACTGTCCAGCTGTTTGACCCACAAGCATCCTGGCCATCGAACTCCGTCACGTTTTGGTAAGGACTTTAGGACAGAAAAGGTTCAAATTAACAGAATCTTCACTCCTCTTTTAAAAACTTCACTCATCTTTAAAAAGTTCTAAGGACATCACTGAAAGTTACCATTCTTTACTCTTCGGAGACAGTATTAATTCTCTTGTTGTATTTATTCTGAAAGTGAGGCATCAAAGAGCAGGTCCTGTGCCACACATGATCCCAACAACTAAATCCAGGCTAATTATTTTCAGCTTTATGAAAACCAGTTTCTAAAAGAACCTTTCCCACCTCAAAGGGAATAAAACCCTAAACATCCCATGCAGGTGGTGGGGAGATGAGAAACTTCATGGTTAGAAGAACTGGAAGAACTCATGTTTGGATTGTTCTTAGATGAGGAATTTTGACTGTCCACAACTCGGTAAGTCAGGGATCTTAATGAACACTTTTATACAAGGGTACAGTTGGGAACTGAAGTGTTGGAGCCAGACAATCAGAGATTAAACAGCTTTGCCTACAACAGGTTTATTATCCACTCTTTAAGGCCAACTGCTGATTGTGGGAACCCAACATGGCCACTGGTTTGTGATCGAAGGGTGGGTCACTTACGCTTCCTTGTAGAACAGCATAAATCCCAGGAGATCACGGAAATCAGGAGGCCAATATGGCTCCCACTTCAACAGGATCTTGTCGTGAGAAGTCCTGATGTAAGAAAATTTCAGCAATTCATTTTCACCTGAGACAAATGAGAAGCGACAATGCATTTATTAATGCTAAAAAATAAGGGTTTCAATTTCTATTATCTGAGAAGTGTAAGCTAAAGATGAGAATGCTGGCACTGAGAAGAGCTGCTTATCTTACTTCAGTGCTATTCCTACCTTAAGTCAGGGTTGGAATAGATGCCCTGCTAAGACTCCTGCCAGCTTAAATTTTGCAATGATTTTATGAAAATGTAGAAGAGTTGAACTAAATTCTAAAAAGTGGGAAATCTAAAAGCAACATATTTTACAATTTATCATGATCTACACAGATGAACCCAGCAATGGGGTGTGCACAAAAACGAAGCACATGATTTCCCAGCCTTGCCCAGGAGTAGTTTGGTCCCTTTGTAAACAGGAGGGTGTTTGCAGGAGGTTTGTCCCAGCAGCCCAAGAAGGACAAACTGTGGCTCTGACTGGATTTGCTATTCCTGCAGTAGCTGCAAAGAGAGGAAGAACACTCATTTCACTGGCACTACATCCAGAACAAAGGCTTTCTTTTTTTTCTCTATTTTTTTCAGTAAACAGGATGCTGCCAATATGAAAACTGAACTTGAAATGTAAAAGCAAACAAAAAGCCAAACCCTGGCAAGCTGTGGTTTGAGGTGGGGGTGGCACAGACACCAGCTCAGCAGAGGAGGGGCAAAGTTGGCAAAGAGGAATACAACTGTCTCCTCCAGCTGCCTTCAAACCAAACACCAGCCCAAGAGCTGCCACATGGCAGAGCTGGGTCTGAACTCCAAACCCAGGTTCATCCCCAATGCGGGAAGAGCTTTTCAGTGTCTCGTGGGAGGTGATGAACTTTACAGACAGCTAATTCCTCGTACTCCTTCCCTCTGCCCAGGCTGGAGCTCTGCTGCCCCTGAGGATAGGGCTCTGTGTGTGTTTTTCACTGGTACTGCCAGTTTTTAGGTCATAGCCATTGCATTCCCTTCTCCCACTGTGCATGCATGGCTGCATGTGTTGATATGTGGAAAACCAGACCAGCAAACTGAGTCAGCTGAAAGATCTTCACTTTTTAAGTCTGTTCACAAACAGCTACATCAGGGTAACAAGGGCAGAACTGAGGGATCACAGAATCATGGAATGGTTTGGGTTGGAAGGGACCTTTAGCAGTGCTGTCCCCAAAAGCAGAGGGACAGAGCATCCACAGGATGATCCAAACTGCACTGCAGGGTGTGGGCAAGGATCTGAAATCACAGTTTAATTAATGCTGGGCTTTTTGCTGGCAATACCTGCATAAGCATCTCATGTTAACCTGTGTGTGCTCCTGTTCTTATGCGCAGGCAAGTAAAGAATCAGAGCAGAGATACCACCAGCTAAGAACAAAGCTGGGTATTTTCTATCCCCACAGTCTGCTTCACCACACGGCCCTGTAAGTGTCTTACTGGCACATACAGGAAAAGGAGATTGTGTGCCACAGAAAGGGAACAAACAGCAGGGTTGGGGGGGCAGAAGGGATGCATTTATGGCAGCACTGCTGCCAAAAAAACTATCTTCAAAACTACATCTTCAGGAGCACAACTTCAGTGCCTTAACCCTGCTGACACAGGCACTGCCTTATTGTTCCTGAAGAAAGCCATTAGCTTAAAAACCTCTGAGAAGCACAGCAAAAACTGTTGGAAAATTTCCCTGACTGTTGTCATGGCAATTTCCTCACATGGCTCCAGGGATGGGTGGAAATCCTCTTTCTCCCATGTTTATTCTGTGTGCCCACTGTCACCTCATGACATGGGAAAAGGAGGTTATGACTATTAATCAGGTACTCGGCAGTAACATGAAGTCCCAGCCCGGACCAAGGTTATGTTGTGCTAAACTCTTCAAAAATAATACTCTCAGCCCCAAAAACTTCCCAGCAGAGCCCACGGAGAGCGAACTTTGGGGACCAAAGCTGGCAAGGCAGGCACCTTCCAGAGGGAGAACTGTGGGGACTTTTCCTCATGGCATAGGACTTTACTCAAGTGGCAAGTCTGGTGCTTTACCAAAAGTACAACGACAGTCCCTGGACAAACATTATGGGCCAGGTTGAGGGAAATAGGAGTGTGAGGATGGTACTGAGGCAAGTCTTGCTGCATTCTGAGACTCTTACATGAGGCTTGATCCCCGTTGGTCTTCAGGGCTATGTCGTTCCTCTCCTGACGCCCCTTAGTCCCAGAGATCTCTTCCATCTTGTGGATTTCTGACAAGCACAGCTTGGGGTTATAGTGGAAGAAGAGTTTGCCTCGCGCAATAGTGAGGTTGTGTTTACTCCAGTCCCAGAGCTGGCGGAGGTTCTGGTTGTCCAAGGCATAAAATGAATAATTGCTGAAAGAAGAAGAATGAAAACATGGGTTGGGAGGGGATCCACTGAAAATTCCTTTTTCTTCGTGCACCAACCCAGACACCGAAGAAAAGTGAATGCAAACTGTCTCCCCTGGTAGGGCACGATCCATGGGCAGAGGAATGTTTAAAAATAACTTATGAATTGTTTCCAAATACAAATCGTTCTGATAGCACTGGCACTCCTTGCACTTCAAAGCATTCAAATACAGTGTCTTTTGAGGGAACTCACCCAGCTTCAAGTGTTTCTCCTCTAATCAGATGGAGCTTCCGAAAAAAAGAAAGAGAAACCAAGGCATAAGAGCGGCGAATTTTGAGGTAACCTGAGATTTCTTCTATCAAGCCAAGATTTGCTTCCAGCTCAGCTGCTATGTTATCTATGGAGAGGAAAACATTGGGATTAGTTCTCTGATATCACTGAGAAGAAACATTGATATCAGAGCCCAAATACATTAAACAGAACTGGTTTATGTTAATTCATGAGACCTTAAAAAATTCAATTAACACAAAACCCCAAATAACCAATAACCTCAAGAGCCTTTGCTTAGTGGTTATTTTTCTGAATCCCTCTAAGATTCAGGGTGGTCAAAGCAAAAGAAAATCCCAGAACAGACTGAGTTGGAAGGGACCCACAAGATCATCCAGTCCAACTCCTGGTCATGCACAGGACACCCCAAGAGGCACACACTGTGCCTGAGAGGATCATCCAAACACTTGATGAGCTCTGGCACCCTTGGTGCTGCAACCACTGCCCTGGGGAGCCTGTTCAGTGCCCCACCACCCTCTGGGGGAAGAACCTTTCTCTAATATCCAACCTCAAACTCCCCTGACACAACTCCAGGCCATTCCCTTGGGTGCTGTCACTGGTCACCAGAAAAGCCCCAGCTCAGGGCTGGTGTCACATTCCCTGCCCTGCCATCCTGTGCTGCCCAGTCCTCACTCACGGAGCACTTACTTCCTCCCCGGATATTTATAACCAGGCTGCCATTGACAACTGTGCAGCCCCGGAGCTCCTGCGCCGATGTCACTGAGTCGATTGTCTTCTCCTTCCCAAAGTCACAGACCTTGGGACAGGGCCCCGCACAGGGCGTGCAGTGCAGGCTGGAAAACAAGACAGTTGGGATACAGGGATGATGTTTAACATGGAATGTCACCTGGGGCATCCCCAGCAATTCCCAAAAGCACTGGTGTCCTGGCAATACGTCATGGGATTCACTAGACCAGGTTGCTCCAAGCCCTGTCCAACCTGGCCCTGAAAATAATTCTTTAAATTATCATTTCTACATTTCAAACATAAATCACTCCCTCTCTTCCTACATAACAGAAACCAGAACAAAGTGATTTTTGTTATTCTGAAGAGTCCATTCGCCACGATGCTGCTCAGTGCTCTACATACCAAGGGTTTCAAGACCAACAAACCCAGTCTTCATCCCAAGATTGTTAACCAAACATGTAATTGATGAGGTGGCCCTTCATCTGGGAATCCTCTGATTGAAGACTGCACATAAAGCTGCTTTAAAAAAGGCAAGTATGTGCTTTGTGCTCTGGGGAAATACTGCGAGCTCATCGCTTGCCCTGGTCGCGACACCACAAAAATGTGTTCCCAACTAGTTCAGAGAAAGAAATGCTCTAGGAAAAGCAGGGAACAGAGCTGTGAGGTCCCACTGGCAGCAGCCTGGAACAGCACGGGAGAGGCCATGGTGCTGTTACACAACCAGCAGAGCTACTTTGGGGCTGCTTGTTCATTCTTCTGAAAAGCAAAACAGGAAATGGCATAAAAAGTCCTGTTAGAGTGAATTCCCTGAAATTTATTATGGCAGGAGCAAATACATACGATCACAAAGCTACCAATACTCATAGGAAATCTGACTCATCACAATATATAATGGTATTATGGGACAAACAACAAAGTTTTCAGTGATAAACAGTTCAGCAACATAAATTATTTAATTCCTTTGTCGAAAAACCCTGGGAACAGACAGAATGGTTGTCTATTTTGTTTGTTACATTGTGCATTTATGTCTGGCACAGCTTGAACCTGCTCAATGAAAGTAATTACAGGGATGAGGGACAGATATTCTGAGAACGATCCACTCAAAGGACGCTGCACTCTTTTGATTAGCCATGACCTCTCCCTGTTGCACTTTCCAGCCACAACCTCTCCCTGTTGTGTTTTCCAGCCTAGCTTTCTGGCCTGAGGTTGATCTAGAGGGGAGGAAAACAGGGCTGCTAAAGCCTCTCCACTGCCCATCTCCCTCCTCCCACTCTACTACAGAAAGACCGTTCCAATTTGAGGATGCTCTTCTTCCTTGTCCTCTCTCTCAATCTCCCTTTTCGCACCTTTTCCAAACTTGAGAGGGAACAAGGGAGGTCAAGGGAAGAATAAACTCCTAGCATATGGTAGGTTAGAGCTGTCTGCTTTTAATGGATTGAATTAGCAAGGTATTAGTTTGTAAATCATATTAAAGGAGACCAACCAGGTGATTGTTACAGACGCTCCAAAGCCGGAAATTTTTCTTGGTGTTCACAGAGAACACAAACCCCATGTCCAAGCAAGATGAAAGTAGAGCCCCAAAAACCTCAGCATGGATTCTTTACCTGCAGACCATGTACTTACTTGCTGGAATTCATGATGTACCCCGAGGGGCACTCGTGGACACACTCATTGTTGTGGATGACATGACACCCCGACTCCCTGGCGTTCTTACACTTGTTATGCAGCTCCTGGCAGAAGCTGAAGGTCACACAGCGCCAGCCCTCGAAGCGGTAGTACCCAGGGGGGCAGTTGTCCACACACTTCCCTTCCAGGTAGAAGTTGCGACAGGCCACGCACTTCTCGGGGTCGCTGGGCTCCGTGCAGTCCCCGAGGCACTCGCTGTGACAGCACTGCCCGTCTGAGGTGCAGCCCTGGGACTTGCAGGCAGCTGGACAAACTGGGGAGAGAAAACATCAGAGGCAGGTGAGAGTCACAGAACAACCCAGTGATGTTGTGACCCTGAAAGCTCACAAGTTGTGGCACTCGGTCCTGCTTGCTTTGGCATCTTCCCTTTCAAAGAGGCAACCACAAAGCGCAGGTGCCTCATCTCCGCTTTTCAGTGAAAATTCCACAGTTTAATAATGTTTTTGAAGAGTGTTCATCTTCACAACTCATTAATGCTCATCAAAAAGAGAAAAGTGACTTTCCTTTTCCTGAGTTCAGCGCTATGAGGCTCCAGGAGAGCTTTGGTGACTCCAACACTATTTCCGAAGCTCGGGAGTGATCAGACTCTACAGTAAGAGCTGTAGAGTCCCAACCTGGGACAGCCAGTTTCAGCCAGAAAGTTCTTGCTTCTTAGTTTAAGAATTTTAAGTTTCCCATAGTAATGCTGCGAATAACACGTGTCCAACAATCCTTTTAACACAACCCTTCAGCTTTATCAGGAATTTTTTCCCATCTCTCTCTCATCCTGTCACCAGTTTCCCGGAGGAATCCTACTGCCCTGAACCAACACAAGCTCTTCGGTGACTCTCTCAACAGCTCCATAAAGAAGAACACCCATGAGTGTTATTGCTTGAGATTTTTATGGTTTACTTTTTAATTACCAATTACTTAGTGCCCCACAATACCTTTAACAAGTGGTTTGGGCTTTGAAACCAGTGGCACAGCCCTGAGCAAACACTACGAGTAACGCGGTGAGGAGCAGCTGAGCAAACCCAGGGAATCTCCCGAGGGAAGGTCAGTCCTGCCCCTCAGCACCTCCAAGCTCAGTCTTAGTGGTTCAAACAAGGCTGAACTGATTAAATCCAACTGCTTAATCCAGAACACGCCACAGAACTTCACGTCAGGAAGGACAGAACAAAGCTGCAATCAGCACTCTAAGAGCAAGAACCAACACCAAGCCCGGCTCTGACACAGCAAAAGGAAGGGCTTTATGTGGGGGATGTGGGCCTGGATTTATCCCCATGGTCTTTGGGATACAGCTGTGAATTGCCAAGGCACAGATCAAGACACCACCTTGTTCTCACTAAACCAGAGGGTTCTGTCTGAAGGCGCAGCTGAACAGTTCCTGATGTCCTGCCTCAGTGAAGGGATACAGAGATAAGTCCTGAATTAACACCATCTGCCTCAAGATTCCCCAGGCTTTGTGTCCAATACTCAGTGTCAAAGCAGGAAGGGCTCCATTTGGGGAGGCCCCAGCCACCCTAGTGTTCAGGGGTGAAGTGTTATCTTTAATTTCTGGTTAACACATGTGAGCAGAGCAGTCATGGAACGTGGTGCAGTTTCATTCAGCCACAGAAGCAGCATGTGGGATCCCCAGTGTGTGCTGCCCGTGTTTGGAGGATCCAATCCCCAGCTGTGGTTAGGAAGAAAATCCCCCTCCACCCCACATTAAGGGATTGCAGAATTAAGTGTGGTAAAGCTGTTAATGCCATTCTTGGAATAAGCAGCAGTAGATGAGGTAGTAAAGATGAGCAACCACTAGTTTGTTCCAGCTGAGGAAGCATGAAATGGACAAAGTAGAAATTCTATCTCAAGGATAATTTAATCTCAAATATCTTACTGCTTCCATGTCAGTCACTCACTGCAGGTGTTTTCTCTGTACATCCCTCACAATTCATCCATTAACAAGAAATACAGGACCGTGTTTCAAATTAATTTTCTTTCATGCTGACCAACTTTTTGCCCTTTTCTAGCAATGTTTTGTGAACCTGTCACAACTGATTGAAATGCAACAGCCAAATAGCAGCAACTTGCAGATGACACCTTGTATTAGACAATATAAAATGAGAAGCTTGTTTTAAATAGTTATACATAGTCTTTTTAAGTGGTTACACATGGATGTTTTAAATGGTTATACATTCCTTACCAGGCCATAGGTGAGGACTGTCTAGCAACAGTTTATTTGAAATACTGGCAATAGAAAATTCCAGAATTTAGTCCAAAACATTATCAAACTTACTAATTCCAGTCTAAACTAAGGTTTATGGGTGGGGGAAAAGCCTGGGCTGTTTCTCCCACACCTCCCCTGATACAGAGATGTCCTGCAAGGACTCCTACACTGTCTGGTACCTCCCTGGAGCAGGAATAGCATCCAGCTGGGAAGCAAACCAGGAAATGCAGGCAGGAATGGTTTGTGGGAGCTGGAGAGCAAGTGCTAGCAGCACAAGTCCCAGTGTTTGTGCAGAAGGATATTTTCCTGGGTTTTCAGAACTACAAAGTTTAAACTATTCAAAAGACAGCCCTTGTTTCCCAAGGAGTCAGCGGAACAGACGGGAAACTGGGAAAAGCTGGCCCTCATGCAAAGCTCCCGGTGACACATGGCACCTACTTAACATTCTGCCACACAATATTTTTATTTAATTTGTTATGGAAACTAATCTTCAAAGCCCTGTGCTTATTTACACATTTTGAACTCAGCTGCAAATATTCACAAGGTAGAAACTGCTTCAAGTCTCCACTCTAAAGGTTCTTAGAAGGTACAATTGAACTATTTTTAAACCGTTCTTAACGTTTCTCTTTTTCCTGTTCCACAAGCTTTTGATGCCTCAAAGACAGCTCAAAGAAAGCAAAGCACCCAAGGCAACAGCTTTTTTTCCATTAAGCACTCAAGACCAGAAATTGTCAATCACTATTTTGTGCAAATCCTCATTACCCAAGATCCTGAACAGATGTCGGTGTGACATTATCAAAGTCTGCATGTCAGGGAGCATCTGAAGTCGTGTAAAACCTCTCCAGAGTATCTTCACTATGGCTTTTTATAACTAATACTACAGGTTTTGTGACTCAGACCGGTCAGATGGCAGGTTTTGTTTGGGTTTTTTGCTGCCATGTTGTGCTTTCACTGCAGGACTACACTGAATAGGTTTGTGCTGAGCAAGTGCACCCCAGTTACCCCTTTGCCACTGAGGTCTGCAGACTCCAATAATTGTCTTTAGCCCATGTAAATTTGCCCCTTTGCAAAAAGACTGGCTCCTCAGAGCAGTGGTCACAGCCCCAAGGCTGTCAGAGCTCAAGGAGTGTTTGGACAACACTCTCAGGCACAGGGTGGGATTCTTGGGGTGTCCTGGGCAGGGCCAGGAGTTGGACTCGATGATTCTTGTGGGTCCCTTCTAACTCTGCATACTCTGTGATTCTCAGATGGCACTTTTAGAAGCTGTGGCATGACGTGGTACAATGTGAGGAGGCTCAGATGTGGCACCCACACCCCCCCCCAGCCTCTGGTTAATGTTGTGGGAGACTTTCGGGCAACGCAGTGCCCTGCTCTCAGTATGACAAAAAATTAACTCTCTTCATTCCTCATAGAAAATCAAAAGGGACCTTCATAAATCCCTGTGAGAGACAAGGGAACAGCTACTACAGGGAAGGGGCAGAAGCCACCACACCAAACCACAAAAGCTGCTGCAGGAACAAGGGCTTCAGCACCAGCACCAGAGCAAAGCTGAGCAGAACAGCCACGACACCTCGGCAGCAGATCTGGAAGAACTGGACATTTAAAATCCCCGTCCCAAAGCTGACAAGCAGCCTGATTCCTAAATAATGTGCCCTGGACGGGGGAGAAACAGAGACCACACAAGATGTTCAAACCTGTTGTTCCATGGGTGAATAAATATTTAACTCTCTGCTAACCTGCTCCCAAGACTGAGGAAACAATGCATTTTCCAAACCTTTCTGATTAGGGATTCAGACAGACATTTCTTCATGGTGCTGAGGCCCAGCTGGGGGGAACAGAAGGCAGCAGTCAGCGCAAAGGAATTTCTACCTCTGTGGATTGCTCCCATGTTTCACCACTTCCCTGTGCTCCAGGTGGAAACAAAACACACTGATACTGTAAACATATTCCTGAGCCAACACAGGTAACCAGGAGATCCATATTTAACAGGCAAGTCAATTAAGCATTAAGCTGTTCAGCTAATGAACAGTTTGTCTGAATACTGAAGTAAGATTAAAAACATTTGTGTTAGGTCTTTGCTACCAAAACAGTGAATTGTCTGAAAAAGAGGGAAAAAAGATCACTCAGGCTGAGTTTTGCTGTTCCTTTGTGATTCTCTGCCATTGGGTGGGTTTAAATAGAATCACAGGGGAATCACAAAATATTCTGAGTTGGGAGGGACCCACAAGGATCATCAAGTCCAAAATAACAGTGTCCTGGGTGAGTTGAACCGGTATTCACAAGGATGGTGGTTTGGGTGTGATGAGAAGACGACAGTTCATTAAGGATAAATTCTAAACCACATGCATGAAAGTCAAGATGCTTCACATGTGCTGCCCAGGGACAGAGGTTCTCACATGATTTTGGGAACGATTTGTTATGGATCGACCTGATCTTTCTACAATGTAATAACAAGTCCAGCAACAAGGAGCAAACCCTCCTCGCACTGTCTGTTCCGAGTTACACAAGCTGTATTTTGATTACAGACAAGGCAATTAGGAGGCTCCAGATCCAACAAAGTCCAGGACAGAAAACAACTGTGGCAGGAGAACCGCCCTCAACCTCAGCCAATGCATTTGCTGCCTGCACAGGGAGGCATCCAACCGCCTGCTATCTGCACAAGGCAAACACATCTTAACCCTGCCAGCTCCCAAACGAGCCCTCGCCTCCCACCACGGGCACAAAACTCATCAGCCTAATGCAATTTAATGCAATTTAAGGGCTACCATGGGTTTTGATGCCCAGCGAGCATTTAATTCACATGGTGTATTTATAACCAGGAGGAGGAAGGGAGGAGCGAGCCAGCACGAACCCCGCTTTGCCACAGCTTAAAATGCCTTCTTTGGCTGCCACACATATGGGCCGGTGCCAGAGCTGGGCTTAGGGTAACGCTGGATGACGTGCACGCGCGTAGGATCCAAAGCCAGAGTCCCACAGAAACAGGATCGCAGAGCTCTGCACGTCCCCATGGCTTTTTCCTCTTACTGTAAATGGCTGCGATATCTGACATATAAATTTATCCATGAGCAGCCCTGCACACACACACACACACACACACACACACACACTCACAGAGGATCCTACTCGAGTTACTCTAGCAGAGGGAAGTGTAATTTATTTTCCTAACAGTGTCATGGCAATAATGAGTTCCACGGCAATGGGTTCTTGTGGTTCTAAACAAAAACAAAGCCAACAAGGGGAAAAAAAAAAAAAAAGGAAATGCAAGGACTAATCGCCCCCGGCAGTAACTCCTGGGAGTGTGTTGCAAGCATGTGATCTTAATTTAGTACTACAGAACTTGGGCTTGTTTCCTGAGCTGCTGCAAGTGCTGAGTGGCATCGCTGTTATGGAAATCCATATGGATCTTACCTCCTTATAAAATGTATTAAATCCTGTTGTACATGCATAATGTTTTTTAATTGATCGCTTTTCCTCAAGATTAATTCATACTCTTCCTGTCAAGACTCCAAATTCACAATGTTGTTGTGTCCCATTTGTTAAAGGGTTCTAGAAACATAATTTTTACCCCTAAACCAATTTTTAACTTTTTTTACCCATGATCCTCTATTTCCTTAAGAGTATTTATTTGATCTGAACACATCAAGACAACACCTAATCCCAGTGCACTGATGTGCCAAAAGGCTGAAAAGAGCTATTAAATTAAACAAAACTGTGTCTGATGAAGACTGAGTGTAAATCTAAAACCCACAGCAGAGAGTGTGGACAGAGGGTTGCTGCCAACCCCACTGGATGGTGGATTATTCCTTCAATTATTATTTCATGTCACCAAGACCAGAGAGGCAGAAACCTAAACCCCAAACCCACCTGCAGCAGTTCTGGGCTTTCCTGGACACACTGCTCCCAGGACACCACGATGGCATTAATGTGCCTGGGAGGAATAGGGTTGGAAAGGTCCAGTGGCCTGTAAAAAGCATAAGGACTTTTGATCACCTCAGTGACCAACAACAGCAGCTCTCCCAGCCCTTCCTGAATCTACAAAATAAATGCAGAAACTAGAACAGAACAAAAAATAAGAAGTTAACACGCTGCTCCCAAAATCCTGCTGGCAATGCCCAGATCAAGCAAAATTCAGGAAATATCACAAGATGCTCAAGTGAATTCGATGTCACTTATTCCCAGAGCTCAGCTGCTCTAACAACATTCATCCCTCCCTTTCTCCCAACACCAAAGACAACAAAGGAACAACCCTCCCAAAAGCCATCAGCCCAGACACCGTCACCCACACGCAGGGGCTGCAGTTCTCAGCACCAAATTGGGAAGGAGCAAGTGCCAAATAAATCCAAGATTTTACAATCAGCACTAAAATAAAGTGTTATTTATAAAATATTACAGTACATAATGCCATGACCCCACTGAACTGCGAGTTGGGAACGTTAGGAGGTCCCTATTTACACAGGAACAGATAAAATTAACTGCAGGTGCCTCCCTTCCCATGGACAGTGACTTCCAAAAACAACACACTTTCTACAATGTAAAGGAAACTCTTCCCATTGACATTTCTCAGGACAACATTACAACTCTTATCAGTGAGGATAAGAAAAAAAATTGTTTCTCCTCCCAACCCTTTCACAAATTACGTGCTCGAGTGGAGCTACACAGAACCTCTCCAATATTCCAAATCGGAGCCAGTGTTCCCAGCCAGGAACAGTCACTACAGCTAAAGCCAGTGGGGATGCTGGTACTGTTGTGTGGACCTGTGAGGATCAGCAAACTTGAGTTCAGACAAGATAAAAGGGTTTGGAGCTCTGTGCCACCTTGTCCAGGCGCGATAGTGGAGGACTTGGAGGTCTGTGGAAGTTGTTGAATGGAGATAGGGGGAAAGGTTGAGTTGGGCTGTTTACAGAGGAAAGGGGTGGATAACAGGAGATCTCTCTAGAAGCACAGTCCCCTCCGTGCCAACCTTCTGCTGTTTAGACTGTGGAGTAATTTATTATCATCTGTACTACACCTGCTGGTGGGCATTTCTCTGGAAATACGTATTTACTCCTATGGGAATTGTGCCAGGGAACATGGAAAACATGCCAAGAGGAGCTCACATAAACATGCACACATACGTATTCACGCCCATACTTTTATTTATATAATATATAAAATATGTTTATATCTAACTCATCTCAATATGATGAAGCCCAGAGGAAGCCACCAATGGCGATGGATCCGTGATGCCTTTGGTCACTTGTTCCTCATCTTCTTAGGAAGTGACAACCTTTGCAAATGAGCTTCTCCAGCTCCACACCGAGTGCACAATGTACTCAGTCCCTGTGCCCAGGTGTACAAAGCCCTGTGTGAATTCGGATCTAATGGCTGGACTTAGACAGCCCAACTATTGTCTCTTATTTTTAGGGATGGGATTTAGGCTACAACGCTCAGCAATGCAAGTCCCTCAGCTTCTTCCACTGAACCTTCAGGACAGGCTGTCATTTAATGGATTTTCTAGACCTTTCTGTATCTCTCCCTTGAAGGTTTTCACTCCTGCTGTCCTCTGTCACCCCAACTATTTACGCAGGTAACTGGATGTCTCCCACTTGAGTATCCCTAACGTTGCCCAGTCAGAACAAAGATCCAAGAAACATCTTCTTTTCCTGTGTTTTATGCAGTGCTCATGGTGCTTACACCATGGCTGCAAGTCCCTCATGAGGTGAACTTACACAGCAAAGCATCTTGAGCTGAAAAAAATAGAACTAATAAAGAAATTAAAAGTCAAGACTAGGTCTGTTTGCATTCTCATGGCACCTCTCAATCAAGTTGATTCCCCAAGCAGGTACAAACAACTTGCACAAATCAGGCTAAAGCTGTCGGCCATCAAGCTCAAACTACCAAAACATGGAGTTTGATTTGAAAACACAGCAGCACTGTTAAAGGAGGGACAAGTGTCACAAAGTGCACACCAGGATAGCGACGAGAAGTTGTAAATACTTTACCCAGAGTCCACAACAGTGCTGTTGTGCCATTCCCTGGCAAGCAGATCAAGCCTGCTCCTTGTACTTTGTGTTCAAAATTACATGGGAGCTTAGCACAGTTAAGGGATCAGGAATAAGCACCCACTTCTACTTGCTGGCTTGTTTTTATTTAATATGTAATCCCCCAAAATTGACACTACATCTTCAGGGAAAAACCTGGAGCCCACAGACAGTTATCTCTGTGGATAATACCCTGTGCAAATTGATACTAACTCCAGGCTTTGGTGCTGTCAGTGCCTTTGATGGCTTATAATTGAAGCAGATTAAGAAGCCACCACTCCGATTTCTGTCCCTCAGGTACCCAAGGACTGCAAGGCCAGAAGTTTCTGAGCCCCAGCCCCTCCCTGATTTGCAAAAGAGCTACTAAATGAAATCTGTCTCCCTACAAAAAGGAGCAGAAATGCTCAGAGCACCTCTGGGGAACATGGGGGTTTGTAAGGAGGAGTTCATTTTAAAGTAGTTTGTACCTCAGCCACCTCATATTGTACTTGATTCTCTACATCAGAAGAGACTACTTGTAATTTAGACCAAGACCAGAATATTTAAAGTTAATTTGGAGCATTTTCCTGTAAAGCTTTGATCATAATTTTACTCCCAGCAACGAGGTTGTTTTCCTGTTGTTATGGTTTGTTAAATTTCAATCCTTATAACAACCTGAGGATTTGGTGTTATCATTCAATGGTTCATGCCACCTGGGAGCCTCATGAAAGCTTCACGTTAATATTTAACTATATATTACTCTCCAATGTACAGCACCTTGCAAACATCCCTATTCACTTTTAATTGAATATAAAGTCTCTATTTTGAATACAGATCTCCTCTCTGAACCAGCAGGATGTGAACCACCTCTCCCAAATCAGTGCTGGGGGCAAGTGTCTCATCTCACCAATTTATTTCTTAGTGATGGGCAGCAGGGACTGACCAGAATAAGGAGTCAGCAGGTCAGTGCTTAGTGAGAGAAGGTGCTGCATCAGGACAAGACGTGAAAGAGAAGGACAAGGAAGATGTGCTTTCACACTAAGGGAACAGCTGGAGCTGTGTCAGGGCAGTTTGGGAGGGGTATCAGGAAAAGGTTCTTCCCCCAGAGGGTGCTGGGGCACTGCCCAGGCTCCCCAGGGCAGTGGACATGGCCCCAAGGCTGCCAGAGCTCCAGGAGGGTTTGGACAACGCTCTGAGGGACAGGGTGGGATTGTTGGAGTATCTGTGCAGGGCCAGGAGTTGGACTGACGATCCTTGTGGGTCTCTTCAAACTCAGGATATTCTGTATTCTCTGATTCTAGGAGCTGGTACCTGAGAAACAGAGACAAGTAGACACCCACAGAGGGGCTTTAACATATGGTCATGGTTTAAGACCAAGGTCCATCTGATTTTTCCAAACACAGGTCTGAGACAAGTTATTACTTTTACCTACAAACCCCATCCTGAAAATGAGGAGTGATAGGATTAAGGCACAAGGCGAAATGTCTAACCTTTGCTTTCTGCAGAGATAAGGGAGGGACAAGATTCCTTTCCTCAAGGCCACAGGGAAGGATGTGGTAGTAAATAAGCCATGAAAGAACGAAAGCTAAGCTGACACAGGCAGCTGTGTGGGGCTGAGGAAGATGGAATTTTAGATATGTTATTGTAAATGTAATCCGGACACACAAAATAACAAATCTACACCAAAAAGCACACAGAGTTCACAGCAAATAGGAAAATGGAGCTGTCCATAACTGAGAAAGGTAATGAAATGGGCGGAAGTATAAGATTAACCACAAGGAGATTACGCTGATAACTAATGATCTACACAGAAATGTCAGGTAGAGGTTAAAATTTTAATCTGGGCAAATTTCACGGCGCAGTCATGAAGTGTAAACATCGATACTGAAAGCGAATTTGTGTTTGTGGGTGATGAGGCTGAAAACAAGCAGAGAGGAAAATGGAACAGGACTTATCCCAGATCCCCCTTCCCGCCTCACCTCCCAGAAAGGATGAGGAGAGAGAAAGGTAAAGTATCACCTGAAGGCCAGTCATGCAAAGAAATATCTGGAGGGTGGATTTTCCCGGGAAGCAGAGCTAGCTAGCTCTACCAACCAGATCTTTTTTTCCTTCCTTAAATTACCAGGACACATAAACCATTCAGTGCGCAGTCATTTAGCTTGCTGCCCAGATCCACGTTAGCCAGGGAATGGGATCACAATGCTAGTCTCTGTCCCACTGCAGTCACTTTGAGGATAAAGGGTTCTGCTCTGTGCCAAGGAGAGTATGACCACCGGAGACAGCAGTGCACGGATGGCGACTCCAGGGCTCCAGCAGCCTCTCCCAGCAGGCAGAGTCCTTGGAAGAAGCTGCTGGGCAGCTGCCCTCTCCTAGCACAGCCCAGCCTGGCAGGAATCAAATCAGAGCAGTCCTACCCCGAGCGAGCAGCCAACACAGTCAGGACTCACCTCAGGGCTAACACACAGATCCTCCAGTTACCAGAGTTATTTCCCACGTAGATGCCTCCAAAACTCAACACTGTCCAGCATGTCTTCACTCATTTCATAGGTGTTGTGGTTTTCCCTGAACTTACAATAGTTTTTTCCAAAACAATATTTGAACTGTAGAAAGGAGAAATCACAGAATCACAGAATATGCTGAGTTGGAAGAGACCCACAAGGATCATCAGTCCAACTCCTGGCCCTGCACAAACAACCCAACAATCCCACCCTGTGCCTGAGAGCGTTGTCCAAACTTCTTGAGTATCTCATTACCAGGTACACGAGTATCAAATACACCAATTATTTGCACGCATATAAAATTCTCTCAGCTACTGGGGTTGTTTTGGCCTCCTCAGCTCCTGCCCATTAATTTGTTCACCCCCCCCTTTTCCCAAACCTCTGTGCATGCTCGCCACAGTTTATTTCGAGGTATAAGAATTTCCTTAGCAGTACTGAAATAGATACTGCTTGCCTGCAGAGCCAAGTAATGTGCAATGTATTTTTATTTACTACTCGCCCTCGTCATCCTCGGCATACCAGCATGCCCATTTTCAACTAATTCACTGTATAAGAATACATGGCACTGCATAAACCCTCCAGCTCAGCTCTCTCCAGATATCCACATATCCTTTGGCTTACCAGCTTCTCCTTACAAACACACTGACCCTTAGAGTTTTTTGTGACCGTGCCACATCCCTTTGCTGCTCTAACCCAAGTGAGAAGTGATAAAAATGACCAAAAGGCACACAAACACAACCCTGAGGAAAACCAAACGGCTGGAGATGAGTAAAAAAACCATTAACTACATTGCACAAGCCACCCTTGGAGGCCATTAATCTGTTTCTCCTTGTAAACTATGCAAGAGAGAGTTGTAATCTGAAGGTATTTCATGCCAAACCAGTTGTGCCATCACAACAAGGCCAACGACGGGGGAACTGGATCATCCCAAGTTACATTAAACTCAGGGGAGATCTGAGTTTCTCAATCCTTCTTCCACAATAGTTAATGGCTCCAACTGTCAATGGTCAGAACTGTGAAAATTCTGCTTTATCTCATCCCACTGCCTTGGTGAGCTCTTGAAATAAAACTGACTGTCATTAAGGTCACTTTGTTCAATGACAAGGAAGTGGAGGAGTAGCAGAAGTCTCATTATCTGCCCGTGAAGCTGCGCTCAGCTATCGAGAGGAACAGGATCTGCTGACATCACCCGGCTGTGCTGGCGTGTGCCACAGTGCTAAAAACCTTCAGCTTCGGGGATGCTGGGAGTCAGATATGGTCTAATCACCAGTCACCATCAGCATTGTCCACTGCAGAGCAATTACGACTATTCAGAGCTGCTCTAATTGATGCTACAGCCATGGATCCCTCAGCAGGCAGTTACTGTGGAAACATATGGAAATCACCTGACAATGGACAGAGTCCTCTGTGGGGGGAGAGGGGGGGAATCACACAAACCAGCTTTGTCGAGCAAGAAAAAGAGATGGCAGTCTCCTCTACAAGAAACCTGAAGCCATATCAGTTTCTCCAGGGACAAAGAGTCTTTTTCTTAAGCGAGCTTTGGAAGTTTCATGTCTCAGCTTGGAGCTGCCAACACAGGAGTCAATCTGCTACTGGAAGGGAGCCCAAGAAGTTTTGGAGATGCCCCCCAGTCCATCCACCTTGTCTGAGGCCACATCAAACATTTCCCCTAAGACATTGCTGATGGTTGTTTGTCTAAACCCATCTTACAGTTAAATTCTGCCTCGAGGCACTTCCTGCATTCACCAGTTGAAGTTTATTGAAGTCACAGAGAAGGGCCCAGAACCACCCAAGAACAGTTGGCAGTGCCAAGAATAGACTGGTGGTACCAAAGTCCATATCCAGCACTTGACTTGCTGCAGAACACTGAGTACAAAGCAAAACACTTGACAGTTGATTGCTGAGTCCTGCTCAGTCCCCCCCAGCACCAAAGTGTATCTGAACCTGTGCTACTTCAAATCAAGCCTTGGGTGGATGGACATGTTACCACAGCGGAGAGTCACTGGCAAATCTGAGCACCGAGAGACCTAAAGCATGGTTGAAAAACACAATCTGGACTTCTTTTTGTTATCACAGATTAGAGCATGTGGAAAAACAACACGCTCTTCCTTGGTGCTGATCAACAAGAGCCGTCATGCAGCAGCTCCTCCTTTCACCAGCGGAGCCATGCAAAACAAGGGGACATTTTTCTTATCACACCCTCCAAATTCACGCACTCAAAGGAGAACATTTTATATTTCCCAGAACAAAAACTGACTCTTGATGCAGATACCAAGTTCGAATAGACTGGTTTTGTGGACTAGAAACTCAGTATCCAAGTGCCCGAGAGAGCAGCCAAACACTACACGAATTATTTAAGCAGCCCTGGAGATAAGATTATCAGAGTGTGGAAGAGAAGCTTAAGGAAAAGGTAATCTGCACACAGCATTTCTTTTGCTAATTTAATAATTGTGCAGACACTGATGAGGTGAGAAGTTGTTTCAGATAAAGCACCAGTTTCCGCATAAATGCTTTTTCCTGAAGTCTTTAGGTAAGACTGTACCATATGCTACACTTCCCCTCTGCCAAAAACACAGATTCCTGGAGCCTAAAATCCATGGAATTGAATGAACAGAGAAACAGTTTATGGAGCTTTAAAGGCTTCACTTCAAGTACAGTTTTAAAACAAAAGCCTTATTCCTTTAAGCCATGTTAAGGCTCCTCTGGGCGAGACTTTCAGACAGTCAGACATCACACTGAGGAGCTCCATTTCCTCTCTGGCTTTTGGGAGCTTTTGAGGGGTACTTAAAGGGAACTCTTGGACTCCTTCATCCCCAGCTGAAGCTGTGTAAACACATCAGTGTGATCAGCCTGACTTCAGAAAGAAGACATTCAGAAAAGACTGAAGACCAGAAAAAACAACCCTGTTCATTCTATTAAATCATTGTTTTCACTACCCAGAGAATATAATTGGATTGTCTTCACAGAAAAAACAAGGAGAACATTTGTCTGATACTCAAATTTTAATGAATCCTTCCACTGCTCATGAAGTATTAAAACTCTTGCAGTGTTGTAACACAACATGGATGTGCTTAATGAAGTTGAAAATGGCAACAGAAAAACGCTTCATTATCCCAGGATGTCTGTGGAATTGCATGTGCCTTATTCCTGGGAAACCCAAAACACAGGGATAAAGCTTCCTGCATCATTCCTGAGATTTTCCAGTCAAGCCCACTTTAAAACCCAAGCATGTACTTCTTCAATCATAAAATGCTGCTGATATGACAGAGTCTGTCTGAAGCCTCTGTGTGAGGGATTTCCCAGTGCCCAGGTCAGAGCAATAGCTGGAATTTGATTTTTCCTTGCTGCAGGTTGCTCAGTAAACTCTCAGTTACTGCAGATATTTCAGAACGAACAACTCAGAGCTGATGGCATCTCCCTCACATTATCGGAAGTGACGCTGCCAAATTCAGACAGACCAAATAATCCATCCCTGGAACCCCCAGTGTCATTTGGACTCTTCACATCAATGGGGGAAAATCAGCCAGCAAATGGGCAACCCCATTTTGTGTCATCAGACTGCCACATGAGAATGTCACATCCTAGCACTCAACTCCTTCCTCTCAGCAGGAAAGTTGCATCTGTCCCTGCACCTCTGGAACACCTCGGACAGCCCAATCTTTCCATCCCATGGTTACTTCTCTGTGACCCCACAGGGATTACACCCTTACACTGCTGTGTGCTGCTAATGTAATTAAACTCCAAGAGCTGCAAACCCAGAGAAAGTATCAAAAATTGAGTTGGAAATTGCAGCTACGCAACTCCAAGCCGTGCTTGCTCCCTTGCCCTGTGAACCTTCCCTTCCTCACACTCCTACAGTCCAACAGGTTTTGTTCTGATGAATACATTGGGACCAACCTCCTGCCTCCGTGCCCCAGACAATTCACATTTTAAAAACCATTAACATGAGGAACTGTGCTCAGGGGTCAGATCAAAGCGAACTGAGAGAAGCACAAGGGACCAGAAACCAGAACCGCAGAGTTTACTGCTCAGTCTGAAGGTATTTTCTCTGATCTCTGACAAACTTGCTCCCTAAGTTGCCTTAACTCTGTGTGTTGACTTAAAAACCATAAGTCTTGTGCTGGAACTTGAGCTCAGGCTCAGCTCATCACATCAGAGACCCGAAATTCCAGCATGGTTGCATACCAGCAGCAGTTCTGTGGGAGTCCCAGGTGACCAGCACTAGGATGTGTGCACAGAAAAAAAAATTGCACAGAAAAAAAAATGGAGTAGTTCTACAAACAGATTAAAGAAATTCCTTTTTCCCAACTAAAAAGACCTTGCAAATTTTAGCGTTCATCAGACCAATCTCGCTAAATACCTGTCACCCTCATTTGGACTATGAACAAGGGTCATAATTCCTGACAAGGGTCTTAACTCCTGACAACTCACCTGTCCAGTCCCTGTCAGTCCTTCAGCACCTGCAGTGTGGCAGCTGATGTCTGCAAAAGCTTAAGCCGCCCGAATCACAATTCCAGTGGAGCAGTATTTCTTGACACCCTTAAAAAAAAGCACCTCTAACCTGATACACAAGATTAAAATCACTTCTTTTTTTTTCAGGAGTGCACCAAAATGATGACAATGAAAGCACACACCCCCTGAGTTCTTTAAAAATAAGTAGAAGAAAATTAACCCCAACATTATTTTAACCGGACTTTCTTTCCAACTCTTCTGTGGCTTTTTCTTCATAACATCATCTTCCTCCAACCCCTCAAGGCGCCCAGGAGGCAGCCTCTGTGCAGGAAAATAAGCACAATCTCAAATTAAGGAATTCCCATGGAGGGTACAGAAGCTCCGTGTTAGTCCATGGAATCCTCTTGCCCTGCCCGTGTCACAGAACAACAGAATTCCAGAATATCCTGAGTGGGAAGGGACCCACACGGATCATCGAGTCCAACCCCTGGCCCTGCACAGACACCCCAGCAATCCCACCCTGTCCCTCAGAGCGTTGTCCAAACGCTCCTGGAGCTCTGGCAGCCTTGGGGCCGTGCCCACTGCCCTGGGGAGCCTGGGCAGTGCCCCAGCACCCTCTGGGGGAAGAACCTTTCCCTGAGATCCATCCCAACCACCCTGGCACAGCTCCAGCTGTTCCCTCAGGTCCTATCCCTGGTCACAGAGAGACTGTCCTTCTCAATAGCAATTCTAAACCGATTCGAAAAGGAAGAAGGAAATTCCAATGATAAAACTTTCTGGACATGAACAGGTGCCGAGTGTCCCGCCTTGTTTTGTCAGTTCATTTAAATCTAGATTTACAAGGAATCCAGACTCTTCACATGAAACCATTATACCCACTCAGTCAACATTTAAGTACCACATGGAGCCAAAGTTAAATCTCTGTTTGTTTTACATGTCACAAGCCAAAATAAAGCCATGCTGACGACTCTCCAATGGCGTCAGCCCAGTGCCCCTCAGTACCCTCTGCTAAAAAAATCAAGATAAAGGCTCTGAAGGCACAGGGCTGTGATCCAGTATCTCCCTGCACACTTATGCAATACCAGAAGAAAACTTGGGACCCAAGCCTGGAATAACTAAAGGTTCATCCCAAGCAGCTCAGCCAGGACCCCCACAACCTTCCCTGACTCAACCTTTTTTCTCTCCCACCCACTGGCCCTAATTAAGCAGCATAAACACCCCAGCAAGTCCATTCACATCCCTCCAATGGGAACTCGCAGACAATTATAAGATATAATTGGGAAGTCTAATCATTGAACTTGTACCCAGCTATTGTTACAAAGCTGAGAGGAGGGTGAGTGTTGCTTCCTCCAGGACATGGCTGGTTATTCCCCAGCTCTGTAATTAATCAAAAGGTCCTGAAATCCTCAACCTTTTAGTGAGAAACAGTCTTTGTGCTGGTCACACCTGGGGGGTTTTGACCTTTTTTGTGTTTTGTTTTGTGGGTTTTGTGTTTTGTCGGCGTTTTTTAAACACAAAATTTATTTACAAAGGCAATCCCTGTCAAATCCAATTCCTGACAGAGAAAGATGTTTTAGAAAACTTTGCCAAGTGACATATTTCAGTGAGTCTGCTCACACTCTCTGAATACACTTCTTTGTATGGACCCAACAGTTCACAATCTCTTTACTGCCTTGAACAACAAATATTTCCAGTTCTTTCCTTGCAAAATCAAAGAACATTTTACCATCATCCAGCTTAAATTTATTTTGCTCTATTTGCCTAAATCCGTGAAGGGACATCAGAATTCCATCTGATTTAGAATACTCTAATAATTAATTACAAGTTTTAATATTTAAAATACAGAACAACTCTTCTTGCCCTCATGAAGGAGGGGTGAAGAGAGGAAAACATACAGGACACATAAGCTGGCTAATTCCTTATCCTCACTTACAGCACCAAAGCACCCCGAACATCCAGCAGGATTTGCTGTGAATGAAACATCTCCTCCTCCCTGAGCAAACACCTCACACCACGTGAACCATTTCCTGCTCTCCCATTCAGGCATTAACACGCATTAACAGTCGCTCAGAATTATTACTTTATTATTGTTTTTACATTCTCTGACTTCCCACGTCCATGCCTGTGCCCAGACAATGGCATTTTGGTGTCTGCCAAGTGTGCTTGGTCTCCTGTATTTTATCTAACAAGGGGTAGTGCAGGTTCCCTTTTTAAGCAAATAAGGTGACTTGGAACTGCTCTTGGAGCGGGATAAGTAAGTGTTGTACCTGAAGCACTTGTGGCACAGTAGCTTGGCACTCACAAGGGCCAACGTCACCACTGAGGATCGAACAGGGGTTTAAAACATCTCGAGTAACATCAGTGCTGAGCCACTGCACGTGAAGCCTTAAACTCCTCTCAGCCTCCTCAAGGGCCCAGACTTAAATAACAAGTGTTTTGGAGAGAGGGCTAAGGGTGAAAGAATTAAAATAGCAACTCAGATCAAACCAGATGAAAACTTTTCCAGTTTTCACTGTATCAGCAGCAAAATACCTCATTCTCCTTTTTAACTCATAAAAAACCTCTTGCCTTGACAAGACCTCTGTACAGAAATTAAGATATCTAAACTATGTGGAAAAATTATCTGTATTTAATGTGTACTAATTGTCAGATGAGTAATTTTTTTATGATGTTATTTTTCCAAAGTTCTAAAGATAAAAAGGATCAGACAGTGTGGTTGGGAATTGTGACAGGAGAAGAAAATCTTCACTCCCAAGTAAAGGTGCAGCAGTGAAGAACCTGAAGAAACATCAGTGTGGTGAGACCACGGGAGCTGCATGTGAGAGGATTTCTCAGTGAGTTGAAACCTTTTTGTATTGAAATCCTACAGTCTTGTGTCACCCCAGGGTAGTGGAGAAAAGCTGCTTCTTCACAAGTTTTGTTTGTTGTTTTTAAAGTAGAGTACTCTTAAATAGCCATTTGTATGGAGGGATTGTTTCCACCCCTTTTCCCCCAATTCTGGGCTGTATCACACCCCCAAGCACCATAAATCTCTTTACTACTCTTAATAAGTTCAAGTGAATTAGTTTAGGGTGTCTCAGTGTTGGTGAACACCCCAACAACCCCAACCAGGGGCCCTCAATGAAGCTGTTCCTTGGCAGGGGTCAGCACCGACACCCTGGTGAGATTATCTGGTGTCAACTTCCATCTGGCTTTTGTCAGGGCTAGCAAAGAGAAAAAAGGCAGTTCTTATCAGATCTCCAAATAAAAGGAGCACTTCCACTACTACTTCATGTAGTAGCAACTGCAAAAATTTCCTTTGTGTTTGAAGCTTTAAAAATATCTTGCCCTTGGGGTTGGCTGAGTCTGTTCAGTGCTTCAAGCCCCCTTTCCCATACAAAGGTAACCAAGCTGATGGTTACAGACATTCCCAGCACATAAAAATTACAGGAAGCTGTTGCTAAGTAATATAAACACCACAAAATGTTTCCCACACACACCTCTGAACTTTGTTATTCAAACCTGCCTTGAAGACATTCAGAGTTGTAGAGTTTCTGCTGGCACTGCTCTCTCTGAAAGCCCTCGGTGCTATTTCACAGTAGTTGAAGGACATTCAGGCTGAGTAATTTTTTCCTCAGTGCTTTGTCATGTTGCTTGTACTTCCTCACCTGTCCCCTATCTGTCACAGAATTTTCCCTGGATAAATCACAGGAAAATTAGAGAGATTCGGTTGTGTCCCTTTGTCTCCAGATCTGCTTTCCCAACATCACAGAAAAAAAAAATATCATGGAATATCCTGAGCTGGAAGAGATACACAAAGATCAGAGTCCAACTCCTGCTTTGCCCCAAAAATCACAGCCCAAAATCTGGACAAACATTATTATCTTCACACAGAATCTTTCTTTAGCAGCTCCTCTACACGTCAGTTATTCCAGGCTGTCATCCCTTCCATCTGCTGTTTTATGTCCCCTTCAATGGGCCCTAATTGTTTCATATACTTTCCACAAATTTAGTATTCTGCCACAACTTCCAAATTGCACTAATTGAGAGACAACTTTTGTTTTTAACACACAAAGCAAGATAATAAATGAAAGAAAGAGTCTGTCGACAGACCTGGAATGGCCCAGACACTTAGTAACTCACGTTTCCCGGTAATGAGAAATCCCAAGACCAAGAATAGATTCCTGCAAAGGTTTCGTTCGGGATGAGCAGAACTTGAATTTCATCATATCCTCTAAAGAATGAAGTCTGTATTTCATAGAACTATAGAATGAATCCTAAAATGGTTTGAATTGGAAGGGACCTTAAAGCCCACCTTGTTCCACCCCTGCCATGGGCAGGAACATCTTCCCCTATCCCAGGTTGCTCCAAGTCCTGTCCAATCTGGCCTTGGACACTTCCAGGGATGGGGTAGCCACAGCTGCTCTGGGCAACCTGTGCCAGGGCCTCACCACCCCCTGAGTAGGGAATTTCTCCCTGATATCCAGCCTAAATATTTCGTCTTTTAGTTTAAAACAATTCCCCTTTTTCCTATCACTATCTGGCCCTATAAAAATTATTTCAGACATCCATCCTTATATTCTAGGAATGTGGCCCTTCAGTATCCACCAAGGGACTGTCTGAGATTGCAGATAATTTTCCTGGTAACTTTTATTTGGCCATTCTACTTTTCCTTCCTATTACCTTACTCCACTTCCAGATGACCCAAAATGCAATAAAAGGCTGAACTTGACATTATAATTACACTGTCAAACCCAGCAAACTGCTACAAGTTTTGTATGGACAGAGCAGCCTGAATGCAGAGGGAATTGGCAGGAAATCCTATTTCAGAGGGAATTGTTCCTTCCTCAAGTGGAGTGACAGACATATAGAAAGAAAAAAAAAAGTGGAAAAATGCAAAATATGAAAATCATGTTTGGCAGATCCAGACCGAGGTCTAGGACGTGGCATTTCCAGCATTTTTGTTGTCTGCATTCTTCAGCAAAGACTCTCTCTGCAGGAACGTGCTGCACAGAACCAAAAAGTGTGGTTTTATGGCAGTAAAAGTAAGAACACATGGGAAAAAAACCTGTTAAAAATGTGAGTGGAGAGGTACAAAACCCACAGAGCAGGAACAGCACTTGGCTGCCATAAACAGCATCAGGCTAGACCCAAATTCCAACCAGACTACATATTTCCCTCCCTTCCTACCCAAAATATAACATGAGTTGGCCTTAACTGAACCGACTTGCTTTTCACACCAATACAAGTGACTTAGGGGGAAAAAAAAAGAAAATAAAACCCTGAGGAAGCACATCCCGACGGATCCCAATCCATGGTGAATCCACCTACACAGCCCTGCACTCAGACACAGATTCCTCAATATTGAAACTGGTTTTTTAAAGGGTGCAGCTGCCCACAGACGATTTCAGTTCCTCCCCACTGGTTTCATCCCTAACCTTCGCTCCAATGTCTGGAAGAAGATCCTTTACTTTGTTGTCTCCAACATGTTATCACCAAGTGAAAAAAATTTCCGGGCTGGAACTGTAGCTGCAAGGATGATTCAGAGCCCTGGATGTGTGCCTTGGAGATAATTCTATGCTGTAACTGAAAGTTAGTCTTGGAGTTAACCGGGATCTTTGTGCTGATTAAATAAATACCAAAGAGGCAGGATGGTGGGAGGGATAATGGCAAGAGACCACGGAGAGCTGGCAGGGGAAGGTCAGGGAATGGTGTGGAACAGATGGGGGACAGCCGGGAACACACTTCAACCCCAACCATTGCCATCTCCCTTCCCACACACAAGGCATTTAATGGAATTACAGAATTGTTAACGTCGGAAAAGACCTTTAAGATCATCAACACAGCAACTCCACTAACCCATGTCCCTAAGTGCCACATCCACACATTTTTTGAACACTTCCAAGGATGGTGACTCCACTGATGCCCCGGGCAGCCTGGTCCAATGCTTTCCAGCCCTTTCCATGAAAAAATTTTCCCTAAATATCCAACCTAAATCTCCCCTCTGGCAACCCGAGGCCATTTCCTCTCATCCTGTCACTTGTTACCTGGGAAAAGACCAACGCCCACCTGGCTGCATCCTCCTGGCAGGGAGTCAATTTTCTGTGACATCCTTCAGCCTTCCCACATGTGCTCTCCCAAACTGCTTGCCCACCTAATTTTCTCCAGCAACTCTCCAAGCTTTGCAAGCTGGAAAAGCTGATCAGTTTGGGACTTGTCTCTGTCAACTGATACACACTCTGTAACATCAAAACCATCAATATTTACATATCCTTTGGGATTTTTCACAATCCCAGGGCAGCAGTGCTCTCCATCTCCAGCAGTGCTATGAGTTTAGACAGCAACAACTTCCCATCCCGAGATGCAAACCAAAAAATAGGAAGCAGGAGATTCTACACCAAAACAAACCAGAGGTACAAATAACCTATGTTAAAACACACAAACCCAAACTTCCCTATGAAAATGATACTGAAATCGCTACATTTAGAAGAAGTAGAGAAAAAAATAAAAGAGAACGCACTTAAAACCAGAGAGCCAGGAGAATTCAGACCTGCTTTAGCTTGACACAACAATTACACATGCTAAGGATACATTATGGGCTGGCATGAGAACAGAGGATGCAGCGATTCCACCGGCAGGTTCACTAAATAAATGTCACTTAATCTCCACCACCTTTCCCGTCGCATGTGCTCAAGAGTCTAAATGCTCCTCACAAATAGTCTAAAAAGTCCAAAAGACCACTCAGGTTGTCAAAATAACTTCAGAAATACATGGGAAGGTGTCACAAGGTGCAGGACAATTCACAACCCAGTGTGCTGAAAAACCCAGGTACCAAAAAATTAAAGTACAAAAAATTAAAGTTCAAAACAAAGATAAACCCAGTTTGTTAAGTGGTTTGGGAAATGCAGCCCAGTCACTGCCCAAATATGCAGGAGCACTGCTTCTCCACAGCTTCTGCAAGGAAAACCAGATGGGAGTATCTGTATACAGTGACTTTTGGAACCATTTTCCAATTTAAATCTCAATTTCTAAGTCAAACAGACGTAGTAACTGAGCTCAGTTACTGTGGTGCTGTATTGGTGTCCTCCAACAAACTCAGTGAACGTGTACCAGAGGCTCAGGAGCTGAGATTCCTGTCCCAGTGGTAAAATATTACATTCCTACAGGTTTCATGGATATAGGCAGTTGTATAAAGGAGAGAAACCATACATTCCAGTCTGCTGTAGCACAGAAAAATTCACAGGAATTAGGGACACCATGGCCTGGCCACTGAAAAGCATCACTCAGACCTTTAACCTTATGAAACAGCAAAAAACAGAACACATGAAATGCATAAGAAACCAGGTTTCAGTGCTGATATAACTGTATACCCCAAAGTTTATAAATAGAATGCTTTTTTTATTTTAAAAAAGGAACACACGTACATACTTGCATCTTCTTGCTCATACCCTGTTATTCTGGCCACAAAAAATGACCACTTTCTTTAAAAGGAAGCTGGACAATTTTGGGGTGAAGAGTAGCAGAGGGGAAACCACATTAATTGCATCAGTTTATGCACACTGGTAGGAATTCCTTCTCAAATTTGGCACTTAGCACTCAGAGTTGCCCTTTAAAGCTTGGCAAGAAATTCTCCCCAGCCCACAAGTTTCCTAATTTCGTCTCAGGACACACTGGTTCATTTGGATGCTCGACCTCCAGAAAGGCAGACAACCCTAAATGTGTCAGTCTCACCTCAGTTCACTTTGCTCCCCGTCAAGTCAGATTTGACATAAATTAAAGTAAATATATAATTAAAGCTAAACTTAAGGTCAGGTTCAAGTTTGGAAAAAACAAATCTGCATGAAATTAAAAGCAACTCTAGTAGAGTTTGAGAACTGGAGTTCAGGAGTGGCAACAAGCCGGGAGCTTTCTGAACACACCTTCTCACCTGAACCACAACCCTGGGTTCAAACCCCATTATTTCACCCTCCAACCCATCCAGGTCCTCTCTCCTCCTTCCCTTTTCCTCTTCAGGTCTGACTTGGCTTCCTGCTTCTTACTCTATGCAAACACTGCTCACTCATCCAGGTATTTTAAACGGTCTTATGGCAGGAAGGTTTCAGGAAAAATGTTATTGCACCTTTCCAGAGTCATGTTTATTCCACAAAGACTTTTCTCTGCTGTCCTGTTCCCATTTGCTGCAGCCTTTCAGTCAGTCTGGACTTTTAAATCCCTACACAAGCACCAACAGAGATATTCAGAGCACCAACTATTATGCAAGACATCAGTTCCACTCACAGTCCACTAAAATGGGGAGCTCCAGGCAGTTCCCGACTCTCCAGAGAAACCAAACGCACATTTTTGGATTCCTCATATATGCAGCTGAAAGAACTGCTCAAACAGCCCCATCACAAAGGTTCTGTCTTTACCTTCTAACGCCAATTTTTAGCCTGGCTTTTATGAACCTGTGCTTAAAGACAGCAATCAACAGGTACCTGTTAGTTCTCCAACAGATCATAGAATGGTTTGGGTTGGAACAGACCTTAAAGATCATCCAGTTCCCACCTTCCACTAGCCCAGGTTATTCCAAGCCCCATCCAACCTGGCCTTGGACACTTTCAGGCATGGAGCATTCAAGACCCCTCTGGGCAACCTGTGCCAGTGTTTCACAGGACTGGAAGGTTAAAAACTGACAGCAGACCCACAGCTGAGCTCCACCACCGTGCACTCACCCCTCTGGCAGCGATCGTGTGTCCAGCAGCGCTCGATGAAAATGCCGTTTATCACAGTGGGGGGACAGTTGCTCTTCCCTTTCACGGTCCCAGGACACACATCTCCACACTCCTCCTTGTCATCCTTGTTGGCCACAATGTAGTTGTCCTCTACAGAATCCAGAATCCTTGACCAGTCGATGGTGGACAGGTAACACAACTCATTGTTCTTCTCAATCCTCACGGCACCCCGGGTGATGTTCATGAGGTTGTAGAGCCCGATCTCCTTCAGGTGAACCATCTCAAAAATCACCAGGGCATAGTTAAAGAACAGGTGAGTCCCCCTGATCACAGTGAGGTTGGGGAAAAGGCCCTTTAAACTCTCCAGGCCGTACACACGGAAAAGCAGCAAGTAGTCTGTGATCATGGTCAGCTTAGGAAAGCTGAGCTCACGGAAATCCTCTGGCTTGGTTTTAAACATCAGCAATATCTGCAAGTGGCCCTCGATCACAGTGCAGTTCTCCAGCATGTTCAGCCGGGTCAGGTTGTTGCGGATGTCCATGCTCCTGCAAACTGGGAGGCAAAGGAAAACGTTATTTATTTATTTAACAGAAGCTTAATTGTCTTGAGTTTCCTAAATACACAGTTTTGTCCGACTGCACCATAACCAGGACACATGGCCCTCTCAGCAAAGCAGGCCTCAAGTGTTAAGAAATACACTGTGGGGAACATTCCCTGGTATTATGGTTACAAAATAAGACTGAAAGAGTATTTCATCATTTTTTCTGCCATTTTGAGTGTCTGTCTGTTGCCTCTGTCACGACTCAGTGGTAACACCAGTCCTGAGACATCCCTCATGAAAGGAAGAGACATCTGAGCAACTGAGGCTGTTTTCTCTAGACAGTTGCTAGCGACACACCTACCTCGTCTCAGATTGTGCAATTAATGCCAGTGGATTAGAGGGAGTAATTTAGAATAGTTGCAGGGAGGGGAAGACATGAAAAGAATAATGGCCAGAGATGGTAGTGCTTGGGAAGAGAGCAGAAAAACCTGGAAATACACACAGGCAGGAGCACAGCCCACGCTTCTGCCCAGACTTTGCTGACAGAAGTCATTTACTACATTAGTAAGTTTTGCCCTGAGCATTCTTTTCAGATGAGGTGTTGGGGCTTTTTTGCTATTATTTTCTCAAGGGTGCAAATCTCCCTGTCTTGACTACCTGGGCAGTTTATTTAGCAGAACCAGTAACCCAAAGAACTGGCAAAGTGAACAACTACATGAAGCATAAATTAGAAGGTAAACAGAACAGTAGGAATCCAGGCACCAGCAGAAGGAAAAAAAGTTTGAATAGGAAAATATTTTTGTTAACTCTAAGCACAGGTAAGAAATCAAGAAGGAAATTCAGAGCCCCACACCAGCACAGCATAACAGAACTCACAGTGACAACCCTTTTGAAATTAAACGTCACAGAAACATCAGCCAGACCTTAATATTCAAATCCAGGTGGATTCTTCATTAATTTTTCTTTTTTGAACACTGCACCCACTTAAAGGATTCTCCCTTTTGTCTAAAGCTTAGAGAGCATCTTCCCTCCCCGCTTAAGAACAAAAAGCACAGGATCTTCTGCCTTTTTGTCACTGCATTTAAAGCTCATCAACTCTAAAATCACTACACCACAGCTTCAAGAGATTACCCAGCAACAACCAGGCCTTACAAAACTAATGCAGACACAAATATTTCATTGTTAGGATTGCCTGACTCCTCCTGGTTTCACACAGCCCACTGCTGTAGGGGTTAAAACCAAATTCTATGCAAATGTCTTAATGATTATTCAAAAATTTGCTCCACCGTAATAAAAAAAAAAATATTAAATTTGGCAACACTAATATGGGACTTGAAGCCCAATGGGACTTTCTGGCACTGTATCCAAGTCGTTTCATAAACTGCCTTCTGGAAGAAAAAGTGCCTCAAAGATTAGGGATGTACTTGAAAAAGCAGGAAAGGAAGCCCAATGACCAGCAAGCAGCAACCTCTCTGTCCCAGACTGGAAGTAACTCCAAAGCTGTCCTGCTGCACATCCCACCCTGGGGCTAAAAGAACTGGGAGAGCAACAGATTCAGCTGAAATACTCTGAATATTTATTGCAAATAAATTGGCATTTCCAAGGAAGCAAGTGCATGACAGCACGGGGCAGTGGTTTCTTCACGAAAGGAGAAGTAACAGAAGGACAAATAAAACTCACTGTACAAGTCACCACAACAGTAAAACTCAGATAAATTCAAAATCCAACATTCTGGTTCTTATTTATTAGTGGTTCTCATTACTGTTGAGCACACAGGCAGTGCTGAGGTGGTACCCAGGGCCAGCTGCTGTCACACAGGATAAAGTCCTGCCTGTTGGAATGTGACCTTAAGGAAGAGGAAAGGGAAAAAAATACAGCTCAGCTCTCCAGACTAGGAATTACTTTGTAGAGTAAGAGCTGCAGGCTATTGCTGTGGCTCAAGGCCATGAGATGCAGATACACACTGAGCATAACTGCCTCAGTCTTTCATCCTTTTGCCTAGAATTAGGCAAGTCACCAGGAACTGGACACGAGCTGGCCCCAGACAAGCCCTTCGCCCACAGCCATCACTGCTCAGCTCCATGGAAAGAGAACCCTTAGTTTGGGTGGAAAGATCTCCAGTTTGGTACAGTCAGGACCAGGCCCTCCTGGTGCTGTGGCTGCATTTCAGGCTGTAGAGATCTTCCTATCGTCCAGGAGCAGAGCTAAGGAACTTGGTCTGAAGGAGCTATTCTGGGTGGGAACTGTTGCATCACCTCAGCACCTCAGGGTGGGTGCCCAGCACTGAGGGAATTCATGATCCTCTTTGGCAGAGGAACAGATACACACCCAGCCAGGCTTCACAGAGAGGATTATCATGGAATCACACAATGGTTTGGGTTGGAAGGAACCTTAAAGCCCATCCAATCCCACCCCCTGCCATGGGCAGGGACACCTTCCACCAGACCAGGTTGCTTCAAGCCCTGTCCAACCTGGCCTTGGACACTTCCAGGGATCCAGGGACAGCCACAGCTTCTCTGGGCAACCTGTGCCAGGGCCTCACCTCCCTCACAGGGAAGAATTCCTTCCCAATATCCCATCTAACTCTGTCCTCTGGCAGTGGGAAGCCATTCCCCTTGTCCTGTCCCTCCATCCCTTCTCCAAAGGTCTGCTCCCATCAAACCCCAGCCTGGTCTCTGCAGCCCTGAAGATCACAGCTCTCACCACCTTCCTAAACACTCAAAATCAGTTAAATTACACTGTCCGTGAACCTGATTCAAATAATTCTGGGCTTCTAGAGATCACCACTAACATAAGCCATGCTGCTCTTGGTCCAAACAGCCTGAAAGCTGCTCAAAGATCTGCTAACCTACTCAAAAAATCCAACAACTTAAACATCCACACAGGACATAAACCTCCCTCGCTTCCAGCTCTCCCCATTCTGACATGGACTCCCCACTGAAGGTGGCCAAAGGCTAAGAACACCCAATATTTTGAGATGTGTGACAGAACAAAGGTTTGCTGAAGCTGAATCTAAAAAGAGACAGGTGGAGCTTTTGAAAAGTTAAAGAATCATATAAATCTACCAGAGCTGGGAGTATAACGTCCACAGTCCATCAGCTGTTTGCATTTTACAACTATTTTTGTATTTTTCACCCATTTTAAGTCCAAGACAGAATACATTATTGGTCATGAGTGCTGCCAGCAGACTTGACAGGGGGTTCCACACATTCTAGCAAACCAGGATGTCCTCTGAGTTATCCAAACTCTGCTGCTTCCAAAGCTGAGCAGCAGCAATGGAATAATGGTCACATCCTCTGCTCCAGCACTGGGGGTTCTGCACCAGCCCTTTAGTGGAAGGATGTCAAACACTGCTGGGAGCCTGGTATGGAAACTCAGGAGGCTTTCAGAGTACATTAGAGGTTTGTTTCTGAAATAAACAACTGAATAAAAGACTAATATAGTTGTAAATCTACACAGATTAAATTTTTTTTACCATTTTTTCCCACATTGAGATAAAAATCACAGTTAACTATTTTTCATGTTCTACTTCAGTTTAGTTTTTAAGTGGTAAGTACCACCAGAGTATCTGAGCTCCTTTTCTTTACCCCCTCAAGTAGAATAATAATTAAGAACATCTGAGACAAAATATGTTTTTCGGTTGGAGGTTTCTCCATCTTTTCATGTCTCTGAATTTGCAGCAGTTTGTATCTCCTGTTCATGCAGTAGCTGTTTAAGTCACCCCATAAATTTATTGTTACCAAGACAACAAGAAGCAGTTCAAAGCAAAGTAATAAGCATTTTTCCACAGCTTCCCTCAATAGTAGTTCTTCTGCAGGGACAGGGGAATTATTCAACCATTCATGATGAAGGCAAGGCAAGTCTGATCCCAGAAGATGGAGAGCAAAGTTGAGCCATCAATTATAGCACAGACAACCTGGTTTCAAAAAACACATAAATCTGTTTTCAGGGAACTAAAAATCACAAATTGATTCTCCAGTAGTAGGGCCCAAAGTTACTCCTATGCAAACTACTGGCAAAACCTCTACTACACATAAATTCCTGAATTTCAGCAGAACCAGCAGCACAGCTGCCAGAGGAAGCACATCCTCCATCCCTGCTACCAAGCTACTCACAGGAACTTCAAAAACGGAATAAATCATTGTAGACATGTTCCATCAGCCTCTCCCCCCCCCCCCCAAGTTGAACACATGAAACAAACAAACAAACAAACAAATCCCAAGATGATGAAGCCTCTTGGACAAACTGGTTTGGTAACAACCTTCAAATCCTGAATAAAGAAACCAGATCTGATGTCAGAGGTTAAGTTTTCAAGATAGAGTCTAACCAGGGGAATAGGTGGAACTTAAACCTTGTTTATAGTAAATCATGTGGATACCAAACCTTAATGATTCACTGCTTCAGAGCTCTGGCCTTTAACAATAAAGACCAGTGTAATCTGGCACAGAAGGCTCACAAACCATTTGAGGCAACTATCAGTTAATTCTGCTTTTTTATAGTGTTTGCTGCCTACCGAATAAACAAATTATTGGAGAAAAATCACACTCACTTTGGTCAAGCCAAAAGCTTTGCAATTCTACATAAGGTAGTGGTATTAGGAAACTGGCAAAAGGACTTTTGGGTTTTTCTTGGGATAACTGCTGAGACAGGAAAACATCCTGTTAAGTGACATGACAGTGGCAGGGACTGTAAGACAGTTCTACCTACTGCAGCAATAGTTTCATAAACATACAAACCATCTAATTGTGAAATGTGAATTTTTAAGCTTCAGTTTTGCACCTCAGACATTTAGATCTGAGCAATGAGCTGGATATGGACGTCAAAGTGAGCCCCTATAAACCCCCAGCCCCTCAGGGAACATCTCAGGTGCCTGTTACCTCCCACGATTCACACTGGCACGACTGAGTTGAGGGAAAACCTCTCATGGAGGTCACCCAAAGCACAGATAAGCTCCCAGCCTGGCCTACAAAGCCTGGTTTGGGCTATCTTTATGCTCTCCTCATTCAATTCAAAACACAAGAGAAAACAGGACTCATCCTGCCCTGTTTTCCAGGCAAAGATAATCAGCAGTGAGGCGATACGTCCCAGGACCACGGAGATCACTCAGGGTAACGGCTCAAGTCGGTGTCGATGGCAACAGACCTAAAGATCCTCCTGCTTCAAAGGCAGCAGGAACAGGTTCTACACATTGCCAATATCAACATCATTTACATTCCACAAGATAGTCACCCCAAAACTGACCTCCAGAAAGCTCTGGGGTTTTACACTGCTCAGAGACAGTAAGTGCTGCCTCTCTCCAGAACAGTGAGAGGACACATTGGGACAGCGCACGGACACGGCTGGTGCTGGGTTTGGTACAGCCTTGCCCTCCTGCACTCACTCTTACTATTTTACACTCCTGGGAGCACAATTTCATTCTAGAGTGAGTCTCTCAACACCAAAAATTGACACAGGGTTGAGGTGGGACAAGGGGGCAGTTTCTTAATGAGTTTCCAAGCCTTCTGTGTGAGCCAGATATAATTAAGAAGCAACCTACTTTTAAGGGTAGTACTACCGCAATACCCAGTGAAATTTGTCCCACATGATGATTTAGACGGAGAGATCTCAGTTAGATTCCCACATCAGCAGCAGGTAATGCATGTGCAGCACTCAAATTTAGGGCCCGAGTTTAGAAGGGGAGGAAGTGTACTCCAGACTCTATAGAGTGCATTGATTAGTTTTCCATTAACCACAAAAGGAGCCCAGAGTAAGTTGTTCCCTTAGTAGATGCCTAAAACTAGGTGAGGTAAATCCCACCCCAAATACCACAGCTAATGAACTGACAGGCATGAGTCATGAGTGAGATTTATTTCAAGAAGCTGCATTATGTTTACACAGTGATAAAAAAATACACAAACCTGTTTTTCTTCCCAAAACAAGACGTATGGATCTTCATTTCATGCACAGGTTGGGTCTCCTTTCCTTAACCCTTGTTTCTGCTTGTGTCAGTAACTTCTGAACTCACCAACTACCTTCAGTCTCACGTAAGAGAGAAAGAGAGCTCTCACAGAGTATTCCTAAAACACTTAGGGGATGGATCGAGGAGGGAAAACTCAGTGTCTGCATCCAAAGGATGTAAGTGTGAATGTAAACCACCCCCTCCATTTGCCTTCTGAACCACTTACACATTCTACATGCTGCTTTCCCCCAAACTCCTGCTGTCTAAAGGGGGAAGGGAAGGGAAAGACACAGGGCACAAGGAAAACTATGGATAGGGGGAATACTGTCACTGGAAAACAGCATTATCTCGGGGCCTATCTGTGTGAGCACAGGGCTCCAACAAAGCTGCTCTCATCAGCCCCGTTGCTCAGGGAACAATTTGTTTGCTTATGCAACTCCTGTAGGTGCATTTCCCCTCTGAGCCAGGCTGGTGCCCTCTAGGTCCGGGTTGTTTTCCATCCCCACCGGAGAGCTCCATGACCTAATCATTCCCAGAAAACTGAGTCAAGCACCACAGCAGCTGAAAACCTTCTGAATTAGAGACCTGATGGTCCAAATTGTCTGCAAAATACTTTACAAAGTATTTGCGCTGTATGAATGACATGAAAATATTCCAGCCCAGACCTTGCTTTGGTATCTTGTGCTCCTGTTTCTCCATCCATGAACTCAAGAACATGTAGTAATCCCACCAAGTAGTAACACAGCAAAGATTATGGAGTTAAGATCATAAACACATTTGCATCTCAAAAAGCAAATATGATTTAAATAAAGAACTAAATAACATGTTTCACTGTAGCAGTAATAATAACATTTTCAAATTAGGAACTGCTGGACTCAAGTTATATATGTATTTATTTATTATTAGTGCTATATGTTAACTGCCTTCACCCCTCTGATGGTAAGAGGCAGGTTTGCCCACACCAGTGGGACTGACCCTCCCAAGGTAACACTGAGCCACCAGCCTCCTTTAAGGCTTTGACCATAAAAACATATATGAGGAAGAAACTGGGGTATTTTTGAAATATGAAATTTGTCCTACTGCTGGAAAAAGAGGCTGTTTTATGGACAAATCCTGCTTTATTCCCTGAATACCATTCACATCCCAAAAATGTCACTGGATTGTCTATACTTGAACTGATTCTCTTGCTACCACCTTTTCCAATGTGAATGTTAACAAGCAGATTGTCTATGGGAGAGATGATCCACAGATCCTGTCAGTTGTCTTTAAATAAATATTTCCCTTTTGTTAAAAAAATCTGTAAAAATCACCCCAAATTAAAGAACCTCTAATTAAAGGATTTCCTAAGCAAGTTTATTTAACGTAACCCACCAAAACAGCTCGTAATTCTTAACCTCTAGCCAGCCGTGGGTTTAACAAGCTTGTGACCTCCACCCCAACATCTTTACGCCCCGTTGTTTTCTTTTTTTACAAGCCCCTGCGTAAACACAGACCATCCCCTCGGAGCATTCCCCCCTTTATAGCTGGGGATTTGGCATCACTACCCAAAAGTGGTTAAAGACAAAACCTCCCCATTTGGCCACACTAAACCCTCCTGAAATCGGAGCCGGTTCTGAGGCGGCCGAGGAGCGGCGGGGGCAGAGGGCTGGAGAGGGGACCAGGAACGGGACCGGGGAAGGGGATTGGGGACAGACCCGAGAAGGGACCGGGGAGGGCGACCAGGGAGGAAGGAACCGGGGAGGTGACCCGGGGAAAGCGACTGGGGTGGGGGAGACCAGGGGAAGGGTTCGGGGAGAGGACCAGAGAGGGGAACGAGGGAAGGGGACTGGGGTGGGGGATCAAAGACGGGGACCCGAGGAGGGAACCGGGAAGAGGCTCAGAGGAAGAGATACCAGGGCAAGGGAAATCAGCGGGGAAGGAGCCGGGGAATGAACCGAAGAGGGGGCCGTGCCCTCCCCGCGCCTGCCCGGGCGCGGCCCCCGGTGACCCCCCGGCCCCATAGCGGGGCCCCCGCGGCCGGGGGACGCGCGTCCGCTCGCCGCCGCAGCCTTCCCGTGCCGTGCCCCCTTCGATCCAGCGGCCGCCAGGCCCTCCGAACGGGGGGTGAAGGTGACCCGGGAGCGCTCCGGGGCCGCGGCCGCGCTGCCCGCGGGCCCACGCAGGTACAAAGGGCACGGCGCGGGCCCGCCTCTGCCGCGGGCCGCCCCCTGCCTCTTGCCCTTCCTTCTCCACCCCGACCACCTCCTCCGCGGCCGCGGCCAGCAGGCTCCAGCCCACGGCACGGCCAGCACCCGCCGCATCGCGCCTCGCTCACCACATCCCCGCGCCGCCCGCCGCCGCGCCGCCGCGGCACGAATCAGAGCCCCGCGGGCGGGCGCGGGGCCGGGCCGGCCGAGCATCGCGTGGGAGCCCCGCGGAGCCCCCCTTTATAGCGGCCCCTCCCTGCCCGTGCTGTCGGCCCGGCCGGCGGCCCCTTTCCAGCGCAGCGCCGGGCTGGCGGCGGCGCCCCGGAGTAAACAAGGGGCTGCCCCCGTCAGCTGGGAGCGGAAGGGCGGGCGGCGGCAAGAGGCGGCGCGGAGCTGGCGGGGACGGGAACGGGACGCCGAGGGAGGAGCGGCGCGCAGCAGCAGCACCATCAATCCATTCATCCATCCCTCCCTTCATCCCTCCATCATCTATCCATCCCTCCCTCCCTCAGTCCATCCAGCTGCGATCCCCGGCCGCCTGTGAGACCCGCTGATGGGGAGCCGCTGTAGCCCCGGTAGCGTTTGAGAGAGTAAAACGGGGCGGTTCAGCAGCAGCATCGCGCCCTGGGTTCGAATGGAAAGAGAGGAGGTTGGGGGTGGATGTTTGGGAAAAATTGTTTCCTGGGAGGGTGGTGAGGTCCTGGCACAGGTTTTACCAGAGCAGCTGTGGCTGCCCGTCCTGGAAGTGTCCAAGGCCAGGCTGGACGGGATAGTGGAAGGTGTCCCTGCCCATGGCAGGGGGTAGAGTGAGATGAGCTTTAAGGTCCCTTCCACCCTAAACCATTCTGTGATTGTATGATCCTATCTTGCTGCCCCTGGCTGTGCCCGTGTCCCTCCTCCTCCTCCCATAAGGCATTTGGAGAGGATGAACTGCCCCCAGACCCCCCTGGACGCAGCTTGGGGTGAGGGCACTGCCCGCTCACCAGCACAGAGCCCAAAGACCACTGCAGATTTCTGGTTCTTTTTCCTCTGAGATTCACCATTTGGTGCCTTTTTTAATCATCTCTGCAATGTGCTCACGCTAAGCCATGACAGTACGTTTCCTGGCAACTTCCAGTAATTTTATCTGGCTCTTGCTTTCAGCCATTTCTGCAAGACAAATGAGTTATAAACTGTTGGAATAAAGGTTTTTTAAAATTCAAATATGCTTAGTAAATAGACACGTTTCTTTAAAACCTTTCCCTCCCCATCTTCAGCTTACAGCAGATCTCACTTTGCTCACTCAATTGCCTTGGGGCAAGCCAGCAGTGACCAGCAGGTCACCGTGCCTCAGCTCCTGTATCTGGACATTGAATTGCACTATGGGTTTAGACCCTCCACATAAAGAATCATTGCAGTCGTCACAGGGCTGTGACAGAGCGGAAGGAGGTCAGTGAAATCAGGGCCCCGTTGGTGTGATTCACTCCCTGACGTTGTTTGAGGTTTCCCTACAGGACAGGGCAAGGCTAAGGGCCTGCTCCTGACCAGCATAAGCAAGATTAGCTAGGATAGTACCTGTGTGACAATAACTCCATCTTGGCATTCGCAGACTATTTAAATGCTTAGATGAAAGGCTCTGCCTAAGTGGGGATGCTTTCTCTGTGATCAGCAGGGCAGATGCGTGTCTGCAAAGCACAGGAGCTGTTGATTCAGCCCTTTTGTGTGTCAGAACCGCCATCATGGGAAGGCATTTCCCCCATTTCTGTCCATTTTTCCAAATCGACACTGCTGCCTCGAGCTCACAAGTGCAGAGGGACTGGGAACATCACTCATCCTGGAATACTTCAGGAAGTAAGGGCAGTTAAGGAATGGAAATAAACAACAAAACTATGCCTTCTCTGCTTGCAAATTAACCTGCTTTATGACTGTAGGCTTTGCATAAAACAGACAGAGCCAAACATCACCTAGACAGCTCGGGCTGTGTGGAATTTATACTCTGACTCTAATAGCAATCTCTTCCTGCTTACTCACTTATGTTCTTATTGCCTTTCATATAATAATGATATCAGCTTACACATTGGCACAGAAGGATTAACGGCTACAGATTTATTATCTTTTCTTAAAATACTATTTTTAGTTTCTAATTACTGATTAAGAACATCGGGTTGCAATCTTTCCAGCATCTTTCCCATACACTCACTGCTACATATTCATCACGCTACAGCGCACTTGGTTTGCAATCAGATAAACCAACAGGAGCAATGTGGGTGCAAAGAAACTAAGCCAACACCTGCTTACTCTTTTTTTTTTCCTAATAGCTGCAATGCAGGCTCTTCTCTCATTTCTGATTCAAGAAACTACTAAAAATCAGTAGTTTGGTATATTAAATATTGACAACAGTCACATTTCTTTCTCTCCTCAGTGGTTAAGTGTCTGCTATGAACTGTGATACAACCCATGGGGGTTCAGTTCTACATCCTCCTAATAAAATAAATACAGAGAGACTTGCAATAGAGTGTATCCACCTACCTGAACCTACAGAGACTTATTTATTTTGGTTTGTTTCATTCCTTATTTACATCACAGAATGGTTTGGGTGGGAAGGAACCTTAAAGCCCATCCAGTCCCTGCCACAGGCAGAGACACCTTCCACCTTCCAATCCAGGTTGCTCCAAGACTCATCCAATCTGGCCTTGGACACTTCCAGGGACAGGGTAGTCACAGCTTCTCTGGGTAACCTGTGCCAGGGACTCATCACCCTTGCAGGGAAGAGTTTCTTCCCAATATCCCATCTAACCCTGCCCTCTGTCAGTGGGAAGCCATTCCCCCTTGTCCAAAGCCCTATTGCTCTGCCCTAAAGATGCTTCCACATCAAACCAACCCAAGTGTACCAACTTCCTAACAGATCCCAGCCTCTCCAGATCAATGCTGCCAGGAACTGAAGTCCTTGGAAGCCCACTCCTGGCAGCCACATCCCTGGAGCAGGAACCCCCTTTGCAGGAATGAAAAGGGAAAGTGACTTTGTAAACCAGCTTGATGTTCCAGCAGTGACATCCTTACACTGACACAAGTGGACATGGAGAGAACATGGCTCAGCTTCCCTATCACCAGCATTTGCTGAAAGCTTCACACCTTGAAAACTGAACATATCTTTCTCTCTGTACACTGGAACCAAGCACACGTGGGTGGTTTTAGGCTGGGTGGTTTTAGTCATACAAAATAAAGTTCCTTGCTAATTAATCAGTCAAGGAATAGTTAAGGAACACAAACTTTGTGCCCAAAAGGAGCTTCAGAGCAGTTGACTCACCAAGAAGTTACGTTGGTACCAGTTCTGTTTAAAGAACAAAACAGCTGAAAAACAGTTCAAGAGCCAAAGCCACACAGCAGGAGGCTGAGCTGAGGGCCAGAATTCTCCCCTTCTGCTTCACCCACTCAATAGTGGCCTTCTCTTAACAACAGGTTGCAACTGCCTGGGTGAAGAGTCACCCCATGACTCGAGTTGCTCTGTTTTTATTGATTTCCAGACATACTTTCCTACTCACAAGTTTCTCACTGTGCAGAACTCATGTTATCCAGCCTCCTGTCCTTTGAAGATGCAGCAGAGTTGCTGTTGAAGCCAACAACAGCCAAGTCTCTACATCACTGGCAGGATGTTGCTGCAAAGGTTACAGAATTGACTTCTTGGTGACTAAACCTAAAGCTGAGAGTACAAAAGAGCTGACCTTGGAAAATTATCTCATCCTGTTTAGAGTCACACAGAACCATTTGCCAAATCTCTCAATATAAAATATTTCACATCACGGATTGACAGAGTTCCTTTCTTACCCTTCCTTCCGTCCACACCAAATCCGATAACTGACTTTTCTTTCCTCGATGGGAGAAGGCTCAGAGGATGGAGATCCGGTCACTTTACATGCTAAGGACACAAGTCCCAGCTTTTTTACTATTGAAACAGGAAACACTGTCAGATCCTTCTGGAGAATTCTATTGTTACATGAGCAAATAAAACTTTTGGCCAAGGTGAAAATGGCAGAGGGCATCTCTCTGCTACATGCAGGTCAAAGACCCTGGAGATGGAGGATGCAAAGGAAATCACAGCTCTCCATGGCCAATGGCAGCACTGCCTTGTTTTATCTACTTTTTGTCCGGTTTCTGGGTTTGTTCAGTTTGATTTTTGGATGCCACGGAAGCAGATGCAATATTAGATTTACTTTCCATTCCTTGTCAGAACATTTTGATCTAATTCAACATCAGACTTTTCAACTCGAAAGAACTACGTGAGCGGGGCCCAGATGTGAGACAGTCAGACAGACTGTCCTTATCCTCCATCCTTCCCTACAGCTTCTGTCCTACCCTGAGCCAGCCCCACGTGTGGTTTGCACAACCTGCTGCCAGGCACCCTGTTCTTTATCAGCCACCACGTGCGAGGCAGCGGCTGCAGCCGTGTCACCCACTCACAGCGCAGGCACACCAGGCTCCAGGACACCCACTGGCTACACCAGTTCTATCCACAGCTCACCCCCTCCTTCTTTGGTTCTGTATTTCCTTACACGTTTTTGTTGATCTAGAGTCTAATTTGGAGGGATTGATGGCCCCGCTGGCAGCGGGGATTCACAAACCCTTGGTGCTCCTCACTGCTTTAGCTCACAAGCTGCATTTTGGACAATGAGAACTCCCAGTTCCCGTTTGATAACCGGTTTGTTCTGTCGCTGGGAGACACGCCCTCTCTCTGTAAATGTTACAAATCAGGCATATCTGATCCATTATTCACTAACTGCTGCTGCTTCCCACTTCCAGCTCCTATTAGAGGGAGCGCTCATGCCAGAAATGTCACAGTGGCATCATGTGACAGGTGGTATTGATTTAGGTCCAGCGGGGTTTAATGTCACTCCTGTTCAGTGGGACACAGGGCGAGAGCACACAGAGCCTCAGCAAGGGGGCAGGTCAGGGCAGGAGCTCTCAGCCAGCCCCTACACAGGCTGCTGGACTCAGGAATGGGCTCAGGCAGGACTCTGCTGCACACCAGGACATTTGAGGATCTGCTCCCAGCTGCTACAGCGTTGTGGTTACATTTTTCTTCCAAATTCACAGAATCCCAGAATGGTTTGGGTTGAAAGGCACCTTAAAGCTCATCTCATTCTACCCCACTGCCATGGGCAGGGACACCCTCCACTAGCCCAGGTTGCTCCAAGCCCCATCCAACCTGGCCTTGGACACTTCCAGGGATGGGGCAGCCACAGCTGCTCTGGACAACCTGTGCCAGGGCCTTACCACCATCACAGGGAAGGATTTCTTCCATAAAAGAAACTAGATTGCAACTATTAATCACAAGACTCAATTCTGAGCTTTAATGGCACGTTTAGAGCAGACAATGAGAAGGGAGTGTCACAGTGAACAGTCAGGAGCAGAAACCTGCTCTTGCCCACTCCCTTGTTTTCACTCTTTACAAGATGCTCCCTTTTGGCACAGTAGCTGCCGGTTTGGGAAAGCTGCCCACAGCCTCTCAAGTCTGGTGCACAGAAACTGCAAAGTAAACCCCAGGGAACACGTGCCCAAATCAAGTTGGGACTGCCCAGCCACAGGAGCCTTCATATCCAGCGTTCTGCTCCTGCCATTCCAGCCTATCAACCTGTACACAATCCTTCCAGAACATCCAGTCTGGCTGGGACTGAGGATACTGCTTAAACGCTGAGCATTGTAACACACAGTCTCTGCCACGAAGGATGTTCGCCAGAAAAGCTTAGACTGACCCAGAGTTACTGCTGCTGCCAGACTGAATCAGTGCATTCACCGGCCTGATGTGACCCAAACCTCCAAAAGATTTTTAATTTCATTTTCCTTGCTGTCTCAAAGTAGGTAGTCTGCCAAGAAGCCAAGCAGGGCCCAGCCCTGTGCCTGATAAACATCTCTCCATCTGGATTTCCCAAGCTTTTGGGAAAGTTAGGCAACTCTCACAGAGAGTGATTTCTATATATAACATTATTCTGTGGAGAGCAGCACATCAGAGCCCCATGCCACGGAATGGAGCTGGAGCAGCAGAGCGTCCACCACCCCCCATAGGTTGGTCAAAAATAAAAGCTGTCATTCATCTGGGAAATGTCACAAAGCCTTGAGTCATTGTTTATTCTAAATACTACCGGCACCCATCTTCAAAGTGGTGTTGAATTACTGTAATTGCTAAATGAACTCGAGAGAAGCCAAGACAACGACCCCGTGTGCAGGGATCACCGGCTGCTGAGACAAGGGATCCGTTGGGATTGGGGCAGAAGGGAACATTCTTCCATCCGGGCAGAGAACCCCCAGGAAGCAGAGGCTCAGTGCTTAACAGCCACGGAGATAACAAAAGGTGTTATTAGTTACAGGGTTCAATCCTGGCAGTTCATCCTTCAAAATAACAAACACCCATGAAGCATTAACGGTCAAAAGTTAAATAGTTTCTGAACTCACTCTGTGCAGGCTTCTTTGTAAAGCAGCTCCTATGACTTGGAGGGGTGGATGTTTTCTTGGGGACAAGCTGTTGCTGATAGTTCCCTTTCAGGTCTTTCCAACTGAGCTCCTAATTTCTAAGTGCCAAAAATTACAGGCAACACATGGCTGATGACAATTCAGCTTTAAACTTGTCTGCAATGATGCACCAAATCTTTTGCAAGCTAGAAAAAAATAATTTATTTCAAGTGATAAAGAGGAAAATGTTATAGACTGTGAAGCATTAATGTTGCATCCCAAAAAATCTCACACACAAAAAACATTCCAGCACCACATTCAGCCTCTAAGAGAAGAGCTCGGCACTGAAATGCCTGCAGGGAAAAGTAGTAAACAATTAGAACTGAAAAATAATTTGATGACACAGCATTGACTAACGAAGCACAGTGAAATGTCAAACGTTACAGTGGAAGAAAACAACTGGGAAAAGTAGGAATGTCCATAAATTGGTTGTTACAACTATAAATCTCTATAATAAAGTTCGAGGTAAGTAATGAATTTGCTTGAAGGGGAGCGTATCACACAGATTTCTGAGTAGCTGGACATAAAAAGCTGTACTTCATATTATATTTATTAATTTGATTCTGTAAGTGAATGGTGCAGTAAATACCAAACATCCTGTTAAATGAACTGAAATACTTTTATGTAAAAAGTGTTAACTTTCCTCATTACCACAGCTGGGTTTCGACAGGACAGAGCACAGCTCCAACACACAGCCTGGTGCTTTGGGATGCGTTCAAAGCAAAGCCAGATTTTCATAAGAACCAACAAACAGCTCTTTTCCTACCTTTTCCTGGCCTGGGGCTGCTGGGATCACCAGCCAGGCCTGGAACACCCCATCTGGTGGTTCCTAACAGCAACAGAAATGGCCAAAGCACACCCGGGGTCACCTGGTGCCCTCCCCTCCTCCGTGGAACACACCTCACTCCTGAACACTGACCCTTCCCAGAGGGGGACTCCGTGAACACCGGCACAGCTGCAGAAGGGTTTGCTTTCCGCTTACCACAAGCGCCTACAAAGACTCTTACACTGTCACATAAACCTTCCTGTACTGCAAGCTCTAAGTTTTTCTAGCAATACCAGTGTTTTAAAAATATTAATTCTAGTTTATCTGTTTTACTGTAGTGAACCCTTAAGAAGACATTTGACAGGAACACTCTTGACCAGAATGATTTGTCTCAAAAAGGAAAGGCTGAGTATTTTTTTAATTATTACTTCCATCTTGAAGACACCACCTTCCTTACACCCTCATCTTAAAGTGAAAACATGTTTGCACAGGTGAGGTCTGTGCCACCTGGGGTTCTGTGTTTACAGTTCTGTGGTGCAAGGTCAAGGTGTTTTCTTCCTGCAACGGCATCAACATAACAATGAGAAGTGAGAACATTTGCACATACAAAAGGGAAGCAAACATTGCAACAGCCAGCAACTCCAGACCTATAAGTCTAAACTGGAGAAGATTGTGAAGTCCTAAGTCCCAAATATCCATCTGGGAAAAAGGTGAGCCTGAGGTTACCTGTTGATAACTCTGAATCTGAGCCAGCCAAGCACCTCAGTGGCAGAATTCTCTTCCTGCCCCTACAGTTCTGTATGTACAGAGCTGAAATTAAATATCCTGTTGGCAGCAAGTCCTAGGTCAGTACAGAAAAGCTGTGCAGAAAGAGTGTAAGACTTCACCTGTTATTTATATTCATATTGACTAAATGGCCTTTTAGGAGTCGTAACATTTACCACGACCACATTAAAAATGACTGTATGTGTCCATTAAAGACCTTGTCAGCAGCTCCGTGTAAACTCTCATCAGCAACAATAGTCACCAGATAAGAAGTAGCCAAGTATCCAAGTGTGGAAAACCTTCCCCATGAAACCAAGCCTGCACAAGGAAGGAATGCAAGGGTAGGTAGGCCTTGGACAGCCTCTTTAAGGACATGACAAGTGGCAAAGACATTGACTGCTGACAGTTCTCACACCACCTGAGCTTTCCAGCTGCACTGCTGGCAGCTTTAAATGAAATAAAAAAGCATCATTTTAATTTGGGGAAAATCCTGATGAAGAGAATCATGCTGATGAATATAAAGCAAACTACAATTAACATTATCCACAGCAGCCAGTTGACCGATTTCTTCGCGTGCTGCTCCAGGCGGTCAGATTCATCCTTGAGCTTCTCAAAGTTCTGGTCTGCCATCCTGAGGGAATGGGACAGTGTCTGTGGAGCAAAGAGAGCAAACGGTGTCAGACTCAGAGCTGCATGTGCTGGCTGACATTTCCTCCAACAGAGGAAACGTTCAACCACACACAGCAGCAGACAGGTATTGCCTCCAGTCTCCCCACTCTAATAACACCTGGAATCGAGTTATAGGTACAGAATTTCACTTATGAGCACTTTAACCTCCTGGGTTGGAAAGTTGAGGGGTTACAGTTTCAAGGTGTGCTACCTGGTTGTCCTGTTTGATCACGTTCTGTGCAGCCAGGGTGTTGTTTTTGAGGCTGCGAGCCAAGCTGAGCATTTCCTCGGCCAGCTTCTCCTGCATGTCCTGGTGGTGCTGCAGCACAGCATCCAGCTCCACTACCGACTGCTTCTCGTCTGATTGGAGGCCTCTGCAAGTGCACAAGGGGGAAAAAAAGGGATTTGTACTTCCCTGCGGGTCAATCTCCCAAGGTTTCCTCAGATTCTGCAACTCTATGGTACAACAAGGCCAGTTGAATCAGTTGAAGTCATTACAGTTTGGTTTCTATCTTTCTATTCTTCACCCAAATCAAAGTACATCTGGGATTTAAAGACCATTGGGAAAGTAGTTTCCAAAATGCTGAGTATTGGAATGAGAAATTTTAACTTACTTCCGCTTCCTTATGTTCAACTCCTCAGAATCTGGGAAAAATAAAAAAAAAAAACAAAACAGTTTAATTTGTGCTTTAGCACCTTATAAATTCCCATGCAATCACAGGCTGAAAAAACAAGTCTGTAAGGGATTTTCAGCTGTCCAAATCCTACCTGGCATCTGTCCCAATGAATATGGATGTCAAATGCCTACCTACTCTCTGCAGGGAAAAGGGGACATGTAACATCAAAAGAGGGAAAAAAAACCCCAGATGAATCACATCCCTGAGGGCAGGGTTTGAGCCCTGTGTATCTTAGTGTTTTTTCAGGACAGGTTAGATTGGCCCAGCTCCAGCCACTGTAACAGCAGCCATGGAAACTACAAATTAATTCCTCCCAGTTCCCTACATGAAAAACATGGCTGTGTATTCCAGAGGAACCGCCTACTCCAAGAGCCCAAAATCACATGATTGGCTCAAAGCAGAAGGGAACAGGAGCAACAATAAAGGTAAATTGTCCTTGCTAATTCTGTAACTAGAATGTCTGTTTCTATACAAATTCTACAAAAAGAGGTTCCTGCAAGTCCCTGCTACCACTGATAACACTTCTGCTTTCATCTGGTTTTCGTTTTGTGTGTTTTTAAAATCTATATTGAAAAAAGGTGAGCCACTAAATTAAAAAATACACTTTGGGCAATCGCTAATACCTGACCTTCCTCCTCCTTTCCCTGTAAGACTCAGGTTGACTAAAGTTAGAAAAGCAACACATCAAACTCACCATTGATAGCCAAAGGGCCCTGGGAGGCAGAAAGAAAACCAAAACAGCAGATTACAAAGGGTCATTGGTAAGAGACAGCCCTGCAGGCCTGGCACAGTGCCTGTGTCCAGGATTCAGACCACCCAAACCAGAAAAAAGGTGACTCCCCACCCAGGCTGGGACACAGCTCAGGCACAGGCACCCAAGGCAGCTGAAGGTAAGGACAATCTGTAAAGTACCAGCAAAGTAGCAGCACCAAACCTACTGTACCAAGCAGCTCACTCCTCATCTGGCCCGTGCAGCGAGCCTTGGTCTGCAGATGGACTGTTTTGGTCGCTGGGGTTCTCTCCCTGGCTGTTGTGGGGGTGCGCCCAGGGGCCAGGAACTGGTTTGCCAGAGCCTTCTCTGTTGATGAGGACTGTGAGTGGGAAGGAGCAGTGAAAAGTCACAGATATCACACTCTGCAGTGTGAGGCACCTGGGTGCGTGATCACCCTCATCCTTCAGCAGCACTGACTGTACCCCATGAGCTAAAATCCAGCTTAGTGGTACTTCGCAGCTCTCCAGGTGCACATGGCACTATCCAGAGAGGTGTCAAGGCTGAAGGATAGTGCCTGCCCCTGCATCTCATAGCTAAGGAGTGAGAAGGATGTAGGCAAGCTGTACTTTGCTTTTGAAAAGGAGGAAAGAAGATTCAGATTTCATACAATACCTCCTTTTAACAAAACCTGGAGCCAATACATTTATTCACAGTTTTACAAGAGCTGCCTAGTAAGACTTTAACAACAATTATTTTAAGATACAAGATAATGGCCAACATAGGAACTATGCAATAAGATGAAATAAGCAGAGAACTCTGAAGTCTTTTCAAGCTGAACTAGTAGATCTTACCAATTTTTCAGCTTCTAGGAGTCCCTTTAGGAAGTCCACTTTGCGAGAGTATTCATTCAGCATTTCTGGGGCAGGCTTGCTATTGGAGTTGAAAGATAACAAAGAAAACCAAAAGTTACTGGCATTTGCTACTGTTCAGGTGACTTTCCAAATAAAATAAGACAGAAAAAACCAACATGTGGTTCTTCAAAGAAGCGTCTTTAACAAATGTAGCCTCAGGATAGGAACACACTTGCAACCCCCTGCAAATCACCTTTTCCAAGACAAGGAGAGCTCAGAGCACAGGCATTTCCACAGGGAAGAATATACTGTGGTGTTTGTGGGCTATGGCAACTTACAGATAAGATTACTATTGAATCACAAAATCATTAAGGTTGGAAAAGACCTCCAAGATCATCAAGTCCAACCTTCGACTGAATCCCCCCATTCCCACTAAACCACATTACAAAGTGCCACGTCTACTCTTTTTGAACACTTGAAAGGGATGGTGACCCCACCGCATCCCTCGGCGGCCCGTTCCAACGCTTAACTACTCTTTCAGTGAGTAATTTTTTCCTAATATCCAACCTGAACCTCGCCTGGCACAACTTGAAGCCGTTCCCTCTAAACCACAAAACCACAACGGGCACCCAGGGACTCAGAGCGCTCACCTCGACTGCTTCTTCAGCTCCCGCAGCATGTCCTCGAGAGCAGCCACATACTGAGGAGAAAAATAAGGCTTTAAGCGACAGCATTAAGGAGAAACACCCGGTGGGGCAGAGGCAGTGGGTTTAACACCACGGCGAGGGTTACAGAAGGGCCGCCCCGCGGTGCCGCGGGACGGAGGGGCCGGGCGGCCTCACCTTCTCCACGCCACTCCTCGGGGTCCCGCCGCTCCTGCCCGCCACTGCCTCGCCCGGCCTCAGCAGCCGCATCATTAGCTCCCGCCCGCGTCGAGCCATGGCGGCATCGCGATCCTCACTTCAAGGCGCCGCGTCGCCATCTTGGGGCGGGCGAGGGGCGGGAAAGGGAAGCGCCGGCGGCGTTATCGCCCGGTTATTTAAATAAACCACCCCAATCATACCCGAAACTAACCGGCCTCAAAAGCAACCCCGGCTGCGCAAGTGCTAAAGGGGTTGCTGGCATGCTCGAGGGGTGGTGGGGCTGCCAGCTCGGGGCGTGGTGGTGGCTGAGCTGAGCTCTTCCCTCACCCCCACGTGGCGCAGCCCCGTGAGGGACCGGGGCACAGAGGCGGCTTCAAAGCGATAATGAACGATGGCCCCTCGCCCTCAGGTGTGTCCCCGCACACAGGTGAGGGGTGGGGAGGATGAGGCAGCACCACGCTGGCTTGTGGTTCGCTCCAAGAGCACCAAAACCCTCCCCGGTGCCACCAGAGCCTTGTTAGTGCTTCCCCCATGCAGAGCTTTCCCCATCCTTTATCAGTACTTCATAAAGGCAGCAACATCGATTAAAGGCTTCCCTCGGAGTGAACTGCTCATTAGACACACACTGATAAACGAACACGTGTATTTTTTTAAAAGTGCAACGTTTTAATAAACTTCTTTATACATTTTGGTCTCAGTTAAGGCTATTACGTTAAAACAGTTCTGTAAACCACACAGAAAATTGTCATAAAAAAAATTAAGGCAAGACACATTGACCTAAACTCACTGTTGGTCCCATGAGAGTCCATTGTAAGACAAATGGAAAAAGGCACAGCAGCCGAACTGGGGGGGCTTGTTTCCTGTACACTCAACCCACATATTTTACTCAGCATTAAATTTTAGGTTTTTTGCAAGGTTTTAATTTAAAGTGGAAAACATTTGCTTTAAACAACCTTGCTGAACCTTTACAGTACTGTACATTTCCAGGTTGCCTTCCTGGCAGCCACTTAAACACAAGTTTACAGCCTTCAAAGGGTTAAAGCCAAAAGCTGCGGTCAACTTCAAAAAAAGTCCAGAGAGCTGAAGTATTTCACTTCTCCATACAGGGAATGTGAGAATAAGGATCTGAGAACCTCCGTTTGACTTTTGCAGTTGGTTCATATTCATCCACGAGTTCCTGAGCGTGGGCCAGTGCAGACCCTTGTGCAATGTATACCGAGTGGATGCTGTCAGTCCGCCTTGCTGGCTGCTCCCTATGTCTCACCACCTGAGACTCCTTGTTAGCAGAAACCTCATCCTGGGATTCTGTACATTTGAACATCCCAGGAGGGAGTTTTATATTTGCTGTTGGCATCACTGGAGTTCGACGGGGCACTTTCATCTTGGACAGTGTTAGAGAGTATCTGCGCCTTGAAGCCAGGGATGCAGAGTAGGAATGTGAAGAGGTTTGTGGGAGAGAAGGCACTTTGCAAATGTCTTTGGCAAGCAGGCTGGAGCTCTGAGCACGGCAGTGTAATCCAATAATTGCTTTACAGAAACAAGACACTTAGAGACTATAGCAGTAACTTGATACAAGCCACCATGAGCAGATAGCATCTGCTCACCTGGCTGTATGTAGCAGAAGATGGAGAATAAAAAAAAGCACACACTACCTTAATACTGACCTTCGGTATCCATCCGGCCTGTCCTATCCTCAAGCAGGCTCTCTGTGCTTGCCGACGTCTCCGAGTCCACGTTTTCCTCGTCGGAGCCCCGCTGGTCAAGCTCAGGTAACCGGTAAGTTATGTCCTCTCTGCATCAAACACAGGCTAGAACACTCAACCAAAACAACGTCTCTAACACGAGCTCGCGTTCAGAGGCAAAGTATGTAGTCATGAAATATTAATTCTTGTGGTATTTTCTCTCAGCTAGTCCTTTGTATTTTCCCTTTCCCCTCTGCAGAACAGAATTAGAACCTTTTGGACAAAAGGTATTCTGCTTTTATGCTACCCAGGTGAAGGGGGACTTACTTTTCTTCTTTTATTGACTGTATGCGATCGATGAGAATCTCCTTTTCCCGGTTATTGGCTTCAGAAACTTCTTCATCTTCATGCACCGAGTCCAGCTCTGAGGTGCCACTGTCATTTCCTTTGACCTGAGAGCTTTTACTCTGCAAGACAAATTCATGCGTAACACTTCTCAGTTACAAGCAGCTACACAAGTCTTGGTCTGCAAGTTTCAGAGTAGAAGACAAATGAGTAGGTCAAAGGAAAGGCTGAGGGAATTAATGAAGAGCTGTTAGTTATCCATACAAACATTTCAAAGAGAAAGAGAAAATCTCCTATTCACCTGGTTTCTGGGGCTTTGTTACTTTTTTTGATCTGTCAGCCTTAGCTTAGTTTTAGTAGTCACTTATAAGTAATATTATTAAATCCAATAAAAGTTACATACAGTGTCTATAAAATATTAGGTGAGGACAGAACAGGCCAGCAGCCCTGCATGCAGTCTGGGGGTGGGAAGTTGCACCAATACATGCAGTCTTGATTGTTTAAAACAGTGTTTAAAACAAAGTTACAGCATGTGTAATAAGTATTTTAGTCATGCAATAGTACCATAAGAAAAGCCCATGCACTACACCCAGGCAGTTGTACGTACCAGCTTCCCCTCGTAAGGGGAAGAGAACCCAAGTTTTACAGGCCAGAGCTAGAGAGAGATGGAGACCAAATTAACTATATGCCACTTCTGATCAGACACAATTTGGCTGGCTTTAATCAGTACAACAAAAACAAAGAATAAGTTTATTTGCCCTACTAGAACACAGCATATTTTTGCCCACCAGCAGTCTCTGGAGTGAAGGAGCTCCTCTGCCATGTCAGAGACTCTGTTAGTTCTACTGATGGAATTATATGGGAATAGATTTTGATCACTGCAAGAGCAGATCCCCACACCTCTGCACCCTTCATTTATCAGACTCCAGTCCAGCTGTATATTTAGCTCCTACCTACAGCTCCTTCGGCAAGTCCTACTTTAGGCAAGTCCAAATCCCTTTTCTTCTTATCTTGCAACTGATTTTTGACTTACTGAATGAGATGGACAGGATAAATAAGTAGTACTTCATTTCCCAAAATCTGGTGGGATGATGGGTTTATTTCAATACTTACTGTATTCTGCCGGAGCAACGAGAGCCGTCGGAAAGCAATGCTCTCTGCTGCTTCCAGCTGATTGATCTCATCCATTTTTATCTTGTACTTCCTTATCTGTTCCTTTATGAGCATCTCTACACACCTGGGAAAAACGGCAAGAGCATATTGAGCAGCCTCATACCATAAAAGCTCTGGAACAACCATGGTGGGATGAGATGCCTCTCTTGGCCTGGGGGTGTTTATCACACACAAAGTGTCCCAACACATCCCCTACGGGTGGCACTGCAGGGTGACACGGTGGAGAGTCCAACACAGCAAGCAGAACAGGACAGGTAATGGTTAAATGCAATGGCATATGTTCCTCCTGGGATAACCGGAGCCTCCTACGCTGACTGCACACAATGGTGAGCAGACAGACATTACCAGGGCTGCCAACAGCTTCTGCTGCTTCAACCTGTCTTCCCTGTGCTGGCACAGAATGAATCTGCAACTGCCCTTTTCCACCTCCTTTTCCACCTCTGTGGTCAGCAAAAAGTTACAAAAAGCTGTCATTTTTCAAACTCTGTTTCCACTGGAGGCAGATGCACAGCGAGGGGCACTCAGAGAGCCAGAGCTGCTGGAGGGTGAGAACAGAGAGGATCAAGGACAGAACCTTCCCCAGTTCAAGGAACAACACAGAAGAAATTATCAGGGAGTTTCATGTATACAGGAGACAGCTTAACTATCATACTGTTTATTATGGCTCGTATCTCAGCAAAACAGATGATTGATGTACAATCCACCCAAAAGATTATCTTGACGTAAAACACAAACCTGATATTTAAGACTTCTAAGTCATCCTACTTGATGCTTTGTGAACTGGAGACAGGTGGAAGGTCTGAGAGGGGCATATAAATTGGCAGCACCGGCAGAGCCAGGATTCAGCCACTCTTAACCCTCAGTTTCTCAGCTTGATAGGAACAAGGTCATAACAAATGCAGGCAGTGGTACTGGCCTTCCATCCCACTCTAAAGTACTTTTTTTGAGGAAGTACTTTTCAGACTGCTAAAACTTACATGGTTGTTTTTGAAACGTCCTTCATGCTGGTTAAGGGGTCAGAGGTATCCGGACAGCGCAGGAGGCATGGAGCAAACACAATGGCCAAGGCATTGGGTGACATACGGTTGACATCTTCTATCAAAGCCACTCTGAAATCGAACATTCAGGAAAAGAGATTTTAAGCAAACCTTGCTAGAATGCAAGCAACCTGATCGCACCTTGCCAGAGTTCCCAAATATCACGCAAGGAGGCCTCTCAGGCACTCAGTGCATATAGCAGTTCAAAAAAAACCATTAAAATTATTTCGCACAAGTAGACAAAATTTTGTGCATCAGAAAAAGGACTAGGGAGTCACCCAGGTTAAACTAGTCTGGTAGCCTCCCAAAGTATATCTGGTGATTCAGTGTTTCATCTCCAAGAACCATGTTCAGAGGGCACTTGGAAAATCCTCAATTTCCTTAGATAAGAGCAGCCTCTTTTCCAGCACCATTAATCCCTGCTCCTAAGACTCACATACGTTCATCCTTCATTACGTACTATCTGTATAAATCCTGGTGTTCAGATGATTCACCAAGACTGTGAGATCTACCTTATCTTCAAAGTTGTTCTTACCCGATTTGATCCAAACACACGAGGTTGTAGAAGTCACCCATATCTGTTCTCAAGCACAACTATCAACTTCAATTCTTTCATGTCTAAACCAGCAGCACAAGTCCTACACTAACACTTAAGGAGTTTAAGACTTTAAAAAGCTTCCAAGAAGCACCTAAGAGTCACACAGTTTCTCTACAAATGAAGTAATTACACTCATTACTTGACAAGATGGAAGATGAGTCGCTCCAGGGTATTATGATTTGCCTGTGGGAGCTGTTCCAGGACACTGTAAATGGCACAGAGTTGCTCCTGTTTTTCTGGTAGTTCTGCACAAAGGGAGAAAGCACAAGGTGATAAATGCTCTGCAAGGCTAGTGGAAAGCTAAAATTTGCAAATTCTTAGAAGTCTCACTGTCATTTCATTCACCAACTGTTATAATTGAATGTTAAAGCATCCCTCATGGCACTGCAATTGTCCTGCATTTTCAAATGCTGCTGCTGTTAAACATCAAGTGACTGATCAAGACCTACAACAATATTTAGGATGCCTTAATCCCACTGAAATTAAAAGAATTTAAGGATTAAAGTTAAAAGTTAAAAGAATATCTGGATATTAAGATCTGGTTTAGACCATCAAAGAGGAAAAAACACGCATGAAAGGCAACTTATTTACAATCTCACTGTTTACAGAAAGAGCAGCTATATAGTGATATTACACTACAATCCCTCCCCCCACCCAAAAAAAAAAAGGAATCTCGAAGCAAGATGAAGTAAGCTAGAGGAGAAATTCCCTGAGAAGTGTTTTATGTAAAATGTCTAAAATCTTTGCCATAACTGCACTGGAAGGAGCTGTTAATCCAGCATGAGCATCTTAAGAGTTTCTTCTCCCAAGAGCATAATGAGTTAAAGAAGAAATGCTTAAAAAATTACTTTAAAACCTACCTACAGCTCGGAGGAAATCATTGTACTGTGCTGATGTCATCAGTGGGTCTGGCAGCTCCCGCAGCCACTGCTTAAGGATCCCCGTGATGGTGTGAATAGGGTAATTCTCCAGCTTCACTGAGTTTGGATCTGAAAAGGAATGTTTTATTTAGAGCAATTCATTCCTCCTCACAATTCAACTCTCCCATTCACAGAATCCGAGTGGCAATTCAGAAGAAAAGAAAAAAAAAGCAACAAACCAACAAAAGATAGTAATTTAGAGGTACTAAGCAGCTTCTGGCAGCCAACAAAAATACTACAGCCTGCATGGTCACCAAAAAGCTGTTTTTAAAACACCAGAACGTGCCAGATACTTTCAGATAGAAGAGAATTGCAGGGAAAGCTGATATCACAAGGAAGTCCAAAGGGTGGACAAGAGTGCCTGACCTGCTTGCAGCAACTGTTTGAGCTCCTTCATCCGATTTGCTGATCCTGATTTCCTGTAGATCCCCTCCGTGTAGAGCCCGTGCATCTCCACGTACTCTAGCAACTTCTCCATGACAACAGGGACCGAGTTCCTCTCGCTGGTCAGGGAACTCACACTCACTCCGAAGTGTCGTGGTTCTGCATCCTGCTCATTCTGGAACAGATACAGGCCAAGTACTGTGAATCCTGTTCCCAAGCCAGGAAATTCCACTGTTTCATGCTACAATTATCTTATGCTTCCAGAAACTAAAGCTGAGTGTTTTATTCTAGCTTGCTACACACAAGGCATAAGGCAGATTTCCTGAGCTGCAGCAATAAAGAACGCTTATGGTTCACACTGAAGGATTTCTTTATCAGTTTGTCCAACACTGCACACACACTCTGAAAGAAGAGTTCCCAAATTAGGTCAAGCATCACCTCTTAGAAGAATGTTCTGCCTCTGCACGTGCAGAGCTGCACCTGACTATATGCAGAGAAGGGAAGTGTTTGGGCAATTTTTATTCAGTGCCTGGACATCCACTGTTCCTTTGCTGAGAAACAAAGGCAGCGTTTTGCATGCGAAACTTATGGTACCACAGAACCCCATGCCAGATCCACAGGCCTTACCTTTTTCCCACAGGAGGTACAGCTGCTCTGGATTTTGGACATGCACTTCTTGTGACAAGTCAGCTTGCAAACTAGAGAGAAAGGAGCAACTGTTAGAAGCATCCAAATCACATTAAAAAACACATTAGCACCTTGTTTTATTCACTGCCTATATAAACCACATGTACTGTTCACTAAGGCCCATCTGCAGCAGCCAAAGTTACAAGCAGTTTGCACATATGGTAACCTAAGCAGGAAGGCTGAGGGGTGTTTACTCACCACTGCACAGACAGGCTTTTTCCATGGGCCAGATGTAGGATGAGCAGTGCTCACACGACTGCCGGATGCTCACTTGGTAGTTTGTGAACACATGGCCATTGTGTTCTTCAATCTGGTGGGAGACAGAAAGGAATTAGTGATTTTTTTTGCCTTTTAAAAATTATTATTATTTTTAATAAAACCATTTACCCTGTATCAGATTTTCCACTTTATTTTACAATTACAACTGAAGGCTTTGAACTTGAAACCAAATTTTGCCCTATCTTAAGGCAGTTGGGTTTGCTGGATCATTTCATAATTGGCTTGCTGCCTTAAAGTTCATCAGTGCAATACATGAGCTCTAGTTTGTTGTTACTATTCAATAGCTGTTTTCCTTTAAATAGTCCATTATTGAGAAAGCCATTGGCTTCTAAAAGGTGCTATGGACAAGCAAGAAAATATTTGAGTACCACCTATCACTGCATAAAAGCAAGATTTCTGATTTATGAAGAACAGTTTTATATCATGTCACATCTTCATAAGAGGTAAGTGAATTAGTATGCAAAATAAAACAGAATATCAGTACAAAAATCAAACTCTTCCAAGGGTGTTTGTGTTCTGTGAGTGCACCTGAGGACTTGGACTATTGCAAAAGAAGAAGTACTCACTGCACGATCTTGTTTTCGTTTCTTCTTCTGGGCTTTGGTTTGCTGCAGCAGGATACAAAACCGCTGTTAGTCTTGAAATTCAGATATTCCATTCCCTTTTTTTGCTATTGAGTTTCCCAGGCTCTACTTCACCTCCAGACATTTGAGACACTATCCTGCAGCTTCAGCTTGGGTTGTCTGAGCTCACACTACCAACTTCCTAAAAACCAGCTGAGCTCACTGCCTGATGGCAAAGCAATTCCAGCTCTCAAACCTCCAGAGAACTCCTATGTTTTTATCAAAGAAAATGCACAAACACTTACTCTTAACATCTTCAGAATCCGAAAGTTAAAAGATTAACAATTCCAAAAAGGTGAATCAGCAAATCAGAATTTGCTACACACATAATGTGTGTATGGCAAGTGTTTGCCAAGTAACAAAGAATGCTCTGGAAAAGGTTTCTAAGGTAATTATTATGCTGAGACAGTAACAGTGTTTCATCATCCCATAAGCCAGTAACAGAATAACTTTTATACCTTGGGCTGCTCAGATTCCTCTTTTTTTGTATATCCTCTGATGAATTCATCCAGAAGGGATTGAAAGAGATTCAAAACCAGCTTGACTTCTTTCTCTTCTCTTTTTTGGGCCAGATTTGTAACTAGAAGCTGGTAATTTTCCACCAGATCTTTGTAGCCAACATGGATTTGTCCATTCTAGAGAAGGGTAAAATACGTGTAAGACAGTCTTTTTGGATAGTGTTGAGGCAATTTCATATTTTCATGTGTTTAAGTTCAGAGGTGAGAAAGCACAGCCATGATCAAAGTCAAAGATAACAGAAACAAGTTCACAGACTTGTCTACTGCACTGTCCAACAGCACTTGGCTGAGACAAGGCAGTGTCAGAAGACACTGGAAAAGCTGTTGGCACCTCTCATTGGTGTCTAAACACAGCAGCATTAAGAGGCTGAAGATAGCAAAATCCATCCATTTCTAAAAATAAATTTATGGCTGAGTGAATGTGAAAAGGGAAACAAAGAAATCTGCTTAAGATTACAGCAGAACTGTAAAATGAGTCTAACATTCAGCTTTGAACTTTACGCTAAGAATTGCTGAACTGCTTTGTTAAAGAGCTGCAGGCCAAGCCTTTAACCTGCACACTCAACTCACTTATTGCCTGCCAACTTTCCTTTACTGAGACTTAACTACTTACAGGAGCAGAGTACATGGTCTTGATGTTTCCTCTAAACTTCTCTGTAGCTTCAAAAAACAAACACTCAACACCAGACTTCTGGGAGCGTAAGTCATTGATCTAGAAGACAAATAAACCTGCATCAGATGTCATTAAAACAAGAACACCCCACCAGAGTTGAGCTTCCATTCCAATTATTTAAAACAATGTTTCTTAATACACTGTGCTGATGATACAAAATAGGAGAGTCGGTAGTTCAGCTCTAGAGAAATATTTCCTTACAACTCATGCTTTTTTTTTTTTTTAATACAACTTTTGCTGCCCACTCATTTGTAAACAAATGAAGAACTAACATGAATGGCCTGAGTATTTAATGCAATATAATGCATTCAGAGACTTCAAGAATGGAATAGGAAGGGCCCTAATACAGACTTAACTCAGTCAAGACATCCAATCAATTCCACTTTGCTTTAAATTATAACAAAAATTTGCAGCTAGAAAAGTAGGCTCTAAAATTCCACAAAACCAGTGAACATAGATTTGAATTTTATCATGGTTGAGAGCCTCTTACCTTGTTGAGGAGGAACTCATCCAGGTGTTTCAGCTCATTGGCATTTGCAATCTCGCGGACCATGGACGCTCGCCAGTTCTGGGACACGCTCGAGATCTTGCTGATCTTTATGGTCCTGTTCTTCTTTGCTTTGCTGATCTCCTTCACTGCCTGGGGGCGGCCTGGCTGCCCAGAAGAAGCTGGGAAAGAAATCAATTTGCATATTAAATCAGGGTGAATTCTGCAGTTTGTTTCCTCTATAGCCATGCAAAACCTCACAGAAAAGACATCAGCATGCTAAGGGTTAAATCACACAAACTCACCTTCTGAAACTTTCTGAGTTCCTCCCATGTCTGTAAAGAGGACACAAGATACAAGGGAGAGGCCATCTCCTTCCTCAATCATATCAGAGCTCTCCTTTGGAATTTTCTTGTCTGTTTTTTTCCCCAAAAGTCTACGCAAAGGACTTTTAAAAGCAGACCTGAACACAAAAGCAGATACAAGTGTGTCCCATTAGAAATGGAAGCTGGTTCTGCTACAAGAACAGGCTCATAACAGTTACACACAACAGGATTAACCTGTATTAGGAACATTTTAGGTCCAACCTGCAGGAAAAATGAGCAGCACAAAAAAAGAAAGACAATGTGAAAGCACACTCAGACTTTCTGATATTTACTAGATTAGAGCACAATTTTCAGCACACACAGAGACAACACATCCCATATCCAGAACACCGTTTCTGGCTCAGGAAGTCCCTGAGCTGCAGAGTGTCACAAGCTGGAAGAGAAGGCCAGGGAAGTGGCATGACATGCTTGCTGGGTTCTTCAGCTTTTCTCTTGGGGTCTCTCTACAAGAGCCTTTGATCTGAGCTGTAAATTGGTTCTTATTTTAAAAAGAATCAGTTCAAAGACAAGTGTTATGCAAGAAGCAGAGAAGCTGTTCCCCAGCAGGGTCAGATATCAGGTCCACTGCAACATGAAGCAGTAACAGTCACTCCGGTAGCTGATGCCAACACGTGTCTCTCCACAACTGCAGTCTCAAGATGCCCAATTCAAGTACAAGTGGAAAATATCCTTTTTTTCCCCATTTTCTCAAACACAGGCCAGTCACACACACAGCACATACTTGGCATCTCCCTGCTGACTCGCTGGTTGCACGAGAACAGCCGTGTCCAAGGTAGGTAAGTGGTCACTGAGCTTCTTCTGCACAGGGTATTTCTTGGTGCCTTTTTCTTCTTCTATCATATCTGGTGATTGCTACAGTAGAGAGGAGGCATCAAAAACTACATTGTGAGTGAAATAGATTGTCTAAATGGTTTTAAAAAATAGAATGGTAAAAAAAGTTTGCTTCATCAACACAAAACACTTTAGCTAAAAATATTAGCATATTAATATAAGATCCAAGTATATTTAATGCTTTAATCACAGATCCATTTATTTAAAATTAAGTTTTCAAACTCTTGTATAATATTTGCTAAAGATTTTTTTTACATGGATATCAAACAAAAAAAAAATTCAACCTGAAGGAACACAGGCACACAGAATACTACAGAATTGTTTACAATTCTTTAATATTTATAAGCAAGGATAATTAGGTATAAATATGCACAATAGCATCAGTACCTGATTCATGGCAACAGTCTGGGCCAGTGTTGAGAGATCACTTAATGAAGCTGAACTCCCCTTCTTCCTGCAATGTTACAGGATAAGTTTCCAAATATATATTTTAATTAAGTCTGTAGCCCCTTAATATTTAACAACTTTTAAATAAGGTACATATCGATGTTATATCTGAGACAGAATCTTGATCAGCTCTTGCAACTCACTTTTAAATGCAAAATTTACTGGACAAGTGAAAAAAAGATGGGAATGTCAGATTTCCTGCCATATCAGAGGGATGATGGTTGCAAACTGCAGCTCACTAAAATTTTGTTTTCAGTGGATAAAAGACACATGAAAATACACTCCCGACTCTACTTCATCTAAAGCCCTGACTCTCCATTTTAATTCAGCCAGGCAGGCTTTGTATCTTTTGTGAGCTTCTGAAAACATTGTGCCCATACAGATTCCCTGCAGGACTAGGAGCCAAGGAAAAGCAGTTGTTCATAGCTCCATTTGCTCCCATAATATGGCCAGGCTGCCAGGAATTCTCCATCTATATTTAAACATTCCAGATATCCGTTTTCTGTAAAGTAAATAAAAAGGAAGCTGCCCTTACTCCAGTTGATCTTGAGGAGACTTATCCACACGTGTCCTTCCATCCAAGGATTGACTCAGCACATCATTCTGACCAGCATCAGACTGTCTCTTGCCTTTCCACTTCTCCCTCTTGTACTTCAGCTTCTCTGGGTCATCCACATATCTCTGGATTGCAGAAGAAGTGGGACTATCCAGGTCTTTGGTTGCCCTCTGACCAAGACGTTTGTTTTTATCTGCCCAGGGGTCAGATGGACTCCGAAAGCTCCCAGTAGCTGACAACATGTTATGAAGATTCAGTGCAAGATTCATGGGCCTTTCAGGGCAGGTAAAGCTTTGGCTGCCTTTTATTTGGTTACTCTGATTCCCTTGTGTTTTTGTTCTATCAGCTGCCACATCACCCTCTTCTGATACCAGTGGTTGCTCAGGAACAGAACCACTTTCCTTTATCTCACTTGATGGTGGTGTGCCTGGAATGGCTTTTTCTTCACTTGGACTTTTCTCTTCCTCACTGCTTCCCTGAGGGACAGTATAATCTTGTGCTGTGGATTTCTCTGGCACTGGAACAGTTTCCAGGGCCTCTTCAGAAGTGGTTTGTTCCTCAAGGCACAGCGAAGATGGTCCTTCGAAGGACAACAGGACGTGCTTGTTCTGCAAGTCGTTGTGTTCCAGCCCCCTCTGCCGACGAGATTCCCTCTTCTCCCGGCTGGTGGTTACTTTCTCCGAGCCCTCTGTCGTGTTCTTCTGGGGTAATGCGGCTATCTCAGATGAACCTAGGTTTTCAGCTTGTTCATTCTGAGCTCGATCTTCAGCTTGTTCATTCTGAGCTCGATCTTCAGCTTGTTCATTCTGAGCTCGATCTTCAGCTTGTTCATTCTGAGCTCGATCTTCAGCTTGTTCATTCTGAGCTCGATCTTCAGCTTGTTCATTCTGAGCTCGATCTTCAGCTTGTTCATTCTGAGCTCGATCTTCAGCTTGTTCATTCTGAGCTCGATCTTCAGCTTGTTCATTCTGAGCTCGATCTTCAGCTTGTTCATTCTGAGCTCGATCTTCAGCTTGTTCATTCTGAGCTCGATCTTCATCCCCAGCAGCCTGATCCAGCTCTGTTTCATGTTTCACAGGTAGCTCATGTGTTGCTGGCTCACTCTGCTCATGCTTGCTCTTATCATCCTCTCTGTCTTCATCTTCCTGCATTTCTCTCTGCTTTTCTTCAGCTTTCTGCCTTTCTACAGCCATTTCCTGATATCTGTTAAGAATTTGTAAGATGAAAACACAAATATTTAATGCCCAGTGGTCAAAGAAAGTACCAACTGCTTAAATGCAGCTCAAATAGCAATACAAGCACAAAGTACAGCTACAGTCCCAGTGTGCCTGCAGGGAGGTGTCTGCTTGTCAGGACTGGCAGCATCAGTGCAGCTCAGCTCAGTAAAGCTCAAGTCCTGAGCACTTAACCAGTGTCCACACACCACTGGTCACTTGATACTGAAAGATCATGTGGTAATAACTATCTTTAACTTCATAGAGTCCCAAAATGGTTTGGGTTGGAAGAGACCTTAAAGCCCATCCAGTGTCCATAGGCAGGGACACCTTCCACTAGCCCAGGTTGCTCCAAGCCCTGTCCAACCTGGCCTTGGACACTTCCAGGGATGGGGCAGCCACAGCTTCTCTGGGCAACAGTTTATTAAGTTGTTTATTCAGTCAAAACGTCACACAAACTGAGCTTGGCAGGTGAAGCCGAGTAGCTGAGTCATATTGCTCCTTCTCCTTTACCTCTTACGTGTCAGGTGCCCTCTGACCAGGGCCTGCAGGAGACAAATCCTCCTCCTGTGCTGCAGGAAGTGTTTCCTCTCCTGGTACCGTCTCCAGGCTGCCTGGATCTCGATGGCAGCATTGCTCCTCTGCAGGGCCATCCTGATACAGCGGGAACGCCAGCAGGCCTGGAAGGGATATTTCTGAAGTAAGAAAGAGAGGGCTTCTTCAAGGTGGGGAGCGTTACATAACAGTTTGTTGGGAAAACAAGGTTGGCAATTCTTACAGATACCTGTAAAACAATGGCCGCCTGCCGTGTCCTGAGAAAGCGCCTCCTTTCCAAAACCATCCTGAGCCAGCTCTGGAGAAGAATGATTTTCCTGATCACTTCTTTGTGTAGTGTATCCTGTAGTATCTGCCTTTCAGCCTCTTTCATAAAAACCTGCCCAGTTAAAGAAAAGTTCATCAAAAAGCAGTTAACAGGAGCCTTTGAGCCCTCACTGGAGGTATAATGAGATAATGGTAATGCTTAGCACTGCACCAAACCTTACTGGCTGACAGCATGCCCAAAAAGTTAAAAGTCCTTTTAAATTTCAGAGTTTGCATTCTAAAACATACAACTGTATTTACAGCCTTCAAATCACAGGTACCTTCTAAAATGAAAACATCGACCTGTTTGACAAATGCGAATAGCACCAATACCCCCCAAAATATCCATATATTACAGATCTGTACTGTGTCAAAAAAACAGGTTGGCATTAAAACCAAGGAGGCAACTGTAACATCTGTGTCAACATTTGCTAGTTAAAACAGCTCATTTTAGTACAAAATGCAGAGAAGAGTAACACCTGTAAAAGAACGGCACTGAATTTTGCAGTGTACATCAATGTTTCTTACTGCCTTACAGAAAGTTTCACAGACCTTGGTCTTCCCTATTTGATAGTAGCTTTCATTCAGTTTTAGTTTATTCAAATAAGCACAAATGTCTTCCTTAGAGGCTTTGGCATCTTTGGGCAGTAACACCTGAAATTGGTCTATGAATTCCTGTGAAAAGCAGAGACAGCAAGAGACCAAAGTTAGAAGACAATTCACAAGTTTAGAGTTTTAGCTTTAAAACATAAATCTGACTAAGACGCTTATGCTACAGAAACCTGAAAATACTTCAAACAGAACTATTTTTCCTATTCTGTAAAATGCAGGCTTCAGTCCAGTTAATGGTAAAGATCACCTGTATGTGATCCCTAAAGCTACCGGATTGTTTTACAGAAAACTAACTCCCACATGGAAGCAGTACTGTGCAGCACTGACTGAATGCTTTCCTTCATGCAACAAGGAACAACTTAGTGGCAGATGACTCACAATAGTTCAACTACAACTTTTTACCACGCAGGCTCTCTCAAAACAACAATGCATTTTTACAGTTCACCCCAAGTCATGAGCTTCATATGAAGAGCCACAAAAGACTCTGAGGCAACATGTGCTTTTCCAAATAGAGCAGATATTTCTGAAAACACAATGCAGTTCCTTACATACCTGGAATGTGTATTTGGCACTGTAGCCAGATCTCCTGATCCTCACAGTTTCTAGCATTCCCGTGTACCGTAACTGCTGAAGCACCAAGTTTTCATCAAAAAGCATTTCTTTCTGAAAGACATCAGCAGACAACATGCAGTGAGCGCCTGAAGAGTGACAATGAACAAGTTGAAAGAGAGATATTACAAGGCTGAGCCTTAGACCCTCAGCACCCAGCTCAGCTCCAGGGCAGCCTCACCTTCTCTGCGTTGGAGCGGATGCAGCGGATGAAGAAGGGCTCAGCTCTGCCCAGGGTCTCCAGTAACTTATTAAGTGAATTCTGAAATGAAACATTCAGAAATATTTTTCTTCTTCAGATATCAGCGTTTTGAGTTGTGTTTGACTGCAGTGCAGCTTCTGCCTCAGGAATAAGATCTTTCAGGTCTCTTGGCTATATAAAATCCTTTTTCATCCAAGCAGAGGTTCTCCCACACTCCACGGCACATCCCTGTCTTTGCTTTTCTCAAGAGAATTTAAAGTAGGGTTTGCTTATGCTGCAACAGTAGCACTAGATCTGCATACAAGGATGAGGTTGGTTGGCACAGAGAACTAACACATTTCACAGCATAAGGGGAGTCTTTAAATGCACTGACTTTAATCAAGTAATAACCCTACTTCAAGACAAATCTCAAGAATAAAACCCATTGTTTTCCAAGCAAGACCAGCCTAGATTAGCCCAGGAGGGCCTATTCCCTGAGGGTGCACCAGGGGTGTGTCACCTACCTGGAACTGGGCACTTATGCTGGGGGGTTTCTTCTTCTTGTGCAAGTGCAAAAGGGACTTTGTGGTTCGGTCGTGCAGAGTCATGCTCACTATGAGCTTCAGCGATTTGGAATCCAGCAAGTTCTAGAAGAAATTTTTCATAATCGACAAAGTGCAGGTCTCAGTTAAAGGGGAAATACTTCTGTCTGCATCCAAACGAGTAAAAATGAAACCAGCTACCTAGAGTTCCACATTCAATGGCATGTTACATTTCGTAATTATTTCTATTTTGGACGAAAACACTCCTTAAGAGGGAAACTTTTCCACTGCCCCACCCCAAGAATATAAGGTAAACAAGAAGAATTACATAATCACTGTGTTTGCCTTCCCTGATTTGAAGTGACTTTATGCATTTATGGCACCTCCAGTCTAACTAAACAGATGCTAGCTCACAATTTTTTCCTGTTTAACAATTCTTATAAAGGTGAACATTTATCTATTCTTAGCTTGTCAGAAGAGCATAAACAACACAACTTTCCTACCCTGTGAAACAATATTTTCTGCAGTGAGTTCTGGCAATCAAAATTAAGTTCACAGTGCAAAAAAAAAAAACAAAAAAAACCAAAAAAGAGAAATCTAAATTTTCTGAATAACTTTACCTTGGGAATGATCTGCTTCTGTTTGATACCTTTACTTTTCCTGTTAAAATAAATATAATTTAGGAAAGAAATACACATGATTTTTTGTTATTTCAGCAAGCCATAAGGTATATGAGATAAGATGAAGGACAGAAGAAAATGAGCACAAACAGTAGCAGGGTGTGTTCACGCGTGTCTCTCGCAAGTAATCAATGCAAGAAATGCAAACTGCTTTGCAACAAGAATGTCTTTTTATTAAATAGACTCTGTAGGTATTGGAAGCTTTCAAAAGTGAAAGATTTTCTCTGAAGTTAAAGCTGTTCCAAACTGCACTGTTTCAGAGACTGTTTCAGTGTGAGTTATTCTATTGAACTGTACAGTCACTGAACTCTTGTTTAATACTAAGGCACTACCAAATAAAAACATGTGACTCACAAGTTACTGTTGCTTGCAGCAGAACCCCTGTGAAAGTACCTAACTAATTCCAGAAGGACAATGCATGTCCCAGCACCCCACCTGGGAATTCTGGAATGTCTGAGCTCATTCCCAGAACTGCCTGGAGCAGGATACACCTCAGGCACTGCTCCCATCCACACACAGAAGGTGAACAAGTGGAAGCCCTTAGAAACAGGCCTGCAGTTCACATCCTCCTGACTCCAAGCGTGTGTGAGGCAGGTTCCAGCTCCGTGCCACCAAGTTTACTTATTATACATTTACTTATGTATTATACAATTATACAGTTACTTATTATACAATGGAGCCCAGATTCATTTTCTGACACAGGCATAGAATTGTACATGTAAATACTCTTAACCCAGGAATATATCCAGCCTCTGCATCCTGAATTTCAGGAAACCATTCCTTATACCTTGTGAGAGATCTCACTGTTGAATATTTTGCAACAACAAGCTCATACTTGGGTTTAAAGCAAGCTTACGTGAGAAGCAGGCTTAACTTTCATCTAATGCAATGAAGCAACAAAGCGTTCCCTACAGGCTATTTTTCAGAAGAGATGTTTTATTCTTCATTGTCTTGCTTAGTTTTTTGCAGAAGACAAGCTTGAGACAGGTATCTTTTTTAGGGAGTGGAGTAACTGCTTGGTTCTTGTTGCATTTTCAAAGCAATCACCAAAGCACCAGAACTCACATGAAGTGGGAGTGGTGTTGAAGGTGGTTGAGTGACCGAAGCAGCTTGCAGGGATCCCCCCCCTGCCAGGGCAGTCCTTTAATACTGGCGATGATCTGCTCATGCATGTCTCTAAAATGGTCCACAGCAACACAAAGGTGGCAAACAGAGATACACAGCAATGAGGAGGGGGGGAAAACAGGAGTTAAAACCCCAAGAGATCCCATCATCAAGTATGCTCCAAACTGTGGCAGGTCGATCCCAGGCTACTTCTTTGTAAGTGTGAATGATTCTGATGTCAAGTCAGCACTTTCTACTCCATCAGTGCCCTAAAATTTAATTGCCAGGGTCTCATTCTAAACTTACTCTCTAATTCTACCTTTTAATGCAAATTCTTGAGCCATCAATTCAGAAAATGGAGAGAAATTTAGCAAAATGTACTTAATGGCCAGGGAACCCTTTTGTTTAGCCAAGGGTTATATCCTTTTCAGATAGATATAAGCTTCTTAATAATCAACCATAAATATTTTTAACATATATTTGATTACTAAAATGAGGCTACTTAAACACACATCAGAAAAGTAAGTTACAAACAAGTTGTTAGGAGGATACTTGAAGAAATTTTGGTTTTCATTTCCATTTCAAAGTTATTCACGTTTAGCTTTTCAAAGTAAGACTGGGGTGGTCTCTAATTCATGGCAGATTCCATTCTTTAAGCATGCACTGTGCTTGTGAAGTGTTGTGTCCTGGCACAGAACTTACCTTCTTTACTCTCCAAAGAGGCACAAATTAAAAATAACAGAAGTGTAAGAATCACTTCTGACTGTTAGATGCTCTCACCATTCTGAGCAGCAGCACTATTACAGACACCTGTTGCTTCCCTTGGTTCCTCTGAATATTTTGGAATATCAAGATTTGTTTTAAGATATCCCAAGGAAACAGATCTGTTATTCTATGACTAATCCTTTCACCCAAACTGGATCTTTAGTTCTTAATTACCTCAAGTGACAGAGGCTGTCCAGGATGAAGTAATTAGGAAGCAGCATGAAGTCACTGCTTTATGTGCTCCATGGCTTCATTGTTACCCAGAGGATTCTCAGAAGGTCAGTATGGCCTGGAAATGTGCCTCCCTGGCCTGGAAGTTCAGGCCTATTGCTACTTACTTCTTGTTTTCATGGAAAGGAATGAAGTCTTGGAAAGCATTTATAGTGTAATCCTCAGAACAATCAAATGAGAAATCAAGCACTGAGTAGCTGCAAAAGGAACATATATAAAGCCTAAATACTCCATAGAAAGGCAAATCTGCCTATAGAGAACACTGGAGGCAGTTCTGTAGCACATGCCTCCCTCCTAATGATGTCACAAGGCTGCAAAAACATGAGTGCTCCTATGAATCCTTCAGTGACACAGACTGGCTGCAGACGAACACAATGCTAAAAGCAACACACACCAAGCACAGAGAACTCAAAACCCCAGTGGTAAATGGGTCTGAGGCTGTCCCCAACATGTGGTAGCACTGGGTCTTACATAAAATGAGCTGGAGTGTTGTTTTCATAGTATCATAAAGGCCAAAGAAAACAAGAGAGAAGAAATGAAACTTGCTCTCCTTATGGAAAGATCTAGTTGATAATTTGATATATGAAAATGCAACTCAGTAATTCAGCTCTTTTCCCTGGACAGGTTAAGGATGTTTTCTCACCGATAAACTTTTTCTACTGGAGTATTGGATCTCTGGAGTTCAGCAAGGGGAACTCTGGGTCCTTGACGTACCACTCCTGTCAGGAAATAACCAACAAGTTGTATTTTGACAAAGATACGACCATAACAGACAGAAAAAAACACCCCATCAACTGTAACAAGAAAAATATCTATCCAAGGGCCTGGAGTTTTTATTTAGGATTTTATCAAGCTACAGCACTTTGCTTCTCAAACTCCCTACTTCTAGAAAGTAAATTGCAGCTGCTCAGAAAAGCTTCTTAAAATTAATAGTTATGAACTAATAATTTTAACTATGAATACTCATTTGAAACTTCAGAGAGGTCTAAGAAGATCAAAACTAGTGATGAGAATGCATACCAGAACTAGAACTATCTTCCCCAGCTTCACAGAACATCACAGAATATTCTGAGTTGGAAGGGACGCACAAGGATCAGAGTCCAACTCTTAAGTGAAGGGCCCACGTGGGGGTCAAACCCACAACCTTGGTGTTATCAGCACTATGCTCTGACGTACTAGGACTTCAAATTTGGCACAGCCTGACATGGTGCACTGATTGGAGCTGGAAGGCTGAATAATTTCAGGTAAAACAGTGACAGCCTCCTTGATGTGTGACTGTTAAACCATTTTCACCAGTCGCTTAGTGCCAAAGATTGTGACTAGTTGATGCGGTTTTACCACAAACCTGCTGGTTCTGCCAGCGAGCACTAACCAACTGTAGAGGATTCAGTGTTCCCAGAGCAGTTTTCCCTGCCATACCTGCAGTTTTCTGAGCCCTCTGACGTCCCCCCTCTGCAAACACAGCCATGGCCCTGATGGCCGCGCGCAGCACGGCCCAGCGGAACACGGCCACAGGGTCCATCCCAATGAGCTCCCGCACAAACGCACTGTCGCTGCCCCGCAGCAGAGCCACGATATCCGGCCTCATGTAATCCATGTTCTTCTCCCTGAAATCCTGAAAAATAGCCACATTGAACTACAAGCTGTGCTTTGACCTAAGCTATCACTATTCAGAATACCTCATTATTCCAAATAATTCTCACTATAGTGTTACCCTCCAGTCTACACTACCACCACCCAAAGTACAACTGAGTACCCTTTAATCCAGCTCATTCCCAGCAAATTTTCTACACCCTTACAAAAAACTCCCTCAGAAAGGTAAGGATTATTTTATGGTCATCAGATCCATCACCTACTTTGATCTGGTATTTCACTTTTCCAGCAAAGTGGCGGATGATAAAAGCAGGCTCCATCACTGGGGTTCCAACAAAGAACTTGTTCTCCTCATGTTGTTGTTTGAATTTCGCCAGTAGAGTTTGGTTGGTGGCATGTGGAAAACTGGGAATACAAAACAAAAGAGGCCAGCTACTTCTCAAATATGGGTGTGTTAATTATGGTGACAGAGTGAACACCTATTGATCCTTGTGAAAAGTATTAATTCTCCAAGATCTCTACACCTGCTCTGAATTTTAGAGGTGGGCTTAATTTCTGGACCCAAACCAAACAGCTCCACACACAGCAGAATATTCTGTATGTCAATGTTTCCTCCCATTTCACCAGCCAAGTTTAGTTAGGACATTAACTATTTGCCACATTTGCTACTTAATGTTCCAAGGAATTACATACATGCATTTTATTTTAATTAATAATTAGTAATTCCACGGTAAACCACAAACATGGAAGTTTGTAAATTTGCTTAAGCCAAAGTTCAGTTCTAGCATTAATTTATATCACCACCATATTGGAGTCATTAGAAGCAAACTACAGTGTAAATCAGGGTCATAAAGGACTCTTCGCTTCCCACAATATTCCTCTCCTTTTTCAAGTGCTGTATTCATGTTCCCATTCAGTCCTTCCCTCCTCCCTGCCACACATGTTTTTCCAGAAGAGGTTTGTTGCTTACTTGCTTTCTTCATCCAGAAGATAGAACAGGCCAGTGGGCTTCTTGCTGATTAAGTGAATGCAGGCCACATTATCAGTATAGTCAATATTGTGCCAAGTGATCCCTTCACTCTTATATTCCTCCTGTGTAGTTCAAGAAAATTCCCTCATCAGTACAGTGCCCTGACCTTTGATGTCCTGTGCTCTAAGTGCTTAAAACACATCCTCAAACAGCTACAGCAAGTGGAGTTTGTTAGTCCAGGCAGCAGAGACGGAAATAAGGAAAATTTATAAATTAGAACAGAACAGCAGGCAGACAGACTCAGATTAAAGGTCCACTTAGGCACATCACTCAACAGTGCATGTTTGGGGTAGAATTATTTAAAAACAAAAGTAGAGAAAAGAATGTTCTGCTGTGCTCTGCCTTCCCAGCAATCACAGTCTCTGACCCTGGACTTAGACATTACCTCTACAGCATTCCAGTAAAGCCCTGTGTAGACACATCAGAGGAGTTTAAGTCTATTTTTCTCTTCCACAATTCTTGTATTATAAGAAATGACAAATACTTATTATCAAGTTCCAGAATTTTCAAATTGCACTGGCAGAAGTTTCAAAACAGGTAGTTAAGCTCTACACAAACAGCACCAGAACTTCCCCAAGGAAGCAATGGATATTGCCTAGGTTCAGAAAATTTGGAGCTCTCTGACAAGAGAACGTGAAGCTCTTCTGCTGAAATGACAATGCATCAAATGCTCAACAGGACAAGCTTCCTGCTAAGTTACAAATAAAATACCAGATTTTCTTAATGCTGTAAATACCCACAAACTAATGATAAGATACTAAAGTAAAAGAAGGTATCATACAGAAAATCAAGTAAGTTTTATATTAAACAAAGGACAAAGAGCACCTCTCAGTGCTCTAGATGATGATGATAAATGCATTATTTTTAAGTAGGTAGAATTCAGCCTGCCCAACAGACTGCTCAGTGTGTGCTGCCTTACACAACTAAAGTGCCATTTTCCACAGACAAAAAAGCCTTTCTTTAAAAAGATATAGAGATCCCCCTGAGGGCCCTCAGGCTGCAAGAGATACAGGAAGTGGGTCATTCAAGGATTAAGCTTATTTGGAAAAACAGCATTAGAAAAAGAAAAAAGACAATGCAACTATTTACTCTGGTCAGCCTGGATAGCCAGTTCTGTCATAAGTTACAAAACACAGACCTCAACGTTATGTTTATACACAAAATTTGGATGTTTAGTAATCTTCCTTTCTTTAAAATGCTTGTTTAAATTTATCTACATGTTGTTGACAAACTGCCACATACTACAGAATGACTTCTTCCTTTTAGCAAAGTGACTTGAGAACCACATTTTCACACAAAGCAGAAAAAACTCCAAGTTTCTAGAGCAAAAGCCCCCAGAGCTCAGTCTAGAAACAGGATCTGTTCACTCCTGCAGCACCCAAAGTGCTCTGTAAGATAATACCATCTGCAAACAAGTAAATCAACACATGCCAGTAACATCAGGATCTCAGAACTACTGCCAGTATCAACATACAGTTGTATCCCCTAAATGCACTTGGGTGGGAAAAGCAACAAAGACTTATTGAATACTTAAGAACTGATAAAAAGAAGAGAAACTGTTTCCTACTCATTAAAACAAAGCAAACCCACCTCACCTACAGACTTTTAATATCAAACTTTACAGTTTCATTTGGGATCACCTGAATGTTGTCTTAGTTTTTGCAGTTAAACAGGAACTCAGTGCCAGCCCTCTGAAGAAAGATCTCACTTCCATGAGTACACACAGAGCACTAAATAGATGAACAAAGCCACTACTTTCAAACAATAACAAGCAATAATGAAACAAGAAGTTAAAAAAGTAAAACTTCCAGAAATATTCAAACAATTATGCCAAAGGATTTTGCAGAACAGAGGTTAAGTTTGCATAATACAGGAGCTCTTGATAAAAAGTCTTATTTCTTGTTTCTTACCTGTTCCAATTTGAAAATGTGCTGATTGAAATAATACTGAAGCTGCTCATTTGCATAATTTATGCAGAACTGTTCAAAACTGTTGGTTTCAAAATCTTCAAATCCAAAGATATCAAGTACACCAATCGACAGACACTAAAAGAAGACATGGAAATCTAGTTAATAGTCTGTTATACAGTGCCTTAACCCCCAAGAGATAAACAGTACAGAAAGCATTGCAGTCTAAGCTGATAGATTTTGAATAATTGAATATTTAATTTGAATATTTAAGAGTTTTGTCTATTCTAAAAACAGAGATGATTAAATATTACCAAGAAATTTACCATGGGCTTCTTGATCAAAATTTATCCCAGATACCTGAACACATCATTGATCTAAGGACACAACTGCCTGGAAAGACTTGTTTTGGGAGAAACTTACTGTAACAGATTCCTCCATGTCCTTCTTATTAAGAAGTGCATGATTGATTCTTAGAACAATCCAATCAAACAGAGCACTGTACAGGGACTTTGCCATGGAATCACGAGCTGTTATTGCCTGCAGATCAAACAATGTTCAGAACTTCATTTAAAGAAAACCATTTCTGTTTCAAACCAGTGTCACTCACAGATTGAAATCCCAGCAGAGACAAATAAAATCACGATTTTCCTTTAATGCCAACTTCTAACTTTCCTAACACTTTTACAATGTCAAAGTGTACCATATTAGCTTTTTTAACCCAAAAAAGTAAGTTTCAGTTATTTAAAATCATTCTACTAATGTTCTTTTACTCACCTCATTGAGACTATAAGGCAAAATAAGCTTATCATTAGCAGTCACAGTTTTTCTTTTTGTTAGCACTTCTACCAGGATTTCTCGTTTAACCTTCAAAACAAGAGAACAAGAGTAACTGTTACACTCCAGCTCCTCAATGAGTAATTTGACAGCAACAGTGGACATAGAACTTCCTCAGAGAAACCCAAGCTCTTTGACAACATCCACATTTATCATCCATTTACAACTTCTTTAAATTATTCTCAGCTTGGATTCATTCAGATGTTTCCCTGTGGTGGCAAAGAACACACCTGCACTGAATCTACTCCTGAGCAGCTCTATTATTGGTGAGTAAACAAATTCTATTTCCATGCTACATGTCTAACCTAAATGATTTCCCCAATTTCATCTGTTTCCCCTCCCACAAGACAAATGTAGCAGAAGTACTAAAAAGAAGATCAAGATACAGCAACTGGGATATTATGAGAAATAAAATAGTCTGGTTTTATTATAAGTAGAATTAAGTATTAAGTGAGGGTGTTGGGATTTTTTTTTTCCTTTCCTATCTCTCATTTGACTACAAGAATTTAGGCGCCCCGCGAAGATTGTAAGGTGGAAGAGCCCCATCAGGGCTTGACACCAAGGGAATGTCGCGGCCAAGGTAGGATACAATATATATAAAAATGAAAAATTTACTCCGGCCACATGGTAGGTCTTTGTATGCAAAACAACCCCCTGTACTGTACAGGGGGATACGTCATCAACCAATCAGGTGGGAAGGCGACACCCCTCCCCAGTTTGAAAAACTACCTTTTAAGGTAAAATACCTGTTACCTGTTGAATATTCAACATCTTAGGTGGCCAAGAGTACAAAGGGGCGTGGGTTTTTGAATTCGGGGTGCTTTTTCCAGGCATGTAGCTTGGGACTGCACCCAGTGCTGCAATAAAGTATTCTTTCTTGTAAGTTTCCCTCTCCTGCACATGTTTTTGCTATTTTATAAATTGGAAGAAGAGATTTTTCTCACAGATATCCAAGTGAAATGCTGATGCAGAGCATGACAAACAGGTGTATCAAACATTAGGGATTAAGAGAAATACTTTACTTTTAACAGCTGGGAAAGAATGTCCAACACTTCAGGAGGTCCCACGTCCAACCCTTCATCCCGACCCGTGGCTTTCTTCTTGTATGTGACATTACCCAAGTAGAGAATAGCTGAAAGTATTGAAAAAATCCTAAGGAAGAAAAATTAAATTTCATAAGAATTTTTCTTATGAGATCATTGTAACATGTTAACAGAGCCAATTCTACTTCAAGAATTTGTCTGTAAGCCCTGAAACACTCAGGTCTCCTTGCTTCCTACTGAACTGCTTGTGATGCCAATGCACATAGAGCTTATTGCAATTCATGAACATCAACTATCAGTAACAAAAGTTTAAAGAATTCTACTTACTGTTTCTTTGTTGCTGAAAGGAAGCCAACCATCTCCATGGCTTGTTTCAACCTCTCAAATTCATGCCGGAGATCTTCCCCATCTTCAATTTTCAAGTTATGCTGTGAAGAGAGACTCACAACTAAAGGCAGAGAACAAAGCCCAAACATCACAAGAAAACAAGCATAATCTGTCCTGCTTCCTTTCATCTTTGACATAAAAGGCAGACAAACCTTACCAATGCACTGGTATACACCTGTCACAGGTTACCTGGTTGAGGTAGAAATAATCTTCAGGTTGCTTGAGGTGAAATTCTTTACGTTCTTCCTCACTGACTCCAAGTAGCAAATAATAGAAGACATGGTAGTTCCTACAAAGTCAATACATTTCTCTCATGAAAATACGATTTTTATTTTATGTACTTCAGATGCTCTTCAAGTCTTCCATTGATTGGAATTCTTTTGGAAAACTGTTTTAATCTCTTACCTTTCATCTTTCTCTTGAGAAACCAGACGAGATTTTTCAAGCAGGTATTTTTCAACAACAGCCCTAAGGAGCCACCAGAAAATGAAAAAAACATGAGGGCAAAAAGAAAAGACTTCAGAAAACATCAGGCAACAACTGCCAAGAGAGTTCAAATAAGTTCAAATAATGAGATCTGCACTAAAATATACAAGAGAATAACTTAGTTACTACCTTAAACCTAAAACAGGAATTTCAGTAGGCCTATATTATGATTGGAACACAGAGAAATATCTAAGGACATCTATCTGCAGTGCTCGGGTTTAGTGGAGATAACTGGAAACAGGCAGACAAAGCAAAGAAAGTGCTGATGAAAATTGTAAACAGAAACAAGATATACAGAATGGTAACAACATGTTATCCCGGGAGATTAACAGTTATCTGACAAGGAATGTAAAGACTACAAAACCCCCCAAATATTCCAGGTAACTGTGTGACTCTCAGTTCAACAGGACAGTGTGTATGCCAGCCTAGAATGGAAGCCAGACAGAAATCCCCTCCCGGTGTGATAAAGTAACCTCCTGAATGAGATTTAAAGTCCTTGACGTGAGATACAATGACTGAGGCCAAAGTTTGAGCAGCTTTTTCTCATGCTAAAGACAAAACAAGTGTATTCACATTGTATCAATCTCCTGAGCTAGTGTGACTTCCTCTGAAAAGCTGCCAAACTTGTTCAGAGTAACACTCAAAGCAAATGTGCTACAGAGTTCCCAGTCACTTATGTGATTGCAAACATGAAAATGATCCAAAGGGAGGAAATATTGGAGCACAAAGATCAGTGATGGCTCCTGACACTCCATAGTGCAGCAAAACTAGCAAATACAGGCACAGGATATTTCACGTTTGACACACAATTTCAATTAATTAAAGTAATAATCTTATCACTTTTTTAATCTCTCTTAATTGGTGTTTAAACTGTTCTTTAAAATGGCTTCCTTAAATATATTTCACTTCTCTCCAACTCCTCTTAAAAACTCAGATCTTCTGTTTTTCCATGCAAAATGAAGTGTTACGAAAAAGCCCTCATTTAGCAGGAAGGTAAAGATGCAGCAGCAAATCCTTAACCTGATCCAGTTGTACAGCAAAGTAAGGATATTATGCATGACCTGACAATTCCATAAAGCTCAGTTAGAGACTCTCAAACATTTGATATCCAGCAAGGCTTCCCCAGTTCCTGCAGAGATCACCCCACAACCACCCTGTGCTCTACTTACCCCCTGACAATACCATTCTCTAAATAGTTGACTTGAATGAACTTCCCAAAACGACTGGAGTTGTTGTTATGTGCTGTTTTTGCATTTCCAAAAGCCTGTAATAAAGCAAAATGAGTTAATTTTCAATTAATGTGTCAACTGCCAGCTTCCCAAGCTCTTCTGTGCATTGTCCAGACCCCCATTAGCTTCCAGTATAAACTTGGAATACTATGGAAATGGTAGCACATAGATACCAAAAAGGCAGCTCAGGAAGCCCCCATGTTCCTCACAGATCTATATATGTTTATTATTTGCCCCATGCAATAATATTTTGAGGGACTGAGGGAAGGGAATAACACACTCAGATATTTTCAAGAGCACAAGACAGGTAATCACAGCTAGAGAGTACAAATCAGCCTCAATCCCTAACAATTAGGACCTTAGAGAGGATATTCAGCTGGAAGGAGGCAGCACGGACTACCGTGAAACTGCCTCTCCCATACAAGGGACACAAGCTACATCCTATTCCCCATTTTTTCTTTAAGTGAGACAGAACGTTAAGATCTCATTTATAAAGTTAGCCCAAGTTGTGTATTCAAAAAACAGGAGAAAGACAAACAAAACCACTTCGGTTTACAGAACCACTCACTCATTGGGCAGCTACTCTGCTACACAACTTCAAAAAATGTAGTCTCATTTTGAGGTTCTAGGAAAGGGGGGAAAAAATACGTATGGCACAAACCCTAATTGTGCATCTCTAATATTTCTGTTGGATCACGAGTCCTCTGATATCACAAAATATCCTCAGCATGAGCCATGCTTAAAAGTAAGTTATTACATCTAAAAATCCAGTAGAATTAGTTATCGGGAATGTCCTTAACTTTATCAACTCTTAACTGTGTGTTCCAAGCTTAAGGGGAACTTGTCACCCTGTACCATGAGCAGGCAATGCAGCACCTAGAGCAGAAACCCCGTGTAAGATCTAATTGTTTGCAAAAATACCCTGCTCAGGGTAGACTATCCCCAGCAATTCCTGCCGCAGATATTTCCTCTTAAAGCTCCAAGTAATTAAAGCCTCCATTAGGAAATCCTCCTCCCTAATATAGAACATTCAGGGAATGACTGCACAGAAATGCCACCCTCTTCCTCCACACACATACATCCGGAGTAGGAGGGATAAGGACGACAACACAGAACTGAGCTGTTTATACACAAAACTGCCCAATTATGTTGTATTTCCCTACATACATATCATATTATTTGTATATTGAAAGCCTTCCCTTCTCTTTTGGTTTTGGGGCTTTTTTTCCAAAGCACCTTAAGGGTTGCAGCCATACTGCAGTGGGACTCCGGGATCACTAATTCCCAAACAGATTCTCCCAGCTTTCTACCTTTCTATCTCTTGCAAGATTTCCGCCACAAGCTGTCTCATGTTCAGAGAGCCTGAGAAACTTCCTATAAACTGGGAGAATGTCCATAATTCTTAAGGCAACTGTTATTTTTGACCTAAAGGACTAAGCTAAAGGAGCTCTTCCTGTGCAGGTGGACTGTGCTGTAACTGCAGAAGGGCTTCTGGAGGAAGAGGATTTGTGTCCAGCAGTAGCTGAAGAGACAGGATTTGTATGCAGAAGTGCTTGCCTATGGCTGGAGGGAGAGGATTTGTATCCAGCATCTCCCAGATAGCTGAGCTCAGCCTCTGGATTTTCCAAGACCACACTACATATCTCACAATGCCAACAGCACCCCCACTCAGATTTTTCAAAGCAACCATTGCCCAGCCATCACTATTTTTTTGTAGCTTCCATCCAAAGTATCACCCAGATTTCTCTTTTCAAAGCCCATCTTGCATGCACATGCATATTAATATGTGCATAAAATCCAGGTCAACTCCTCAGCAGGGACCAAACCAGAAGTGAAAGTCCTGTGACATGAACACAGCTCTTTAAATCAAACCCCTCTTCCTCTCCAGGACAGTGGCTCAGCTCTGGCTCTCTGACATACACCATCCAACTTCCCATTCTGTGCCTTGGGAAATCTGTTGGAGTGAGCTTTGCCAGACTGCAGAATAATGGACTTGCAAATTGATCTCACAAAAACCTCTTTTTCTAAAGTTTTCTTACCTAAGCCACCAGTTAACCATCAGTTCACTGGTTATATCCAAGAAACCAAACCACAGTACAGCTACATTTGCCACATTATTTTGTAAGAACTAATTTTTGGCATTATAGAGTTAAGAAACCCCATAACTTGGGCTTCCTGACAAACTTTTCTTAGTGATTACTCATGTAAGCAATGAATACAGTTTAAAGGCTCTTATGATCTCATGTGTCTGGTATTTGGTCAAAGCACACAGCAAATTCTTAAAAGCTGATCTAATATTAACAGTTTTTAGGAAAGTTTTCATGAATGCTTTCCTCAGAAGAGCCTTTAACATCTACAACGTTTTACATTCCAAGTCAGTTAACATTTTGGGTAGAGAATATTTTTTTTGTTACATTTAACTTTTAACTCTAATCACCAATCACTGTTACCATGTCCTTCCATATACCTTGGTGAGTACAAAATAAATTCAGAAGATGTGAGGGGACAAGAGAATCTCAGGTAAGGAGAAATAAATCCTTTATACGAGCAAATTCATACACTGTTTTCCCTCGTGAGTCAATGGAGACAGATAAACTCAAAAAATTAAAACAAAATTATTCCAATGCACAACACCAGCTACATAAAAAGAGGGTGAGTCAAAAATAGCAGAGCAAGGGCAGTGGGAATCAGAGCTGGGACAGCCTATTCCAGGAGGCAGAAAGTCATCCAACCCATCTTCTTAGTCTGGAATGCAAGAGGCATAAAGTGGATCTGACACTCAAAACTCCTACAGCAGTGACAGATTTAAAAGTATTCAGAAAAACATCAAATTCTCCCTTTATTTGTTGTCAAAAAACCCACCCCAAACCAAGCCACACACGTACTCCCTCCTAACACAGGAACACAACTAAAAATCTCATAGTATTAATTCCTAAGAGTTGCCAAAATCTGAAAAAGCTACTGGAGTTTCCATGTAAATCACAGACAGAGCCACCACTGCACAGCCCCATCTTCCAATGTGCCAAATGACATGGAAGACTCAAATTCCACACCCTGGAAGAGGAAATTACTTCTTTGGAGTTGAGCTTGGTTTAACAGTGGTCTTTACAACCATGCTGTGAAGTACGCACTCACCCAGTGTTCGGGGTCATTTTGCAATTCCATGTGCTGTGGGATGCTCCAGGGAACTCCAAGCACGGTAAGAGTAAAAACGACCAGGTGATTTTTTCCCCAGGAGTTGTGTGCAGCAGGGAAAAGTAGCAACAATGCATTTTTACCAAAAAAATCAAGTAACATCCAAGCAAATGGAAAAAGGAAGTTCCATTCCTCCTCTGATTATGATTCTTAAACAAACAGATGCAGATAAATGTTTAAAACAACCACTTTCCCTGGAATAGAACAGGCTACACCCACAAAATGCATGTACAGGCTTTGATGGTAAACACAAATGAAAATCAGAGTTGAAGCTTCAGTCCATCTTATCCCAAAGCCACTAGCACAATGGGAATGTCATAAGGAAAACAGAGCTACAAATGGCTTCACTGTGATTTCCACAGAACTGTAAGGCATAAAACTTTCTACAGTTAAATTTGATAAGTTTTTTAATGTGGTGAGTTCTAGAAAATCTGATCCCCCCAACTGATTACACTGTCAATAAAAATTCTCCTTTAGAAGACCACTTAATGAATGCTTCCTGTTGGACTTTTCATTTCATTTGGGCCTTAATTCTTCCCAAAGAATGGTTCAGTGGCATTAGGAAATCTTCAAGAATACATCCAAATGGGAATAAGCAATGATTTTCCACATAATATAGGAAAAATTAGGATTCCCCCAGTATCTGTCCCACCTCTCCTCAACTCCCATTTCAGAGGGAAATGAACTTTCAGCACACTCAAAAAGTAACTGGAATTCTGTAATAAACCCAAGATACTGAGGGCTACAATTAAGGACAGACAAGTCAAGAGCTCTGCTGCCAAAAGAAAAGGCTCCAATTCCCTCTATTCCCTCACCACATGCTCCCATCCCCTTGCTCAATTCTCTGCCACTTTATTAAATTAATTGGCTTGAAGAATAAGTTAAATTTAGGTTTCCAAAATAAATTCAGTCTTACATTGCACACTGTGCATTTTATAGCCAAAACATGCAGTTAAGACATTTTTTCCCTGATGAAAGGAAAATATAAGTTTATTGGAAACTTCTTCAGTGTATATGGAAAGGTTCGATTCTCTTGTTTGAGAGTTGATAAAATAAACAAAGCTTTGATTCACTAGTCCCAATTTGACCCAAATAATAGTTCCCAAATGTAAATTCCTTTTTAGGATTCCAATCCTAAGTAAATTGAACAGTCAATACAAGAAGGCAAAACTCCAAGTCAGGGAACTATATTTTAATTACTAGATTTAGAAGAGGATGAAAAAGTTAGGAGTATCTTAAAAAGGAGCTTATATTTATCTTCCCACTGGTTTTAAAGAAATTGCTCTTCACTAGAGATGATCTCCCTTATCCTGGAGATATAATTAAAAAACCCCAAAAAAACCAACAAAAAACACAGCATAATCTGAGAGTTAAAGCAACCGAATGTCTCCTGAACTGTTAAAAATCAGCACAAACCACAGCTTGGGGCTGGGCTGAAGCATCACTGCACCATGGAAGGACCCAGCCTTTGATTCCTCTTCTCTAGAAAGCTACAAACAGTGCCAAGTGTAATCAGAATTATTGGAATTGAGTTCTGCTTATTAGATCCTCAACCAGGAACCTTGGAAACAGCTGAGATTGAGCAGGAAGCATATGAAGCTCAGAGTTGACCCATGACCACCTTCCTCTCCTCAGCCCATGTGACAGCACTTTAACTACACTGGCTCAGTATCATGTCTTTTGTTTCCCAGATATTCGACAAGGTAATATCAAGCATCATTTAATGTCAAATCTCCTTCCCTGGTACAGCTATAACTCCATCCTTCAAAGCCTAGAAATTGTGAGCAAGGAGCTAAAATATTAACAACAGTTCATCTGTAAATCACTTAGAGATTTGAATACAGATTAATGAGCCAACACAGAAACAGTAAAAAATGTTTCCAAGTTCCCTAAGCATGCAATAATAAAATTATGAATCCACCTCCACACCACCCTAATTGTGCTCACCCCTCTGTGCTTTAACCCCTTGAACTTTTACAGAAGGTCAGCTTAGAAACAGACACATTTTTACACCACTAAAATGAGGAAGTTGACCCAAAATGCAACCCACTTCTACATCATGAAGGTTTTTAGTCAAGAGTACATGTTCAACTCTGATGAGGACTCAGAATAAAACTTCAAAATCAAACAGAACATTCTCAAATAGTTTAGGCACAATGCAAACAATCCCCCAAAACATCCATGTAAGAAAAATTCCCTTGTAGCACTTTAGTTCCCTTCAGTAAAACCCCAAAGTGAGTCACCACGGATGGATTTAGACGTGACCAACTCTGGCAGGAGTCGGCAGTAACTTCCACAAAGCAATATAAGCTTTCTGTGCATCCCTCCCAAGGACTAAGGTTTGACTTTTTTTTTTTTAAATTAAGCTTAGTGACTGGACTGGGAAACATGGAACTTGACTGTCAGCTGAATCCACTCTGCTGAATCCAATCAGGGTGACTGGATTCCACTTCTTATGTTCTAAACCCACCATAGCGACACTTTTTAATCCACTCTGGATTTACATGAATACATATTCAATTCTGAAAGATATTTTAGGATTCAGATGTTTCTATTTTTTACATTTAGTTGTCAAAATCTCTTATCTTTTGGAATATTTGGGAGGACAGGCTTACACTGAATCAACTCTGACTGACAAACACCCTCAGAGAAGCAGATCAAGAAATTTCTGAGAATTTCATTTTAGACAACATGTTAGAGTCTATCTGGCAAGTCTGCAAGCTAATCTTTCAATCAGTCATCAGATTTCCAGCTAACAAGACTATTTTCTCACGCAAATCATTCCTAAATGCTCAGTGGAAGTCTGAAGTAGTTGTGGTACTTAAGACAACAATCTTAGAGTACGAAATCACAAGTATCTCCTCATGAACATTCCCAGATAAACACAACCCTGAGCTGTGGCTCCACCAAAGTTAGGAATTTGAGTTTTGAACCCTGAGCAGACAAACAGGCACACAGGGTTTTACATCTCTGCCTAGTTTGACACAGCTGTATCACGTCTGCAGAGGAGGATATGAAACAGTTAAATTTATCAAAGGCAGCAAGATCAGCTGATCAAACAGGGCTTTCCACAATGACCCCTTCCTGTTTTCTGGTTAAAACTGTAAACGTGAACTCCAGCAACCAACAAGCCTCAATTTTACTTCTTCTTTCAAGCAGCAGAAAGCAAGGCAAAAAAGAACTTGCGTATATTCCTTATTCTTTACAGAAAAGCTCTAAAAAAGCTTAAACTTCTTTTTATGAGAGTGCTGTTACATTTGAAACTATTTAAACCTAAAAATTACAATGGCTGCATTCAAACTCTTTGCTGTTGAAGATTTTATTAGGGTTGACCTTTACATCCATCCACACTTCCAGAGTTTTTCCTTCTAGAGAATAAAAGGGAGAGGCTGAAGCCTAAGAGATCATTTAAAGTTTGTCCTGCTGTTACCTAATGCAATACCAGCTGTGCCCTCTCTTCTCACGTGTTTAGTTTTGCTTTCTTTTGGAAATGCTGTAATAATTAAAAGCCTAAACACTCTCCCACTTTCTCCTCAACTGACAATGATGCTCTCTTCCAAACAGTTGTAGAAAGGAAATAAATCCCTCAAAAAGCGAGTTCAGAAAAATGCTGCAGGACATGCTCACACACAAAGGCAGGATCACACTAAGCACTTGGTGTTTCAGTGGAACAATCTTTATAAAAACATTTGCTGACAATTCTATTCAAATGCTATCAAAGCTTTCAGATGGAAAACACAGGTAACCTGTGTCCCAGAATATGAGTGTTTAGTGGTGGGAATAAGTCACATATAAATGACAAGCAACAGGAAGTCAACTGAACAGAAGGACGAGTTAAGGAAAAATCAATTAGAAGCAGTTGGGTAACACTGCCAAACACCACGGCAGCCCAGTGACATTTAAGCCTAAACCAAGTGACAAGCCTAAAACCAGTGACATTTTAAGCCTAAACCAGGTGGGTGACTCAAAAGCAACATTCAGCAGCAGTTATTTGAAGTTTTCAAACCCCAATTTTCACAGAAGGTAGTTTGAGCACAGCTTTACCTCCAGGACTGGTCCAGCTCCCAGGATGGTTCTCTCTACACCGCTGGCATACCCTTTCTGGCTCAGAGCCGTGAGACAGTGAATTAAAAAGTTTGTGCTTTGGGTTTTCCCAGATCCACTTTCACCTGATATAACAATGCACTGATTCACATGTTTTTTAAGCATTGTGTGATAGGCCACATCGGCAATGGCAAAAATATGAGGCTCCAACTTCCCCAGTTGATGATTCTCGTACATCTTGACATATTTGGGATTGTAGATGGGCAGGAACTTGAAGGGGTTAATTGCAATCAGGATACTTCCTGCATAAGTGTAAATTCGGTGCTTTAAGAAGCGGCATTTGAGATTCTCCAGGAGTGTTGTCTCTGTCAGGTTGGGGAGATTGCACAAGTCATCAAAGTCCTCCTGGTGCCACGGAAGAAAGCCCCGTTCCACCAACCTCCGAGCATCCGTCTCCTTGGAGAGCAACTGCATCTGCACATACTTGATGGTCCCATCAGTGTTCCTCTCTTGCAAGAGAAAGTAGTAGCCATCCTTCTGTGGATGCTCGTCCTGAGCACGACGAGGCCAAAGCAAAACCCTGTGAACAGGAGAATCATTTATATCAAGTACCCATTCCTCTCCTCCAGATTCTTTCACCTCCACAAGCACATAATGTTTGGAGACATCCAAGTTTAAGATGCTGATCACGTCCTTGATGACATCTGATGATGTGCTGTCCTTGGTTGCTGTCACTTTGCAGCAGGGAGCACTTTCTGTTGAGAGTTGGGGGTAAATCTGAAGGTTATAGGCTGCCTTTGCCTGGCAAACTGCACTATCAGCATCTTTTAAACTCATTCTGTCCCCAAATGGGCTTCAGTCTTCCACCCCTGCTTAGTATGGAGTGCCCATTGTCTGAAAAAAGAAAAAGGAAAAATGAAAAAAATCAGGTGTTTAAAAGTGTGTACAAGAGGTATTAGGTATTTTCTGGAGGATGAGAATACAATTATTACATAATTAAATTATTAAAAAACAAATGCACTATCTGTGCACATCAGTGATATTATTCCAAGCAGCCTGTTTGACATATCCCATGGAATGGATAACTCTCACAATACTTATCCTCCTTTACTTTTCCTTTATTCCATGCCACCCCTTCTTCCCTGTTCTGGCAGCAAAAGCATTCATACAGCCAAAGCAAAATCAACCAGGATATACATCCAAATTAAAACTTCCTTGTTTGCCCAGGTTAGTTTTAACCCAGGCACTTTCCCTGTCCTGGTTCACTGTATGGCTACACGAACATTCATCCGCTCTCCCACATAAACTCTACCTTAAAGCTGCACAAGCAACGTGATGTAGCAAGAGGGTTTGTGGTCACTTCCTAATTCAGCAGTGACAGTTCAGAGCAGCCATGACCTATGGCAGAGGGATCAGTGCATGGGTGCAAGGAGGAAGATGGTTCTGACAGAGATCCACCCTTTTTTTTTTTTCCTCTTTTCCCCCAGATAAGCTCTTTTCATGGGAGGTACAAGACATCCCACTCATCTTGAAGGAATCAGAGCCCAGAGCTGAGCAGAGCTCAGCTCCCTCCGACACATCGTAGAGATTTCTTGGACACACATCACTTACACAGACTCATTTGTGAACCACATCCTTGCTAAAGAAAGGTCTGAACCTGCCTTTTATCTTCCATTTTAGGCAACAAAGTAAAACTAGTCTTATTGCAACTACTTTTCAGCAGTAAACAAGATCTGAAATAACCCACTTCATTCACAGGCCTTTATACCCCATCACATCAACTTCACCTTCAGTGGGTTTAGGAACCTCATCCATGAGTCTCTAAAAATCATTTGGTGTGATTGCTTTTTGCTCCTTTCAGCCTCAGTGCAGGCCAGACATCTAACTCCTATCAACTAACCGAACAACAGCCTTAGAATCAACTTCTTCCTCACTGTTAAGTTAGAAGTCTCCAGACTCAGTTACCGCCTCTGCCTTTTCCGATGATTTTTCTCTCACCTGAAATTCGGTGCCTCCAGATCACCAGGACTAAGTTTACTCGTATTGCTTTAGCTCAACACTTTATTTGCTCATCAAGGGGTACTAAAAGGAGGGGGATAATAAAGTACCCCTTTGTTTTAAGTCTGTAAAGCTTCATATCCAGAATAGCAGTTCAATTTTTGTTTCAAGAACAAAGTGTTATAATTATACACTTACATGCCAAATACATTAAAGACAAAAAATAAAAAGAAAGAGGAAAGAGGCAGAGAAATGCCAAAGAAGTTACTTTTTGCCACTAAACAACTGCATGGGAACTTGTACAAGGCCACAGAGACTAATCATTTCAAATTAAAACCAGCAGAGCTGGAGGTATTTAAGCTGCCACTTTCCACTGCAAGTAACGAATCACTTCACAGAACATATGACATAGTTGTGCCTCATGAACAGCCTCTGAGAAGGGAGTTGTGTTTAAGGGAACACAGAGCTCACAGAAGACACTATTAGATAAGCTGGATCATTTTTAGTGGCTACTCATCAAAAGGAAGGCTGAGCAAGCCACAGAAGGCAAGGCAAACCACAACACATCTCTGACCAAATGGTGTGATCCACCCAAGAATGTTTTTTCCACATTAAATTTCATTCTTTTTTCATTAAGGAGGGCTGATTGCAAGTGCTGGTCATACAGAAGGCTGGAGCAGTGAGCTCCAAGTCCCTTCCTCATTTCCTGTAATTATCACTGACCAGCAAATAAGTCTGAAGTATCTGTGAAGTGCAAGTGTTAAGCTTTCTTAATCTATAAAAGCTCAGACCTTGACATACAGTAGAATCTACAGCAAACTGCTGCTCCTGGGGAAGATCAATCTGGAGCTCAGATAGAAAAGTAGAACAACAGCGAACATTTTCCTCTCGAGTCACTCAGTTCAAGGGGGACAGCCTTTTGCAGACTTCCTTTTTCCACCCCCCAGCAATTAGTTTCAGACATACAGTCTGGTAAGATAGAGGAAGTGCCCTCAGTAACCATTATGGCCAAAACAGCTCCCTAAAAAACGTGGCAGCAGCTTCTTGCCACCACAGAAGAGCTGGACCTTGGTGCTGACCCGTGACTTTACTAACACACATTTCCTAACCTTGCCTCATGTCAGCCACCAGAATGTGGTACATTGCTCAAGATCCCAGCTCATACTTTGGAAAGAGGAAACCAGAATGCAGATGCCACTGCTCTGCAAGTGACAAACTCAGGGCCCTTACAGCCAGCAGCAATGTGACAGCTGGGAGGGTCTGCCCAGGTGTGTACAACTGGAAAATTCAATTCTTCTGTCTGAGAATGTCCAATCATTACAGAGGTTTGAGGAAAACCTGCTGGTCTGCAGCTACTTGTGATTTCCTTAGTGAGAATATCAAATTTATTTGATGACAATACTGCTCTAAAAGAGACAGACCTCGGGCTTCACACTAAACAATATTTCAAGCCACAAACTAGAGTATAAAAGCAGAAGAGCATTCAGTCAATAGATTTTAAGTTGATTACCTAATGAGTTCCAGTATTCAGCTAAGGACACGGTATCTTCAAGTAACTGGAGGATTAGTTCCTAGTGAAGTTACATTCCTGGCATCAAAGTAAACATTTTCATGATGGTTCTAAAAGAAAGAAAAGAGTTACTGATAAAGAGATATTGAGAAGGCAGCAAGTAATCAAGAAGTTAAATCAATTATATAGGTCAGTCGTACAGGAGCAAGGAAATAAATGCTAAACAAATTTCAACTCAGTTTACAGATACATAACAACAAATTTATCCAAGAAACAATCCATATGAGAGGGATAGAAGTTATCCTGAAATAGGCCTGAAAACCATAGCAAGCAATCATTCAAACAGTGTTCTAATGTAACACCACAAGCATGACAGGGAATATGATTCCCAGATAACCATAAATTAATATTTTGTTAGGCAGCCATCCTACCCTTTTACTCAGAAGATATGTGACCAATACAGCATCTAGGATAAATCCAAAATTCAATTAAAAGCTGAGATAAGAGCAGAAACAACAACAGAAAAACCTGTTAGAAAATGCCCCCCTTAGAGCCAAATACTCTCCAAGCCTTGTCTGTAAGGAGCGCACAGAGGAGTCTGTTATCAGTCAGTCGCTGCATGGGACCTGGTGTTTGGTACAAGCATCAGTCTGGAGGACAAAGCCACAACATGGCTGGAATTTGAAGCCAAACAAGCTCAGGCAAACATAAGACATAAACGTCACCAGAAGGTTAAACTGCGCTGCAAAAACGCAACTGACCACAAGGTCTAGTTGCCAAAGCTCATTTTGGAAAAATCAGCCAGTCCTCAGTTACAAATGGGCCTCACAATTAGAAAAGTTAATTAGGTACCATCCTCTCATTTATGTCCAGAATGGTCTGAAGATATGATTGCAAAGATTCCTTCTAATTTTATGGGGAGAAATTTTAAGCAATTGAAATAATTATTCAATGTGATTGGCTCATCAAGGAAGCACAAGCACAGGCAGAGAATACTGGGAGGAAAGTAGAAATACAAGAGAGAAGGTAATACTGAAACCATGCAAACCCTGCAGCCCAACCACCTCTGCTTGGTTCTGTCTGTAGATGGAAATTCTGCAGTTACCTCAACTTCTTTCAATACTCTTTCTTACAAGAAGCCCCTTTCCAACGCATGGAGGATAAAAATCTGTGGCTTTACTTTTTGCTCAGACAATTTTAATAGAAAAACCAAAAATTCCAATTCTATATGATAATTTTGATGGTATTTTATAAGGGTTTTCAAGACTCCAATTAATTTTTTAATAAGCCAACACTGTTCACTTCATAACATAGCAGAACTCTAGCAGAGAATTTCACCCCTATCAGCGCAGGGGATCTGTTTAGTTTAAATAAGGCCATATTTTGAAGACACATATTTAGTCAGTGAATCACAGCGAAGCTAAAAAGGGAAAGCTACCATTACAGCAAAATTGTTGAGGATGAACTTTATAATATTCCAGTTCTTCCCATTTTCAGTGCTGCATTCCTCAAATGGAAAGGTTCAAGTTTCTCCCATTGTTCACCACGTAATTTTCAACACAGAAGGAGAAATGGATCACAGGTACTTAACCTCTGATATTCTTAAACACCAGAATTGCCAGTGACCATCCCCAAAAGAGGCTGCTCTGTCTGATCAAATTGAAAACATTTCAATTTCAAAAATATCCATTTATTACCCATCCTTGATTTCCAAAGCAAGGAATTTCCAGCAAAACAGCCTGCAGAGACACCTTAAAATTTCCACAAATAACTATGCAGTGCAGGTAAAGCAAAGACTCTTGTCTACCTCATGTCATAGGGACAGAAGGTGCTGTTAGTTAAGCAGAATTAATTTTAATTTTTCCCAATATTCCAGGCATTTGTAGATTACCTGAATATTGCTTAGTAAAAACACTTCAAGGCTTTCCTTGGTTACAAAAAATTCCAGTGGACTAAATTTTACACCCTTGGGGTTTTTTTAACTAAAAGCCCTTGGCTTTTTCTACTCCAAAGGGAGGAGTTCTGAATGGAACATGCAAAATTACAACACATTTGTAACTACTCTTTGTAATCAACCCTAGCAGGGAACTTTGGGCTGCAATGTATAACACAGGAAAAAGGCAAAGAAATCACCTTTGGTACAGGCAGTTCCTCCTCAGTTACCTGCTCCCTGCAGAGAGATCCCAACTCACACCCTCAAACCCCCCCAGGTACAGAGACCTTCCTCCGAGTGACTCAATGCACAACCTCACCTGAAGACAAGGATGCCTTATCAGGCTTTACAGTGACATTAAAGGTCTATTTATGACATGTTACTACCTTATAAAAAGTGCAATGTCAGAGTTACAGATGTACACGTAAGTATGATTCAGAGGGAATGAAAACATGGGCCTGTTGAGGAAACAGGAATGAAGGCAAAACAACTTTACTTAGAGGTAAAGAACATAAACCAAAAGAATCTTGGAGACTATTCTACCACCTTTTGTAGCTTTCTTAATTTTATCCTTAACAGCATTACAGCTGTCAACAAAGGAAGTCAAAATTTCACTGTTCTAATGCTGCATTTACACCAATGAGAAACTTTTTAAAGAAACTTTGGGTTGAACTTTCATGTGAACAGAACATATACATGTCAAAAATACCTTTAAAAACACTTTTATTGTAAAATATCCTTGGTCTTTAAAGGAAGAGATTTTTTAGAGTCTGCATTGAGTTTCATTTGGTAATCAGAGACATACAATACAATAAAGCCTCAATAAAAGGAACTCCACAAGCCACGCTTAAGTCACTTGATACACCAAGAAAACACAATATACTAGAGACAAAACCTCTGAATTTTCATTTTCTGAAATAAAGACATTTCTAGTCCTTTCTATTAAAAATATAAATTCTTATCAGCATCTCAGGCTTTATTTCTCCTTGGTATTTGCATAAACAGGCCTTGTTTCTTAGAAATGTGATAAACTCCTTCAGCCTTCAAACTTGCAAAAAAAAAAAAAAAGTTCTGAACCACAACCTTTTCGTTGAATCAGAATTTTTCACTCCTTCCCTTGGCTGTTGGGACAGCCAATACTGTTGCATTTCTTAGGAATTTTCCTTTTTTAATGCCTAGGATATGCAAATGCTGCCTTTTGACCTTCTAGCTGGCAAAGGTCATACTCAACTATGTGCATGTGAGTCAGACAGTTATTCAGACATGGAATTATTCAAGAAGTCTAATGTTTGAATCACTAGTGGTCAGAAAACTCTGCCTGTACAAAGCATTGCTCTCTAGGTGAAGCCCATTTAAATTTTTCATCAGCTGCATTTACTCTTCCTCAATTATTCAGTCCTGTAAGTGTTTTCCACCAAAAACCCAGACCTGGGAGCCTTCCCGCCGTGTTTGTGCAAACAGCTGCTCTGTCACTGCAGAAGCCGCAACATCCAACTTCTGGAAAAGCTTTTTGTTGAGACAAACATTCAAGTAGGGTTAAAAAAAAACCCCAAACCCCAACCAACTAAAGCTGTATAGTTCTACAAACACAGTTCCTTTACATTACTGCAGTAAATCCTGAGTCTTACGCTAATAAGACTAAAGACAGAGGAAGTGGCCTTAGATGCATCATCCTGAAAACCAAGATATCAGACTTTAAATGTAGAGGCAGAGAACCTCATCATAGTTCAAAGACAAAATAATCAAGATGAATTCTTTTCTAAAAAAAGCCAAAATTCATCTTGACAATAATATGAATATGCGTTAAAAGTTCCCCAAACTGCTTCCCCTACATTAAATGGATTTGCTCCTGACAAGATTCTGAGTGAGACACTGAGGGCTTACTAAAACCTGATGGATGTGATACCAGCATCCCAAACCAGAATGCAGAGTTACCTCACACTGTTACTTTAGGTCAAGTTCTTCAGCCATGGATTCCAGCTACCAGGCCTGAAATCAAAGTTTCTAATTACCCATGACAAACTCCTATTTGCAAACAGCTTGGCAGACACTCCGATACCAATCCACCTCTAGGAGTAACGTGGGAGGATGCTGATGACATCTCTGAAAGGCTAACTGCATCTGCCGGAAGCCTGAGATCATCTCCAGCCCTTTTGCTCCACTGCCACCCATTTCCACGAAGTGAAATCAAAGAATACTGAGCTCATTTGCATCCAAAGGGCCTCTCACTTTTCACAAACGGGACTTGCAAATAAAGTTGGGTAAAAATTTTGCCAAAATATTTAAGGAGTAGTAGAAAACAAGGTTAAAAATGACACTGGGAAGTCATCTTACATTAGGATCACACACACCTATGTCAACTGTATGGTCAGGAGAGTTATGAGTCAGGGTAGTAGTGTGCTACTTTTAATCTAGAAACATGTAACAAAGGATGTTCTCAGCTTGCGAAAGCTTTACTTTCCAGAGATTGCAAAACCAAGCTTACCAAAAAGCCCGAGCACTACCGACATACACACAGTTAGAGGCATGAATCAATTGGGCAACGATGGTCACCACGATAAAGCACAACCCCAGCACGGCGCTGTCAAAACAGCTGCCCGAAACCAACACAAACAAAACAAAAGAGCTCTGAGAGTTTTAACGAAACATTTGAAAGATGCTGAGATATTACAGGCTGTTCATACTGAGAGTCAGAGGTGGAAAAGCAGAAGGTTGTGTGGTTGAAAGATGGGAGGAACAGGAGGTGGAAGTTAACACCGTGCCCGGCTCAGCGGCCGGGTCTGCCCCGGAGGCGGGAGGCACAACCTGGCATCAGGAACATCCCTTCCCCGGAGCACCTCCAGCTCCTCGGGCACGGCAGACGCAGAGCGGGTCCAGCAGCACCGCATGCGCCCCCGCACGGTGCAGCCCCGCACCCGGGCACGGCACCAGCCCCGACGGGATCCGCTCCGGGGGCGTCCCGGGGAATCACTCCGGCCCCGAGCTCCGGAAGGCTGCGCAGGAGACCTGCGGCTCTCCCCGGTTAGGCACCGACCCCCAGATATCCCACGAGAACAGACCCCCAGACACCCCCTCGGAACTGCCCCAAGGCACCGATCCCCGCATAGCTTCTCAGAACGGACCCTCGGACACCCCGTCGGAACCCACCCCCGCACAGCCCCTCAGAACCAACCCACAGCTCCACCCGCCTGGCACCGACCTGCAGGTACCTTCTCGGAACTGTCCCACGGCACCGACCCTCGCACAGCACCTTACAACCCCAGACACACCACCAGAACCCACCCCCGGAATCCCCTCAGAACCCAGTCCCAGTCGGAACTGCCCCAAGGCACCGACCCCCGCACACCCCCCGGCCGCTCCATTAGCGTGATGCCCTGCCACCCCACCGCAGCGCTGAGTCGCCCGTAGTGAAGAAAGATAGCAGAAACGAGACCGGGAGGACGGAGAGGAGGCTCCGCTGAGCCTTACCTGCGCCGCTGTCGAAGCGCGGACCCCCGCCGCAGCCCCAGGCCCCGCGGCTGCGCCACTTCCGGGTGGGGGGCGCGCCCATTCAGAGCGTTGCGCGAATCGCGCCACGCGCCCGGCCTCGCTTAAGGCCTGGGGGTGGGGGTGGAATGTGTTCATGGGGCCACGGGTTCGACACCCGACCAGGGTTATTCCACTGCCCGAGGCTCCTGGCACAGCTGGGCAGCGGGAGCCAGGTGCTGTCTGTGTGTCTGTCTCGCCATCTGTCTGTCAGCGGCAGTGGGCGGATTCCTGTCAAAACTCAGGAACCTGGGCTGGGAGCGTCGCCGCCCGGCGCTGTGAGAGCTCCCACTGGGGGAGTGGCTGAACTGCTCGATGTGTGACAGCGCTGGGGCAGCGCAGAAGCTCCCGAGCATAGTGTGCTTGGGTTCACTGAATCACAGACTGTTTAGGGTTGGAAGGGACCTCTGCAGATCGCCCGGTCCAACCCCCCCCTGCCCAGGCAGGGTCACCTGGAGCAGGTGACACAGGAGCGCATCCAGGTGGGTTTGGAATGTCTCCAGAGAGGGAGACTCCACGCCTTCCCTGGGCAGCTGTTCCAGCGCTCTGCCATCTCTATGGAAAGAAGTTCTTCCTCACGTTGAGTTGGAACTTCTTGTGGTTTATTTTATGGCCGTTGCTCCTCATCCAGTCGCTGGGCACCACTGAACAAAGTCTGGCACCATCATCTTGCCATCCACCGAGGAGATATTTATATGAATTAATGAGATCCCCTCTCAGTCTTCTGCTCTCTAAACTAACCAGGCCCAGCTCCCGCAGTCTCTCCTCATCAGAGAGATGCTCCAGACCCTTCATCCCCTCTATGTGGCCTCTGCTGGACCCTCTCGAGCAGCTCCTTGTCTTTCTTGTCCTGAGGAGCCTAGAACTGGGTTCCACCAGCTGACGTTGCAGAGAGCGGCCACCAAAGGCCTGAGGGAAAAAAGGCTTTCGGGCCCAGCCAGGAACTGCCAGACCCTCATTTGACCCGGAGGGCAGCAGCCGCCGGGTGCGACCCCTCTGGCTGCGGTGGCTGGTTTCAGCCCTCCGCGCCGCCAGGGGGCGCTCTGCCGCCACCGCCCAGGGCGGTGCTGCGCGGGCGCGTTGGTTCAAACGCGATGGCGGCTGAGGCAGCTCAGGGCTGAGGGGGAGGGACGTCCGCCCGGCCCCTTCGCTCTCCCGCTACTGCCTTGGCAGGATGTCTGCGCACAGGAGAAACCCCGGCACCGCGGCGGCGGGCGGACAAGCGCCTGTAGCTAAGCGGAAAGGTAGGCGTGTGAGGTGAGGGGGGATCCGAGCTGGCTGAGGGCGGGAGCCCAGTACGGCTGAGGGGGGAACCTCGGCCCGACTGAGGGGGTTGATCCAAGCTGGCTGAGGAGGGGGATTCGAGCCATTCGAGGGGGTTGATCCAACCCCCTTGAGGGCGAGGGATCCGAGCCGGCTGAGGGGAGAGCCCTGTACGGCTGAGGGGGGAGATCCGAGCCTGCTGAGGGGTGAGGAGCATCCCACCTGTCGGGCCCAGCTGAGCTGTCTTTGCCCCTTTTCCAGGAGGAAGAACGGTGCAGTCTCGTTACCTGCAGTACGACAAGAAGAACACCGAGAAGGTACCTGGACTACCGCTCAGCAAAGGGTAGAAATGGTGTGAGGGGCGGCTCGGACACAGGGCAGCGAGACCTGGACAAAAAACCCGGCTCTGCTGGGGTTGTGAGGGAGCTCTGTGTGTTACCAGGTGGGAGCTTGGGGCTGCACTCAAGTGACTTGCAAGGTGCCCTGGGATTGAGGCTGTTTGTTGTCAGCATTCGAGTTGAAGATAAGGTACATTGCTGATTAAGGTACATTGCTGATTATGTTCTGTCTATTGCTGATTATGTCTGTGTGTTCATTTGCAGGGTGCTTCAGCAAGTTCCTCTTCATTGTGTGCTGCCCCACCATCTTCTGCAGCTAAACCAAAATCAGTTCTTTCTCAGAAACATGAAGCTTCTGTTGGTAGGTTTTACCGGTATTTCAAAGCTATTCTTTCTTTTTTCCAACCTCTGAAACTCTTAACAGCTCTAAGATGGCGATATTTTTTATTACTTGCATTTCTACCAGTCATTATTTGTATAAAAATGGGAACTGAGAAGCTTGATGTGGGATTAAGAGATGTGAACTCAGGTACTGGATCTAGAATTGAATGCTTGGGCTGCCTAAAAACATCTTTCCTGCCTTATGCAGAAGGTTTTGAACTGTTCTTCTCCTATGCCCTCACCTGTACTCTGCCTTTTTTTTTATTTAATCTTTTTATTAAACCCAATGTAAATGCCTGAAAAATCCCTGTCTGCAAAACAGTCCATTTTTATTTCTTTTGTAAGAATTGCAAAATAATTCTCTGGTAAGGCCTTGACTTGAAAATCATGAGGAAATCGGGACATCTGAGTTGAGAAAGGTTGCTCCTGTTCAACATTCTCCAGCCAATCTTTCTCACCACGTGTTAATTCCTTGGTTATTCCCAACCATTCTTGTCTGTCATTGCCCACAGTCCTTGGTTGGCTCCAAGGTGTTTGGGACATACACATTAGTGTATTCTCTTCTGGGAATTGAGAGCTTGGAGGGTCTTACTTTGGGCTTTAGTCATAGCAGTTTTTCATCCTGGCTGCAATTCCATTGGTAACTTTCTTTGAAGGTTCAAGAAAAATAAGTTTCCATGGCTTTTAAAAAGCAGGTGTTCATTAGAGAGCACTGGTTCCTGAGAACAGTGTTTCTGATCAGCTCAAGAGGAGCTTAGTCCAGTTTGTCAAGGCTGAGCCTTAAGCAGCATTTCTCAGATCATGCTGTGGCCTGAGATGAGGGGGATTGTGACTAAAATCAGCTTCTCTGTGCCTCTACAACGCGTAGCTGTGAATTTGTGCAGAACGTGTTCACATTCTTTTAGTGTGATAACAGCTTCTTTTCACAGGTGTTGGCCGTAGCTTAAGTCAGAGTATCTTTGAGAATGGTGACTTGCAGTCCACCTTATTAGATGAAGAAAAAATTAAAAGACCGGACCTTGATCTCTCAGCTATTAATGGTACATTTCCATTCATACTTGATTTCTGGTTTTATTATTTTTTAATGTATGTGCTGAAACATGGTGATAAGAAATCACTGTATTTTTGTATACTCACAAAAGGATTTTGTTAAATGAAGTGAATGTTGTTTCTGGTGTCCTTAAGCAGAGCTACTAAGACTTTTAGGGTTTAAATTAACCTCTCAATTTGTAATATCTTTTGGGTGCCCTGTTGGTTTTGTTGAAGATAAAAAATTAAAGTACTCTCAAGTAACAGGTGGGTGTTGGACTGTCAGCTCTTCTGAAAAGTAGATCCCATCTGTCTGTAACTGTCACTTAAAGCTAAATACTCACATGATCCACATCTGCTCATGAGTATATCAGAACCAGACATAGAGCACAAGTCTTCTTTACCGGTGCACATAATAATTTTGAAATTATCTCTGCCTTTAAAGAACCTGATGATATGTTGATCCACCCTGTAGACCTTGGTAGAAGAGAGCACTGACTTTTTTGTTGTGATACAGATAAAACTGTCCACAAGAAGAGTGATTGTTCAGAATCAGCTGAAGAAGGAGATGCATGGACACAGACAGAGAAAACTGGAGCAGTGAGTCTCACTGCTTTCATTTGTAAGGATATTTATTTCGAAATGTGCAAAATGAAGATTTTCTTTCTCTTTAATCTGGATTACAACTGAGGTCCTGGGATGATCTAAACCCTCCTGACAGAAGTCAGTTCTACTGGTGGCAATGTGTGGTTTGTTTATCAGATCTCTGAACACTGACCAGAACTTTGCTTCTCTCTGGTAAAGAATCTGTTCCAGTTATAGCATCTCCTCAGGTGGATTCTTTTTGCATTCCTATCCTGTTTAGTTCTATCACCTTATCTTTGAGATTTATCTGCTTAAAGAACTAACATTGATTCAACCTAGTTTGAAGTGCCTTATTTAGGGATCTCATTCAGTGTAGGACTAAAACTTCAAATTCTCTGCCAGTATTATGAAAACGTGCTGAAAATATTATAAAATGTTGTGGAACAATAAGGTATATTTAATGAACATGAGTTGTTTAAAACCCCAAACTTTTCTGATCAAACTTACTGTTGTTGGTGATGATTCCAGGCACAAATCGGACTATTGGTAATTTATTTGACCACTGAAAAAATTATTGCTTAAATACCAAACTTGATGCAGTATATTCTTTTCTTTTTTGAAGGAAACTGATTCCAGTGATTCAATGACAGAGCTGGAATCTGAGACACTACTTTTAACTTACTTAAGAATAGAGGTGAGAGTCAGTCAAATATTTGGTGTTTCAGGTAGAACCTGATATTGAGGAATTGTTTAATTTCTTAAATGCTTCCTGATCCATAAAAGTTAGATTTTTGTGACTGTATGTGATTATGGTTGTAAAAGTGTGTTATTTGCTTTGAAAACTCTTAGAATGAGTTTAGTGCCAGTTTACTATCTGGTGCTGGTTGTTAGGAATTGGGGGGATGCAGAAGTTTTGGGAAAACTGTGTGAGTCTGACTGGAGTTCAAGGTTATAGCAGTGACTTTTTTCCCTCAGTACTGTATGTGTGTATTTTCCTTTACAAAAAGCAGTAGGGGAAAGAGGGTTGAGGGGGGCTTTAATTCTGATGTTCTGTGCTTATTACGTGATGTCTCCTATTCATTAGTTACAGCTCTTTGACCTGGTTTACATCTGTTTACTCAGAATATGTTAATTGCTTAGGTGTAGCATTAACTGTGCATATTTTTGGGATGTAATAGACAGGAAAAAATCTTGCCAAGCTGGAGGAAAAAGCAGAAAAAAACTTGATGATGTTGTCTGAAGAAAAGCAGAGACAACAGGAGAAGCTCTTGGAGTTGAAACGTGAAATTCTGCTTAAAGAGAGACAGCGGAAGCTCAGTGAAGCATTAGACAAACAGGTAGGTTTTAGTACAATTTATGCTTCTCTTACATTTAAACAAACTCGTATATGAAGTAGCCCTTTATTCAGAGAATATTTCTCTGCTGGAGCTGAGATGCGAACCCTTAATGAGAAGTGAATATCTTGTGTTCTTTCTTTGTCTGGTTTGTCTGTGTTACCCAGCTCTAATTTGGCTGTAAGAAGACAGGTTTCTTATGAATAATTAATGTTCAAAACTGTATCTCTCTTTGCTTTTTAACAAATATGCACTGCAAAAATTAAACAAGGCTTTTGGAGAACACTCTTGTTAAGTACAGTTAAAGTAATCGAAGCATCTGCTATAAAACCTTTTGCCTGCTGTGTTGCCGATACCTCTGAGCTACAGGACCAAAGAAACTGGTATTGACCTGGGCATTTTGAGGTGGTAGAGGAAAACATATTAAACAGCATGATGGGATTATTGTACCACAAACTTCTTGAATTCCTCTGTCAGTGAGCATTTCAGAGTGATATTTGGTTGGAGGTTTTTTAATAAATTATTTTTCTGTATTGAGCCATGTTTTTAATTACAAAGTAGCTGCTTTTGGAGAAGTCTTGGTTCATTGTGTGTATGTTTCAGATTGAAGTGCTGTCTCCCCTCGTTCCTGTCTGTGAACAGTTTCAAAAGCAATATAAAAGCTTTGCAGCTTCCCTGGATGCCACTAGGCATGAATTACCCATAAAGAACATTCACATAGAAGGAGATAAGCAAGCGTATCTTGGTATGAAAACTTGATTTACCAAATTTACTGTCAGAAATAGTGTTTTTATGCTAAAAAAACTTCTTATATTGTTATTGCTACATGTGTCAATGGCTACTGGAGGAATTTTGAGTGCTCTTAGAGCTTATGTGAACACTGGGCTGCAGCATTAGTCACACATTGTGCTGTGTGTAATTCTTATCTCTGTTTAACTACTTCACTGCACTTGAACAGGTTTTTTATCTTGCAGCAGGGAAGAGATTAATTTTCTAAGCTGAGTCAGTCTTCATATACACCTTCTTTAGCAAATTTCTGTATATTTTAACTGTATTCATGGCATTACTCCTCATTTCTTGTCCCTACTGCGTAAATAAGGAATATGTAGGAATAAATAAGTAAGTAAGGAAAATGTTAATGAGGAAAATGTAGGAATACTGTGATCTCTTCCTTTTTCTGTGTTTGAGGGATACGCTCACCTGGGTAGACTTGCTCATGTTTCTTGTAGAACTGGAGCTTAAATATTATTGTGTTGTGTTGAATCAGAATGTTCAATAAATCAGTACATGTGTTTTGTATTGAAGTCTGGACAAAAAGTTACATTTTTAAACTACTGGTCTGCAAGAAACAATTTACAATAATCTTGCACTTAGAAACAAATGGAAACATTTATTAAAGAACTTAGAATTCTTGTAAGAAGACTTGAAATAAATAGGTTCATGTTCCTTTTTGGTTTATGAACGCTGAAGGAAATGACTGGATAAATTTCTTGGGGGGCTACATGCCAAGAGCAATACATGTAACTGGCCAGGGAATTTTGGATGTTTAAAACTTGTTTTTTCTCTTGCATTTGTCTTATAAAAATCTTTTGCATACTCTAAAATTGCTAATCAAGCTCTCATTCAACAGCCCGTTGCTAGTGCTTGTCACAATAATGAAAAATAATTTGGCTTTCACAGTTTCACAGTGTGTTTGTGAAAGCTGAACAAACAGTAGTTTTTCATTATCTAGTTCACTTGCCTCTGGGTTACTCCAGCTGCTGATATCCTGTATTAACTGGTGGCACTGCATTTTTAATAATACCTTTAACATCTCACTTGTAGATGAACTGGGAAAGCAATTAAAGATCACACGGGAGCTTCTGACAGAAATTATGCCAAGCCACTCAGAAGACTGTGCAAAAGCACTTACTGCACTGAAAGAGCTTAAAGAAGTGTCTCAGAAACTGGATAAAGAGCTTCAAAGGTAATTACAAAAGTTGGGTGGAAGACTTGTTGACTAAGTATTCCAAGGAAAATCTATCAACCTTGCCAGAATATATCCAGAACATAGAATGGAGGAGGATTAACTGAGGGTTTGGTAGCACTAAGTTTAATTCTCTTTATAGCAGCCCATCTGCATTTCTGTCCCTGCCCTACCTACAGTCAAAGTAGGATGGTTGGCTTTGTTTTTGTTTGTGCGTACCAAGTGAACTACTTTAGTGTGCTATTCTCTGCCGCTTTAGGTGAGAATTTCAGTGAGCAAGAACAGACCTGGTAAGTGCAAATATGTAGGAGTGGAGAACTCTGGGAGACAGAGAAGTGAACTGGAGACAATGTCTTAAATAACAACCCTGCAAATGTATCATCCTTTAGGAGCATAGAATAGGTTTTTTTTTTCCTCAAGTGTTGTATCAACAAATACAAAGTACCACTGGGAAAGTGAAGAAGAGCTAAAGCATGACATATTCAAGAATATTTCATTCATTGCCCCGGAAGAGATTACAACTCAAATCATTGAAGCTACTCATCTCCCCCACCTGCCAACTGCCCCTGTATTCTCCAGATTCTTGTCTTAGGGAAGAAAATTCACATTTTACTTTTTTTTTTATTCTGGTGGGGCCATAGTAGGAGAAAGACACCAATGTCCAGGTGTGTAGTCTTTGGGCTAAAGCAGAAGTCACTGTCCTTTGGAGTCACTGATTCAGCTTCATGTGTTCCAGGAGCTCCAGAGAAGTGCAGAACCTGTCATTTGAAGTCAGTAAAGAAGTTTCTCTGCATAACCAAAGTGCATGTGAAGAGAAGCACGGGCTAGATGTTATGAAATGCTGGTATTTCAACTAAGTTTCTGTATAGTTTTACTGCTGGGTAGGTACTAACTCAATGCCATTGGACATGCTATCCTTTTGCTTCTTGTATGAACATACAACTTGCCCAGTTTTTCAGTTATATGAGGATGTGAAACCAACAGCACTGATACAGAAAATGGACTGTTGTTCTGCCTGCTGTCCCATCAGGACACATCACAACTCTCTTTTAACATGGATTTCTGTGACAGCTGTTTCATCACTTTCTGCCTTGACGATACTGAAAAGTAAATAATAAGAAATAATAAGTAAATAATATTCCTGGTGTTGCCTAAAAGACTGCGGAGAAAAAGACTCCAGGCCAATTTATTGTATAAGATAAGATAAAGAGAGCAGGTCCTTTAACCTCAGGCCTAAGGCCCAGGGAATACGTACCTCTCACGCCCCCTCAGGCAGTCGTTCTATGATTTTATAATAAGGTCCATCCAATCCCGGTTCTGTCCAGCCCTGGTTCTGCCCCATTCTGCCCCTGACACACCTGTTTGGGAATTGGGTCTGGGAGTGTTTGGGACCCCTTCTTCCTCATCTTCATCTTCTTCAAAGCACATAGAGTCCTTGGAGTTCCTCCAGGGTTCTGGGCTTGAAGGTCTCTGTGTCTATGTGATATCTTCTGGTCCAGGCCTTAGGGTGTTTTTCTACAATTCTACCTTGAAAAGAAGACTAAACATGCTAATGAAATTTTAGAGTGATTGATATGAAATGGGATAATAGGGTTGGGTATGTGTAAACATTATGCTACAGGATAAGGGATATCATCATGTTCAGTCTTTGCGAACGAAGATTTGGGAAAGGTCTTTACCTTTTGAGCCTGCGCAGTGGATTTTTTAGGTGAGACACAGTGTGCGCTGAACTGAGCCCACCCTTTAATCCTAAGGTTCATCTACCGGGGCCAAGTGAACTTGGACAGTGTCAACGAGGTCCTCAGGACGTAGGTTTGTTTAGAGTGACCTTCTCTTAGATGGATGGCCTTACAGGGCTGATGAGCTCCATTTGCCCAGGGAAGTCCCCTGACCGGGAATTGAACCCGGGCTGCGGCGGTGAGAGCGCCGCATCCTAACCACCAGACCACCAGGGGGCCCCCGTAGGGATATAATACAGCTACATTAAAATCTACGTTCACTACACATCTACTTCTAAAATCTATAAAAGTTTAAAAATCAGAAAAAAAAAACTCTGAGGCATCAGTCCCCCCTTTAGAGATGGATAAAACTCAATCTTGTTTAATCACTACCTCTTATACCTATCATTATACCAGAGAGATGGCCAACATCTACAACATCGGTTCATGCAATGAGCTATTATACAAACACTAATTATGCATATCACTAATATAAACAGTTGTTTTATCCAGGTCCAATTCGGTATCCATGAAGTAAGTTTGTGGAGAATGTCTCCAAAACCCAGTGAGACATCCTCAGGAATTGCCCAATGTAGAATTTAAACTTGTTGCCAAATTTCAGCTGAATCCATAGTGCAAATCCAGCACTCACTTCCATGAAGGATATTGGATCCATTTTTGCTAAAGCCACATGTGAATTTTGGTTCTAAACCTGAGTCATAGTTACCAACTGTACAGATAACATATACAGAAGAAACAGGCTAGGCCACATGCTCTTCATCGGTGTCAGGCTCTGATTTGCTAGTAGTTCCAGGAACTGAAGCTTTCTTAACTCTGGAGTAATGAAACCAGGGTCCTTTGCCAGCAACTTGGACTGCAGCCAGGGAAGTCAGCAGGACTCGGAATGGTCCTCTCCACTTGGCTTACAGTGGGTCACTGTCCCAGCATTTAACGTAGACCCAGTCTCCAGGCTGGAATTGATGGGCAGGGGTGTCCAATCCTATGGGTCTGGATAACCTAATGAATCTCTGCACTTTCTGTGAAGTAGCACCTAGAACCATTAAATACTTTTGTAGATCAATTTTCCCCCTCGTGTGAGTGTCCCCTGGAATATGTGGAGCTTGGTGTGGTCTCCCATATAATATTTCATTAGGACTTATGTTATTTCTCTGCTGTGGTTGTATGCGAATTCTCAACAGAGCTAGAAGTAAAGCCTGAACCCATGACATGGATGTTTCCTGACAAATTTTACCAATTTGCATTTTAAGAGTACCATTCATACGTTCTACTTCGCCGCTTGCCTGAGGTCTGTAGGGAGTATGCAGGTCCCAGGCAATTCCCAGGACGCGACAAACCTCCTTCACTACTGTTGCAATAAAACGTGTTCCTCTATCTGATGACATTCCTAGAGGAACCCCAAACCTTGGAATTATATGGTTGAGCAAAACTTTTACCACTTCCCTTGCTGTGTTAGTGCGACAGGGGTAAGCTTCAGGCCATCGTGTCAACCAGTACTAGTATGTACTTGTATCCCTCCCTGGGTGGTAACTCAGCAAAATCTATTTGCCAATAATCTCTGGGAAGGTCCCTGGCCTTTGTTACCCCTGGCACCACTCTCTTGCTTGTGTCAGGATTATTTTGCCTGCAGATTTCACATTTACTTACAATGGATTGCACGACTTTGGTCATACCTGTCCCTGTTACTGCCTTCTTCAAATGTTTTAGGTTTTCTGTTCCCCAGTGGGTAGCCTCCCGTTCCCGCAGAGCTATCTCCCTATGGAGTTGGGGTGTGATTACAACATGTCCTGTAGGTGTAACAGCCTGTCTGCTTTCTTTCATTTCAGCGTTAAGGGTCTTAATTAACTGGTGGTCTTTCTCATCATATTTTGGGGTGAACCCTGTCAGATCGATTTCCTTCTGTGGTATTACTGCTAGGATACCTTTTTCTGCAACCTCTTTTGCCGCCTGGTTGGCGAAATGATTTCCTAATTCAGGAGTTGTTTTCCCCTTCTGATGAGCTCTGCAATGCATGATAGACACTTCCTCAGGCTTCCACATACTCTGCAGGATTTGGTCTGCATGTTTGATCCCACTGCCTTGGGCAATTAGTAGCTCTCTCTCTTTCCAGATGGCTCCATGGGCACGTACAACACTGAATGCATATTTAGAATCAGTCCATGTATTTGCCTTCTTTCCTTCACTCAGTTCGAGAGCTCTTGTCAGTGCAATCAGTTCCGCCTTTTGGGGTGATACATCCGCTGGCAAGGCCTTTGCCCCAGCTACCTCGTCCTTGGTTGTCACTGCATGCCCTGTCATTTGCTTTCCGTCCCTCATGAAACTGCTTCCGTCTGTGTACAGTTCCCAGTTTGGGTTTTCCAGAGGCACATACTTCAGGTCTGGTCTGCTGGAAAAGGCCTCCTCAATGGTCTGCAAACAGTCATGCTCAGGCACACTGTCAGTCAATGTTGAGGACAGAAACATAGGAGGATTTACAATAGATGTTGTTTTCAGGGTAACATCATCCTGTTCCAACAACTCAGCTTGGTATGTAAGCATTCTGCTGGGGGACAGCCAGTGGCCCCCCTTTTCCTCAAGCACAGCTTGGACTGCATGGGGTACATACACGACCATGTGCTGCCCAAGGGTGAGTTTTTGGGCCTCCTGGATCAGGATAACAGTTGCTGCTACAGCTCTCAAACACCTCAGCCACCCTTGGCTAACACTGTCTCGCTGTTTGGAGAAGTAAGCCATAGCCCTTTGCTGGTTTCTCAGGGTCTGTGACAGTACCCCCAGAGCAACATTCAGTTGCTCATATGTGAACAGTTCAAAAGGCTTAGTTAGGTCTGGTAGTCCCAGTGCTCTTTAAGGACTTTAATTCTTTTTAATAATAAAGAATATTTTCCACTGCTGTATCATGCTTGACTGTCTTCACTGATTTCCTACAGAAGCTTTTGTTTCCAGCTGGACTGATACTACACAGTCCAGCAATGGACTTGTACACACTGAGTGGTCCCAGTGGTGAGCCATGAGCACCCGAAGTGCTCAGGCCAAAGGATTGGGAATGTGGAGGGAAACCACAAGCCTAATGACTGAAAAAGTGCTGGAGAGCAGGTGTGCTGGGCAATGAACATACATGCCAGATCTGGCATGCTTTCCTTTTTTGTACTTGGAATGCATTTTTCTCTGGAAGACATGCTGTATCTTGTTTTTTATAAGCTATGGAACGTCTTTCTGTGATGGTTTTTCAAAACCTTTGCTTTGTGTTGTGTTCAGAGGGGTATGTTTCTGGCTTAACCTGTGTCTATAAGGCCTTTTAGCCTCAAAAAAATACTTGGAGCATTCTCCTTGCACTCCTTCAAGTGCTGTTCAGGTTTTCTTCCTGTGTCACTAACGGTCTAACTAGATTCTTGTTCCCTTTTATTAAAAATTAGGAGTAAATTAAGTAACTGGATCAGTAGAGTGCTGTGCACTGGATGAGAAGCCAGTGTATAACAACTATTCAGACCCAACTTGTATATAATGGCAGTGTCATTTTTTTAGCTGCAACTTACCCATAAGCCAGTTTTATTGTAGGAACATATTAGATGATCTGCACCTAGTAGTTGACCTGTGTGTGCTACCATTCAGCACAAAAATAAAATAAAATTAAAATAAAAGTGAGTTGTAAGTGTTGCAGGTAGATGGATCATGCTTGGATCAGGAGCATGAGCTGCATCCATGAATTTGGCCACTGGGTGGGGAACTTTGCCCAGCAATCATAGCTTAGCTACAAATAAGTAGGGTAGTTAGTTTTGGTGGATAGAGATGTGGGTAGAAAGGCTCCAATGTGATGAAAGTGTTTTTTCCTAGGGTTGGATTATTGCTTAGGCTGTGCGTCCTCACACCTTTAACCAGTGTGTCATTCTGAAACTCTGAAAGTCATGAAGTGATGTCTTAAACATGAAGGAGATGAAATTAAAATCAATACTGTAATGTCTTGATAATAATGTCTCTGAACAGACATACCAAAATGTCTTTCCTAGGATTTCTTGATTGTACACCTTATTGCTGTTCTAAAAATATATTTTTCTTTAAGAAATACTTTTAAATTAAACCCATCCTCTTCAGTCAAATGATTTTCTACCACTGAGATACTATTGTGTGTGTACCTATACACCCAAATGTTACTTGAGCAACAGCCAGCCACGCAAATTTTCCCTCTAAAAAGGAGTGGAATGCTGTTAGTTCTCCCCCAGAGGCAGTGCTTGCTGTGACCACAATTAAAGGCTCTAAATCCTCGGGGCAGTAGTTCATCTCTGCTGCTGCTGGTGGCAGTCGTTATCCTCACACAATTCCAGGGAAAAGGGGAGTCCTGGAGCTGGAGCCAAACTACTTGCCCAGAACAATGCCGTGCCCGAGGATGTGTGCTCATTGTTTCAGAACAACCAGAGGCATTAATTTGACCATTCTGGCCGTTCTTTGCCTTAAATTGAACACTTGTGTAATTCTTCATACAAATGGTAGAACAAGTGTCAGCCAAAGCAGCTCAGCCTCTCCAGGAAAGGCTTTGAAACTAGTTTGGACTGAGATTTTTCCTTCTTGATTTTTTCTGAATATTCTAAGTGGTTCTGTTTTGGCTCTTTGCAGAAGGGTTTTAGGTTCCTCCACCTTGAAACAGCTACAGAATTGGATGCTGTCATTTAACACTGTACAAACAACAACAAAGAGCTGCAGAATCACTGGAGCAGGAGCTAAACAGATGTGACACCACTTATTTTGTATTTTCCACTTATTTTCTGACAATGTTACATGCTCTAAATCGGTTGGAATCCTAAACAAATTAAGGGCTCTTTTTTATTCAGGTTATCAATCTTTTTCTTTTCCCTCCCCCAGAATTAATAATGTTCTCCCTTCTGTAGCTTGTACCAATGAAGACTTAGTTTTGTTTTGTCTGAACTTGTGCAGTATTTGCTGCCTATTTATTCATCTTTTAGGCAGAAGTTCTTCTTAACCAATTATTAACATTCATGTGTTCTAAAGTGCTTTTGTGGGGGGGAGAAAGGGATTTTAAGGTTGTCTAAAAAGAGATTTGCAGCTCTTTTAAGCAGGGTTTGCAGTTGCAGATTGCCCTGCCTGGATCCTGGTAGAGCTCTGACCACATTCTCCTGAGTTCCTGGCTGATGTTGCCAGACTCTTTCATTGAGTTCTATGATTTAGGTCTTCATTTCTCTGTGTTCTTACTGGACTAAAAAATATTTAAGGGTTATGAGCAGACTATATGGCTTGAACCAAAAGCCATGACTTTCCGTTCTCCAGCTCTGCATTAAATCTCTTAATTTCATGATCTCCAGAACTCCACTGTCAAAGGTACATCACCTTAACTGCTGCATCTCCTGACTTTTATTTTATTTACCACTCCATCTGCAGTTAACATGGTGGGTCCTTAGGGGAAGCCTGATGGACCAGGAGTATAGAGAAGGGCAGGCTCCTGTGCTAAAGGCAATGGAGTTTTCAGTGCAGTTGAGGGATCCAAAGTACCACAGGTTCTCATTTCTGTTCGCTCAGCAGAAAGCTACTGACTAGAAAAACAACTATTTTAACTTGCAGCACATCACATGGGCAGTGATTTCAGAGGAGATGGGACACCAGCTCGGGAGGGCTGAGTCAAGGCATTTTTTGGCTGTAATTCCTGTTCTCTAGGGTCAAGATAAGGCAGGATCCCTCCTGCCTGGGGTGCCCTGGGAGATCCTCGGGGTTCCTGTTCCCCTCCCCCCAGCTCGTTTTTCACACTGCTGCAGAGGGTGCTGGTTCTGTGCTCATCAACAGCACATAAGCAGCTCATGACCCCAGCAGATGTTTCTGCATTTTAGGCTAATGAGAATTTATTGGATTACTGCAGTCTTCCCTGCCTCAGAGTAAATACCACTTTGTTGGAGATCCGGAAATTCATCCTGAATATGATAAACAAACTGCTGACTGGGCTGGGACTGCCAGGACATGAAAAGAGTTCCAGAGCGGCAGAAGATCTAATAGCTCTGAAATGCACCACCGAGCCACACCAATTAAGAGCATTTCCAGTGATTAAGTGAGCGTTCCTGCTCAACTCAGGAATGGTTTTGGGTTGTTTCTTCCACTGCATTTGTGTGTGGCCTGCAAAGCAAGCACAAGGTTTGCAGAGGAGTCTCAGCTGCCTCTTATTTTAAAATAATTCTGTGATAATGTGTATGCAAGACCTATTGAGTTTCTTGCTTAAATCTTGAATTTTTTGTATTAGGGAAGCAAACACAACTTGCCTCTTCAGACTTTTCTAATCTTTTTATTTGTATAGATAATGTGTATTTGGAGGTGGCCTGTAGGATATCAGAACTTAATTCCACATTTTAGTATCTATTGCACGTGGGAAGTGACTTCACTGTTAATCGGACTATGCACAAACTATGCCAGTCATATGTTGGGGCTGAGAAGAAAACTGTGAAACTATTTCAAAGGAAACTGGGAAGTTATTTCTGACTAAATGTCTCAATGACAGCCACTTCTGATAAGCACAGTGCTCTTCCTTCTAGATGAGTGTCTGCCCCTTTGAATGCTTTCTTAGTACTATTTCTGTCACTTTGTCAGGAATTAAAATGTTTTATTACTGTGAAAGATCAGGCTTTCCTGTTCTACAGATGAATAATAACGATTTTTGACAGAGCTATTTAATAATTATGTTCTCAATATAATTATCCTGTTATATGCTACTCAGATTACACTCTAATTTAAAATGTGCTCTTTAATTATTCTTTCCTTATAATTTTGTTCTAGAGATGCCTGTTTTCCTGGAAGGAGGATCAGTCTGGTTTCCACCACTGTGGACTGATGCATTCTCTGTTAAGCCTTTATCCTGGGGAGCTTCCAAGAGTGTGGCAAAGCCTGGGACATTTGTTTTGCAGTTATCGGTTTCTGTATTTGCTATCTCTGTTTGGCTGTCCCAGAAACACAAAGGGAGAACTAAACTGGGAGTTAAAGAATGAGTGTGGCTTTTTTACCATGAATATAATACTATAAAAATTAATTAAGGCTTTATTCTTGTCTGGTGCTATGTAATGACTGAGACAAACGTTCTTCCATTGGGAAGTGGGGACAAATGATTCTAGAAACTGAGGACTTGTTCTTTATTTCTCGCCCACCTTCTACTGAAATCTAGTGCTTACAGGACTTAACACAAAGCTGAATAAGTAATAGCCTTGGGTTTAGTACAGTATCTTTTCTGTGCACAATTTACATATATACTCTCAAAATCTTTAAATAAGTGAGTACTACCTTTTATAGATCTGATTTGATCATCTATGTGGCAGGTTGGTGACAGCAGTTATGCTGAGGCAATTAACAAGGGCTAATTATTAATGGGGTGGTCCTACCACTTGATTCTTGGGAGTAATCTCACTGATTTGAATTTTGCAGTTTGAGGGGGGATCCAAAAGGATTCACAGCACTCAAAAATTAACATTTTTTGTTTGACAAATGTCTGTCTGATAATTTTCACATTGCATAGTTTATTTATGAGGTAGATGGGACATCGGGGCTATAATTTCTTCTGTAGAGAAGTGACAAGATTGTACAAGGGGTCAGGATGTAAATTAGATCTAGTCAGAACCCATATAGGTGTATTCGCACCTTCTTCTCCTAACTGCTGTCCCTCCCTCACCTTTCTGACAGCAGTATGGCCCCACATGTTTTCAAGTGCCTGAGATTCCTCAAACTTCATGAGGAGCAGAATTACGCATTCAGTAAATGAATAAAAATCCTAGCTATGCACAGTGGGTGAATATGGCCCATGGATCTGACTGATGAATAGTTTTTATACATGGGCAGTTCTTACAGCCTTTAAACTCCTTAACCATTCCCAGATGTGGGTTGCAGGCGGCTGCTGGAATTCCAACACCTGTTGCATCACACTGAATGGGATTCATTTTGGCACGCACAGAAAATTCCATTTCAGTAAGTAAATAGTTTGAAATTATATCTAAAGCCTCCTTTTTTTTTTCAGACGAAGCTGATCCCAGCCTTATTTACAGGATTGCACATACTTTCATAATTAGAAGATGGTTTACTTTAGAGGTTGTAATTACCTGAGATTTCTTGTACTCAGTAAATGTCAAACAGAAATTCTTCAGTTTAGAAGAAATCTCACCTTTAAAAAAGTTAGTTATTCCAAAGGGCTCTATTCCACATAAGGGGAATTTCTAGCTGTGCTTTTTGAAATGTAGAAATACACATTTGTGTATTATTCTGAAGATGATGGAGCTCCATTTTAGAGCTACACTTTGCTCCACTTATCAATTCATTGCTGAATCCTGTTGCTTCTTTCGAGTCCTTACCCAGAGCTTTCTCAAAGATGAAATGTGGGTGACAGGATGGGTGTTCAGTGGCACTTGGTGATTTTTTTGGTACATATCCTGCAGATCTCAAGTATGAGTCTGTAATAACCATTTGTGGTTTGCTCTAGAAAAGTATGTGTAGAGATAATTATTTTTTCAAAAGCATGATGATGTTTCAGCCCAAACATACCTGATCTCTGCAGGGCTTCTATCAAAGTCAGTAGTTTGGTTGGTGAGATATTGTACTTTAGTTTGAGGCTGCCATACCATGAGAACAGCAGAGGTGCTTCATTTTCATTTTTTGCCTTCTTTAATATGATGAATATGATGAAGCCGAAAAAGAATTTGGAATTAGCAGATTTTGCTTTTTCTTTAGTTTGTCTCAAAAGCCCTGAACAAACAAACAAACAAAAAGCCAAACCCAAAACATTCCCCCTTTAATGTACTTTCTAATAAGTTCCTTCTCACAGTGCATGGTTTCCTTGGGAAGTGATCCCTGTGGTTCTAGAGTCTAGTCTTGTCTAATTTGTCAAAATGTGTTCATTCTTCTTCTAGATTTGTTCTGCCTCTCCACAAAAATAAGGCAGGGCTGGTTTAGGTTAGATTTAAGTAGGAAAATGTAACCATGTCTAGCAGTGTTATCCACTATTGAAGATAATCTGAATTTATCAAAAACCTACTGAGTTAATGATTTTATTTTAAAGAGAAGACATATTAAAGTAAGTTTCAAGTAAGATAAAAATTTAGGCACCATTTATTTATCTCCTGGTTAAGGACTGATCAGCCTCTGAGTCCTGTTGCTGAAATTGTCAGGGAATCCTTGTTCCTTTTGATGACTTTGTGCTTTTAGGGAATGGATTGCCTTGCAGAAAATGTGGTAGCTAGGAATGACAGTGCTGAAATATATATCGTAGCTGAAATTATTTAAAGATGGAGAAAAATAACAGCAGCTTTAGCAACTTGCTCTTTTTCTTGTCAGAAGCCAGAAGGAAGGGACTTTGGGAAACTCTTGAGCTGACTTGGATACAAATGTGTATTTTTGCTAAATAAAATGCTGGGGTCCATACCTGTGATTTTGAGAAGAAATGAAACTGAGGGTCAAATATTGGAGCCAACCTAGAATAAAAGGTTATAAGTTTTTTCTGTTTTCCTGGTACTTTACCTTAAGCCAGGTGTGTAGTATTTGGGGGAAACATGTTGGGGGAAACAAACTGCCTATATTGAGGGGTTTCATTTATTTCTGGGGCAAGAATTCCGCTCTGTTGGAGCATTTAATCCGTCACTGTTGTGACATTTTTCATCATCTCGAATCTCTGCTCTTGCTTTGGATTTGCTTTCCCCTGGTTTGTGTGAGCTCTACTCTTAAGCTGCACCTCTTCAGACTGGTGCAGGGAGAGCTCCCTCTCCTGTCCCGAGCCCCTGGAAGCGCTGGCTGGGACAGAGGGATGGAGATGGATAGACTCGGGCCTAGGGATGGAGGAGGATAAAAAAATCCGGTAAAAAAACAGAGTAGCATCAGTACTGGCACTGGATTTTGGGTTGGGAAGCAGTTCTTTGGCAGCGCGCAGTGGAGTCCCTCGGCGTGCAGAGGCTCAGTTACCGGGAACACACCGTGCTGGGAGTGCCGGATCATTGGATCTTTGGTAAACTCGGCTTTCGCGTCTGTGGCACCTCAGGGACTCGGGAGGAAGGCGGAGGAGCCCGGGCGGGTCTCCGGGGGGCACTTTGGGCTGGGGAGTAGAGGCGCCGGTGCCGCAGTAACCCCGGAGACAGGCGGGGACACCCGGCCCGACTGCGCTGTCAGCGCTGCCGGAGGTGCGGAGCCGGGCGGGAGCACACCTGGGGCCGTGCGGGGCGGGCCCCGCTGCCAGCGAGGGGCGGGGCACGGCAGACAAAGAGCAAAGAGCCGGGGCCGAGCGGGGCACCGGGCCAGGAGGGGGGCGGCCCGGGGGCGGGGACGCGGGCGGGCGGCGGCCAGAGGCACCGGGGAGCCGAAGCCGAGTGCAAGCCAAGCTAAGCAAGCTAAAGCTAAGTAAGCTAAGCTAAGCTAAGCCAAGCCCGGGCGCGGGCGGCGGAGGCTCGGGCTGCAGTCAGCCACGAACAAAAGGCTCCTGGAGCTGCTCGCCCCGAACGGGATTCGCGATACCATGTCTCGCTGCAGCCCCTGGGCGCTACTTTTCGCCCTGGGCAGTCTGAGCGCTGCACAGCCCCGAGACCGGCAGTAAGTACCGGGAGGAGCTCGGGGCAGCATCCCCGGGCAGGGCGGCGGGGCGAGAACCCCTCTGCGAACCCCTCTGCTCGGGGGGAGCCGCATCAGCCTCTTAACAAAGCCCGCGGAGCCCGCCGGAGGGGTTGGAGGCTGCGGCAGCGGCACGTTTGTACTCGCCGGTGCAAAAGTGCACAGCGAAGGGAAAGGGAGGGAAAAAAAAAAAAGAAGGAGAAAGCTCCCTTGCAATACCTGCCTCCAGCTGCTCCGGCGAGCGGCTGCAAAGCTTCTATCTGCGAGCAATTATTTAAGGAATCCGGGGTGTTGCGCTGGGGGTGGTTGAAGGTAATGCTGGGCGCTCATGAGGAGCGTGTGAAGATCCTGTGGGGGAAGATTAGCCGGGGAGAAACTGCGGGGAAGTTCTCTGGCTTTCAGCTCGTTCTGCGTGTTTAGGTTAATTTTGAACCTACAGCTAGTTCTAGTGTGTTTAGGTTAATTTTGATTAAGGTTTGCTTTGTTCTTTGTGCCTAGCTTGTTGTAGCCCGTCAACAACGTGAATAGCTGCATTAACTGAGTGCCATGGAGAACTTATTTTCACTTGCTTACTAGAAAATATTTCGCATCCTGCCAAGTTTTGGTGTAACCTGACAGAGCCGATAGTCAAATGTGTTTAAAGGATCTGTCCCGTCACTGTCAAGTTAACGCTTTGAGTGCAAAGTTAAATATTTAATATTTAAATGCCACTTAAAAAGTGATTTAAATATTTGTGTCAAGGGATTGGTACTTCAGAAAGAGTTGCAGAGATTCAGAACAATATGAGTACATGTGCTTCACATATGGCACTGCAGAGCTGGGCTTATGTGACAGTTTAAATCCTATCATTTCATCCTGAATACAGCTAGTAGTCTTTCTTCCTCTGCAACTAGATCAGCTATCTCTTTCTTACCAAGAATTTGCAGGCTCAGTAGTAACTTTTTATTGTTATTCATTACTGCTCTGATGAACTTTCAAACCTAGCAGCCAGAAGTTTTTGAATCTGCAAGTACCCCATGCAATTTAACTTGAATGCCACAGAGTTCTGAACTTCCTTTGGGGGTAATGGGATCTCCATGGCAATGAGGCCTGCTGAGAGAGAAATATGGGCTTGGAATTTGATAAAAGATGACTTGGGGGCTGTAAAACACCATCGTCCTCATCCCAAAGTGATAATTAATCATGAGCTAAAGCAACCTGGTTTGGGAGACTGTAGAAAGGCATGGGCTGAGAAACTGGGCTCCAAGAGGCATCTTGGGAATTGCCTCATATTAAAAAAAATCCTTTTTGGTAGAAAAAAACCCCAGAAAGGTGTGTCATGAAGAAAATATAAATGCATAGAAGAGCTCAGAGCCTGTAATGCTTTTAGTTGACAAGTTCCTGGCACGGTGCCATTCTTGGAGGAGTGGTGCAGATTCCATTCACAAATACTCAGGTTGCAGCATCTCTGGGAGGTCGTCTGGGGTGGCTTTAAAACTCTGCATGTGCCTGCTAAAATAATGCCTTTTTGCTGGTATTTTTATACTTGCAGGTCATAATTGTTTAAATAAAAAAGTGGGAATTTGAGCCTAATCTTGTAACTGCTGCTTCTGTATAAACTGGAAGTTCAGGTGTGTTACATGTGTGTGAGTCTGATGTTTAGAAAGGGCCAAGTATCAGGTCTGAGAACTGTGAAAATGAAGCAATGAAAAATGATTGAGGTAAAAATGTTACAAGTATCTAAACTGTTTCAAAACAAAGCATTAGCTGCAAAACTCTATCAGAGGTCCAGGTACCTCCTTATTCCTTCATGAACTTTATGATTTTTTATGATTAGCTGGTTGTATGTTTAGTTTGTTACATATAATATATAATCAGCTCATTGTATCTTTAGTTTGCTACATATAAATGTATATTATATATATGCAATAAACATTGATATTGAACTCTTTTTATTTAAATCTTAAGGATTTATAAGCCATTTGTAAGCACTTAGGTTTGTTTCTGTGTGCATCCTGTGTTCTTTTATTCATATTAGATACAGTCTTAGACTGCTGGTGGTCACAAACGTGACCATACAGGAACAAATGTGTCGCAGAGTAGTTAGTTCTTTTCCTTTTGCTCCACATAAAGTGGCTCACAAATGATGATAATGCTCTTATTGCTGAGTCTTGACTGATTACTTCTAATTTTGGTTCTCAGGGGTTATTTGATTGCAGCACCTTCTGTTTTCCGAGCTGGTGTGGAGGAAGCCATAAGTGTGACCATCTTCAACTCTGCCAAGGAGACAACAGTCCAGATCCAGTTAGTGGTCAAAGGAGAAACTGTGTCACGAAACCACGGAACAGTTCTGGGTAAGGTACTGTGATTCTGAACTTGAGAACTAGTTTGTAAGTTGGGGTGCTGTGGGAGCACAACAATATCTGTTAATTGCTTTAGGTGATAATGGAACTGGAGGCAAACTAATATCTAATTAATTGGCTACTGCTACACCACCTCAGTTGATTGTGTCAATGTGTTTTTGATGTATGTGATAACAAACCGGTCAATAATTTTAGAACACCAAAACATACACAGATGTTGATATTCAAAAGTTTTATAGTGAATATCTTTCCTTTTGAAGCCTGAATATTTGTCACTGAGGGGCTATATAAGGAATAAGATAAGTTTATTTTAAAGAAAAACATAAAATCTGCATCATTATCATCATCATTTTCTTTCCTTATTTAAAAATAAGTGCTGGGAATACAGTCTCTCCATCTTCAGGATTGAGTGTGGCTGAGAGAGGTGGTAATATTTCTGCAGTTGGATAAGTCATTAAAATCTAAGGCAGATAGCTCTATCCTGTGAATAAAGACAGAGTGTTTTGATTACATCCAACTTGAATAAAGACAGAGTGTTTTGATTACATCCAACTTAATGCTGAGTGAATTTACACTGATGAAAGTGGAGTCCAGTAGCACTGTTGTACCACTGCTAGGAGTGGTGTGAGCTGTGTTGTCAACAAGGCTCAGGCAATCAGGCTCTTTAACCATCATATATTTTAACCGTTCTGTGTGTTAAAATTGGGAGTTATATAAAAGCCGTTTCCTTTCTTGGAACAGATTGTCTCTGGTTGTATCCTCCCCTTGTTGTCTTTGAAACTGGCTGACAATTGCAAATTAATTCAAAGGGAGTGATACTTATACATATGGACAGCGTATGCTCAGGACAACTCTTAGGTATGCCCATATCCAGCAATCAAAATAGATCCTATCAGTGTTTTGAGAACTATTCAAGTCCCAGAAAAGGCCATGTTCCTTTTAACAGCAAAATACTTCTGTAAGCACAGACTACTCTGTGGTGAAACCTCAGCCTTGATGGTGCTCTCCAACCATAGAGAACTTTGCAGTTTATCTTGGGCAAAAATTGTGAATAAATGTGGACCAAGTTTATTTTGGAGAACTCTGCTTGGTCCAATTTGCTCACCCTGCAGATTGTTTTGCAGAGCAGGAAAATTATTTTAGGTGAAATCATAATGAGGGTGTGTCAGGGAGCAGCTCTATGGTATTTGCTAAACTGCAAATATCTAAAATGTTAGTGCCTTACCTTGAGAATAACTCTCTCTCTTGCTCTCTTATTTTAGATAAAGGAACAATTAAACTGAAGGTAAGTGTCAATTATTTTAAGATGTTTTTGGCGAAAGCATGAGGGACTTCCCTTCAGCCACATCAGGCATTGGTCTCTGAGCAGCTGAGGCACAAATACATGTCACATTCTGGTGCACACACTGAGGAGGAAGGAACCTGCTCAAGAGGAAGAGTGGAGAGTGAAAAGAGCAATGCTTGACCCATCACAGCTCACCTGTCAGGCCCTTAGACCACTAAAGAACATCAGTGGCTCATGGCTCAACGTAAAGTTCTATGTTGGGGTTATTTGATTAGAATGGCAGTACAGAATTCTGTGTAGGTTATGACTTCAAATGCAGGCAAAATTGAACTGGACTGAAGAACAAGCCTTTAAAAGTGTTGACTCTCTTAACTTAGGGCTCACTTTGGACTTGTCTTCTTTGGGATGTAAAGGGGACGGGTGGAACAAAATACTAAACTGTGACCCGCTTCTAGAATTGTATGATCAGGTTTTTTACTGTGTAATTTTTAATCTGCTGTCATTTTCACAGTCTGAGGAACTGGTTGAAAATGTGCAAGCATAAAATTTTTGTCGGGGGGGGGCTTTTTTTATGTTGGTGGTTGGGTTTTTTTCCTCTGTTGGTAGAGCTGTGTGTTCCATAGCAGGAACACACCTTTTGTAGTGGAAGCTGCACATGCAGATCATAGATCAAATATCACTTTGCATGAGTGATAAAGGGCAGAAGAGAATTTCCTGCCATGTTTTTACCATGACTTTGCCTCCTTTGAAGTTTATATGTTCTAGAAGGTCTAGTGTGTTCTTCATTTTCTCTTTATTACTAACACACTGTTACACTGAAACGCAGCAGGTGGCTGCTCTTGCTCACTTCAGTGTCACTTATATTCCCAAAAGCTCAAAGGCTTTTTCTGTGTCTTCCTTACCTCCTGGTCTGTTTTCTAGGTGCCCTCAGGGCTTCGTGGACAAGCCCATTTGAAAGTCTGGGGCAACAGGCACCTGGCAGAGGAAGGGTACATCTTCCACAACTACACCACAGTCACTATTGACAGCAAAGGGTCCTCAGTGTTCATCCAGATTGACAAACCTGTCTATAAACCCAAGCAGAAAGGTAAATTTTGACAATTTGCCAGATCAGGGCTGCTTTCAAGCAAAGCTTTCTTCAAGGGTAGTTTCTAGGATGAGCTGTTCAGCCTCAGCTCTGATGACTAATAAATGTCTTCTTTTCCTTTTTTTAGTGTTGATAAACCTCTTTATGGTGACTTCTGACTTGAGACCGGTCAATGACAGGGTAAAGGAAACTTTTTTTCTTTCACAGTGTAAAATATGCTGGAATACTTGATAGCCTGGATTTTATTCTAATGTACATCTGTGCAGAAATATCATTGGCTTTTTAACCTATTTAGTCTTATCCTGTGGTAGCTTATTGTATTTGCAATTTAGTTTTTTTTCACTTGATCGCATTCCTGTTGAAGGAGAATACGGGCTTTTGGAGCGCTGGAAAATAGGATGCAAATATGCCAGAACAGATAAAGAATTTTTCAGACTTGCACCTTATTTAGGTAGTGCACAGATATGCAAAGTATTAGTTTTCCACTTAGATGTGTGGATGAAATGTGTGTTTCTCAGGCTGCTCTTGGCAAAGAAGAGATGTTTAAACTCTATCACTTCGTGTATCACACCTTGCTTGTGCCAAGTCAACTGTTTGTCACAAGAAGCAGAAAAGCAGCTTTGTTTCATAAAGTCTTTTGTTGTTTTTTTTTCTTTCAGATTGAAGCTTATGTGGTGGTGAGTATCTGTCTGCCCATCTCACATGTGTCCTGTACAGGCAACAGGTTCTCGTAGCCTGAAGAGGGTCTGCAGCTTTTCAAGTCTATTATGGCCATTCCCAAACTATCCTATGCAATTATCTCTCTCCCCGCGTCTTTAACTGACAAGACTTTGTGTCTTGCTCTTTTGTTACCACCAACAAATATCCTGGTTTTCTACCTCAGTCTCAGAAATCCATTCCCATTTTTCAACCTGAGAGGAATTGACTATATTCACTGGGACTTGTAAGGGTAACAACCCCACTCAATTTTCCCCTTCAGATCCCCTCCTGTCCTTCCGCTGGCTGGGCTGGTATAGCAGGGCCAATCTCATCTCTGCACCCAAACATTTTGATAGTGGACAATACAAATCCATGGCAAGGAAAGGGCGCTCCTCCCTTCTTCCTTATGAGGTGAATGAGAGGTTCCTTCTGTGTCTAATCTTAGTTTTTTCTTTTTTTTTTTCTCTTTTTTTTTAAACCGTGTGTTTAAACAGAAGAATCCACCTTCTTCTCTTGTTTGTGTTTAGCACAGATTTAATGCTGGCAAAACCAGTAGAATTCATTTCATCTGACTATGTCACCTAAAAATTGTCTTGCCTGTCGTACCCTTTAGGAATAAAGTGTCACCAGAGGTCAGTTCATCCCATCTGAAAGAGGCGTCTTAAAACAGGTGGAAGATCTGCTGCTTGACAGCACTTGCTTGTGTGCATTGCTTACAATGCTCTTAAATAATTTTAGAAAGCAAATACCCCTGGTAAAGTATCTTCAGAACACATATATTAGTTACACTTGGACTGTTAGTGATGTGTGTATGTTAAAAAATTAAGTTCTTTGTTGCAAACTGAGTTCAATGCGTTAGTGATACTGTGATGTTTCTCATTCCTAAACCATGTGCAGGATCCTCGGGGGTCACGGATGATCGAGTGGAGCAATTTGAAGCCATTTTGTTGTGGTGAGTTTTTCAGATTCCTTTCCTCCTTGTATTGTTATTCGCCTTTGCTTCTGCTTCCCCTGAGTTGTGTTCAATAAGCCTTGGCAATGTCTGAACAGCAGCACAGAGTTCACAGTCCGATTCCTTTTTTCAGGTATTGTCAATATGACTTTTCCTCTGTCTGATCAGCCAGTGTTTGGGGAATGGCTCATCTTTGCTGAAATGCAGGGACACACGTACAACAAATCTTTTGAAGTTCAGAAATATGGTGAGTTGGCTGGAACCCAAGTGCATTTGGAAGAACAGAACACTATGAAATGTTTTCTCTTGAGGAAATACCTGAAATAATGCATTTAAAATGTCATGAGGAAAAATTCCTTCGAGCTGTGGCATGGGGACACTGGTAACTGGGTGTTCTGCTAAGATGGTCTTGGTTTGCTGCTGTTGTTGACTGATCCTCTGCTGGTTTACCCACTCAGCCCTGATGGACCACAAGAAGGATCTGGTCAGAGCTGTGTGGGCTTTCTTTATAATCTGGGCAATGAGTTCTTCTTCAAAAGATTCTGCTGTATTTTTTCATTGTAGTATTACCAAAGTTTGAGCTGCTCATTGACCCCCCTCGCTACATTCGGGACCTCTCACTGTGTGAAAAAGGAATTGTCCATGCCAGGTAGGAACATATCCCAAATCAAGTTTCATTACTCTGGATTGTAGTACAGTCACTGGAGCTTGGATCCCATCTACTGCTGCTGAATTTTCAGATTATTTCTTGTCATCATTATCAGCTTTCTTGTGTAACATTCCTAGAATGTTAAAAATAAGCTGGAAAACTGTCTGTTTTCTAGATGTGCAGGTAACATGTTATTGCCTTGATATAAGCAGGAAAAAAGAAACTATCTGGAGGTTATTAAATATCTTCTTTCTATTTCAGATACACATTTGGAAAACCAGTGACAGGGAAGTTAATTGTCAATATGACTATAAATGGTGTGGGGTACTACAGGCATGAAGTGGGACACCCTGTCCTCAAGACTACCCAGGTGAGGAAGACCACTGACTCACCTGTGATCTGTGTTCCTTAATCCCACAGCTCTGTTTTGTTACTGATGGGAGATCAGAAAATAAAGAATGAAATGGGATAATTAGGTCCAGCATAATAAAAAATATTACTTGTTTTTGCATGGTCTGTTTATGATTTGGGGGGATGGGAATTTATTGGCATAGCATTAATCTGGTTTTAGAGCATATTGGGCTGAGGAGAACAAGAGATTGAGGGACTGTGACAGAGCTAGTCCAGACTAGGGATAAGGAGGAAAATGAAACTTGCTTGCTTTCTTCCTTCCTTCATCCACTCCCCAATTAACTCTCTCCACTCCTAATCCTATAAAAATACTGCTGCAAACTCTTATCTAGTGCCTGTGATTTAGACTTGGCTTACAGACCTTCTCTGGATGTGAATGCAAACCTACATTTCTGTTCCCCAACACAATTTGTAGATTGATGGCTCTGCTGTTTTCGATGTGTGTGTCAAAGACATGATGCCAGCTGATGTCCCAGAGCATTTCCGAGGCACAGTCAACATCTGGGCCACACTGATTAGCTCTGATGGGAGCAAACAAGTCACATTTGATGACTCAACACCTGTCCAGAAACAGCTGATTGATATCAAGTACTCCAAGGACACCAGAAAACAGTTCAAACCTGGACTGCCTTACAAAGGGAAGGTAAGATTAAAATAGAACCACCATGAGATTGTACTGACTTGATCTCAGGATGTCACACCATATTCTCTGGTGTGTTTTTCCCACCTGGAATTGCTGGTCATGTAAACCCTGTTATTCTATGAATGTCACACTGTGTAGGTAGAAGTCACTTACCCTGATGGAAGTCCAGCTGACAGGGTCACCATCCTAATTAAAGCTGAGCTCACACCAAAGGACAATGTTTACACAAGCGAACTGGTATCAAGGAATGGCCTGGTGGAGTTTGAAATCCCCTCCATCCCCACAGCTGCCCAATATGTCTGGCTGGAGGTGGGTAAAAGATCTTTGTAGGATTAGCGGGCTTTAATGTAACTAATCTTGTCAAACCTGCACTTTATAAAATCAGTGCTACAAACAGGAAATTGCTGCCTTTTTAGCTTCAGCTACTGGATTTCAACATAGCAAACACTTGCTTTGTTTCTTGCTGCCAATAGAACTGATGTTGAGAACCACCATGAAAAGATGCTTCTCCAAATACAGCTTAGCAAGGTAGTAAGGGTCTGATATTGCTGTTTAAAGATGACAAGAGATGAACAGCTGGAAAGCATAAAATGGGAGAAGGGGATACAACATAAAAAGAGCACAAATCAGGATTTCTATGCATGATTTCTATGCATAACATTCAGATGTAACTTTTTTTTTTTAAAGACCAAAGTGACAGCAATTGATGGGAAACCCTCTGGGGATCAATATCTGCCCAACTACTTGTCCATCAGCAGCTGGTACTCGCCCAGCAAATGTCACATCCAGCTCCAGGCACCAGACAAACCTTTCCAGGTATGTTGGCGTCATATTCGATCATGGCAACAATTCTTGGCTAAAAGTTCTTAGTTCTAATTAAATATTTCTAGGTGTTTCTGGGATCCTGAACTGTTTTTGTTTCCACTCCAAAGGGAGGAAACTTCAAGGAGCTGCACTTCAGCCACCAAAGAATTGTTCAATATGGGTCACACACAGTGCTAAGCAAAGCACCTTTGATGCTTTATGCAGCACCTCATTCTCCTTCGTGTTGTGGAGATCATTGGAATTCATGTTATTGGGGTGGCTTCATTACTAAAAATCAAAATTAAGGCTGTGTAGTCTCACTAGAACTTCCAGTGTAAATCTCAACTGTATCTGTTTATTATTCCAGCTACTGAACTCTGAACACAGTTACCTTGTCTTTTGTAGGTTTCGTAGGAGCCTCTCTAAAATTGTAATCCTGCCCTATAAAAGTTGCAATTTCTCTCATAAAGGTCTGATTTAATCATGATTCCTGTTGCATATTGTTTTCTGAGAGTTGTTTAGGGTTTCTTCTTACGCAGGAAGGTGTTCCGAGGGTCTGCATATTGCTTTGTGGGGAAAAAAAGTGTGTTTTGGTAATACATGCACTTAAGTTTCTGTTATCTGTCAGGTTGGTTTCAGATTCTTTGTATCCAAATAAGAGCTTTTTTTTTTTAATCGTTGAATTTCATGGAAGTTTAATGGCTAATTAATCTTTTACAAGTTTCCTGAGGTATGGAAAGGGGATTATACACTGCTAATCTGAACACATTGTTCTTATTATAACCTGATTAGAACTAATTCTTCTGTGGGAAAGCTAGGAGTTGGATGACCAGCTGATGTGGGAACTGTTTCCCTGCATTGCCAGCTCTTACTGGGTGTTCCAATTAGCTACATTTATTTTTTAATGAATTGTTTCATCATTTGCACTGTGGGGATTCTTAATACTTCAAATATTTAATGTCACAAGGCACTTTTTTGACTTTGTGGCATTCTCACTATATTTAACCATTAGCAGCTCCTTGTAGTCAAGTTCTGCCCTTTTGGTTTGTACCATGTGGACATTCTGGAAGGACAACACTTGGTGCTGGAGAAAGCGAAGTTTTTCAAAAGATTTTTTTGGAATTTAACATCCAGCCTGAACAGTTTTAATTGGGAATTGTTCTACTTTAAATGACAGGAGGGTCAGGAGTGGAAGCTTCTGCAGAAATCTTGCTGAACACCAGTGCCAGCTGCTCCTCAGGTCCCTGAAGCAAGAAGTTTGTGTTCCTAGGAAAGGGGAATTATTACCGAGTCCTATTTGGGGGATTTTTTCTTCTGAGCATTCAGTACTTAGCGAGCCTCTCTGTATACAGGGCTTCAGTGCCCAGAGTGCTGCTCTGGAGCCTATTGCAGGCACCAGATGAGCTTACCCAGACAAAAAAAAGCTTTCTTCTCATTTATTTGTGTGTTTGACACCTCCCTGAGTACCAGACTTACAAGTTATTATCAAGACTTGTGTAACTGGAAAGCATTTTCCCTCAGATCTATTCCCAGAAATTTCATGCCGCGTTGGTTATGTTTGAATTAGTATTTGCCACATGAATACAGTCCCTGTGTATAATCACAGTTAAACTGCTAAGACTATCAAACACACATCTCTTTCTACCCTGAACCTATGTATCTCTTTCTTTTTTTGGGGGGCTGGACTACTGAAGGGGTGTCTAAAATTCAACCAATTCTGACAGCTGCTCTGTGCCGAAAGGCTTAACTTCCAGGATTCCAGAGATTCCTTCATTGTTTCATTAATGCATACAACCCCCAGCTCATTCTCCTGTAGATTTGCAGGGAGTGGAGAGCTGAACACTGACCTCTTTTTATTGTGAGAAAAGCCCATGACAACAGTGCTAATGTAGCACACTTTTCAATGCTTATGTTTGTTAGGAGAGGGGGGTCACACCTCCCGTGGCCTGAAACCCAAAGGGACTTCTGTGCTTTATAAATCAAAAGTGTACATTGCAACAGACCAGATCTTTTGCTTTTCTGTCTCTGGGTGCAGGTAGGAGAGGAGGCTTGGATTGCAGTGAAGTCCACATGTCCCTGCAACTTCACTCTACATTATGAAGTGGCATCGCGAGGCAACATTGTCCTCTCAGGACTCCAGCCCAGTAACGTCACCCAGCAGAGGAGCAAAAGAGCCACCTTCCCCTCTGAGAAGAACATTGGTATCACACATTTCCCAGGAACAGGTAGCTAGCAGCAGAAATGCAATCTCTCTCCTGTTTTCAGGGAAGAAACCACTCTTCCACAAACCTAAGTATCCACCTTTTTTGAACTGGATGCTCCTCAAAGAGTGTAGAATCATTTTGTGCAAGAAAAATAGTGATACATGTCTATCCTGGTAACCTGTCTGCAGTAGCAACCAGTTTGGGAGTCAGGCAAAGAGTAAAACATGTGCCCAACCCAGCTTCTGGGAATCAGAGGTTTGGGAATTTGTAATGACTTTTTGCACTGAAGATTTGTTCTCAGCTGTTGCGTTTACAGGCTGCCTGAAGGCATTGTGGTTGCTCTGTCTTTGGAAGTGTTCCAGGGCAGGTTGGATGGGACTTTGGGCAACCTGATCCTATGAAAGATGTCCTTGTCCACAGCAGGGGGCTGGAACTAGATGATCTCTAAAGGTTCCTTCTAACCCAAACCTTTGGGTGATTCTATTTAACTTCTGCAGTGATTATATGCTCGATAAACGGCATAATCGGGGCCCCCTGGTGGTCTAGTGGTTAGGGTGCAGCGCTCTCACTGCCGTGGCCTAGGGAACTCCTCCGGGCAGATGGAGCTCGTCAGCCCTGTAAGGCCATCCATCTAAGAGAAGGTCACTCTAAACAAACCTGCGTCCTGAGGACCTCGCTGCCACTGTCCGAGCTCGCTTGGCCCCAGCAGATGAACCTTAGGATTAAAGGGTGGGCTCAGTTCAGCGCACACTGCGTCTCACCTAAAAAATCCACTGCGCAGGCTTGGAGGGTAATGACCTTTCCCAAAAATCTTCGTTTGCGAAGACTGGCCATGAAACTGCATAATCATTTTCAAATTCATTTATACCTTTTCTCTCAGCAGAGTTTTGCAGCAGTAGATATCCTTTTTTTGTTTCTTTTTAATGGCTTAATAACTTGACCGTGTATTTCCTTGATTTTTATGACTGGAAAAACACTGAGTAGTCATTCCCTATCCACCTTCACTGTGCTGCTCATTATGTTAAGGGTGCTAATTTCTCATCAGCTTTCACAAAGAAGAGAAAAAGGGAAAAGACTGAATTAAAGAAAAACGTGCAACAGGGAAGAATGCAAGCCTTGGGAGTTCTGTGCCTCTCAGCAGCAGGATGGGGCAGGAAGAAGAGATATTTTGATAAATAAGACTATATTTTTCACCATTTATGTTCTAGCACCTACCAGCACACCTACAGCAGAGGTTGAGGTGTGTGTGACGTTCCTGAGATTCTCAGTCCTTCACTCCATGACTCCCTTGGGCCGTCTCCTGGTGTACTACGTGAGGGAGAACGGGGAGGGGGTCACAGACAGCCTGCAGTTCGCTGTGAACTCCTCCTTTGAGAACCAGGTAGGGGCTCTGGAGCCAGCGGGGAGGAAGGGATGGGGTTTCGTTCTTCCCTGTAGACATAACTGGGCTTAAATGTTCATTTCCAGGTTGCAGTGGTGCTCTCAGCAAATGAGACCAGACCTGGTGATGTCGTGAACATCAAGATCAGAGCTGCAAAATCGAGCTGTGTCTGCATTGCCACTGTGGATAAGAGTGTCTACCTGCTGAAGACAGGCTTTCAGCTGACAGCCAGTCAGGTATAAGGAGCTTAAGGCACTGATGTCTTTACCTCAGTGCTGCGATCCACATCTACCTTGTGTGTACCTTTGTACCCAAGGACAGCAGCCTCTGCCCTTTCCCTGCAGGTTTTTCAGGAGCTTGCAGAGTATGATGTATCTGATGCTTTTGGAGCTCCAAAGGAGGAAGGGCACTTCTGGTGGCCAGGCATGTCCTCACATAGACGCCGTAGATCTTCAGTCTTTCCCTGGCACTGGGACATCACCAAGGACGCTCGCTTCGCCTTTACAGTAGGAAGAATGAGCCTCCCTTCTCTATGGAGTTGTTTTGCTTTCATGTTTGCAGGATGATTTTTCAGCTCCATATTTTGCCCATACCAGAGCTATTTCTGAGAGGAGGCTGGAAAGTAATTTTTGAGAACAGAGTTCACTGTTCCAGCAAAAATGTTGGAGAGACGTTATTTGATTTTGGCCAGTCTTGATGAGAGGGCCAGTTACGCTATTGGGGGAAGGAATTCATGCTGATGCTCTGGAGAATTAGAGGGACCAGAAGGTTCCTCCAGCTGTGGATGAGCTTGCAGGTCTCTTCTGCAGCTCCTCTGACAGGGAAGGAAGGTGGAATGTGAGTCTTTCCTTGTAGTCTTTTCCCTTTTGGACTATCCTTTGGAAATCATTTACATTTCTTTCCTGCCCAAGCTCTGCCAGCTTCTGTGGCCATCTGCATGAAAGATCAGGAATGTTTTCTTTGTATCCTCAATCAAGTTACTGCTTAAATGCCATATGTTTAGGTAGTTGTTTGCTTGGTGTCTTTCTATAGTTAAACCTGACCAGATTTTAAATATCTTATTTCTTTGATCTGTGCTGTGTATTTGCATTAACTTTCAAGTTGAGCATTTAAAACAAGTTCTTTTTCTTTTAATTTATTCATACACTAATTCATTTGTTCATTGCTTTGGATACTAACAGTGCAGTCCTTTAAGCTGAGAATAGTCACCTCACCTGTGGGTTTTAAGACATGTTACTATTTCCATTAGCTTCTTGCTTTCCTTTTGTTTAAAATGATGTTACTTCATCTATTTGAGAAGTTCTCCTTGTTTGCCTCTTCTTTTCCTTCCTGGAGTTGCACAGTAGAGTCCATCCACCCTTTCAGACTCTGCTGACATCCCACTTTTCTGTCTTCCTCACCATGCAGGGTGTAACCTCTGCTCCCTGATTGCCTGAAATAAGAACATTCCACCTGAAAGGCTGTGCTGTGAATGTTTTATATTCTTTACACAGACTCTTACTGCTGGCTGCTCTGAAAGACAGATTGACCTAGAGAACCAGTGTCCCAGGTCTAATGTTTGATGTTCTTTCCGATTTTAATCCACGTAACTGCTAATAATTATGATCCTTGCTTCCTACAGCTCCTCTGTCTCCTCATTCTTTGTCCTTTCTGGGATTTTTAGCTAAATTGTTTTATTATGTTGCCTTAAACCCCAAAGGCTTTCATATATTCCCCCAATGCCTCAACCTCTTAAACTCTAAATCCTTGTTGCAACCCCCCATTTCAGGAGTCACTACTGCTTCTCTCCCTGGGATCTGGTTTTGTTCTGATGCTGCTTTTTTTCTTCCTGAGAGGTAGAAGTTCTTGGGAAAGGGTGCATATATTGGGAGCTGGTGTGACTGCAGGGCTGCATCCCTGGTGTGTGATAACTGGGTGTGGATGTGGAGAACAAAGCTCATTCTTTGGCATCTGAGAGCTGCTGTCTCTTATGAATAAGTGCATTTAGTGGACAGAGCTGGCAGAGAGCTTTCTCAGGAGTTCTGTGCTTTCCCTGTGGAGCTGTGTGGACAGTTTTCATTTTGCTTGGCATCCCTGGCAGTACAGAATTGGTGATGTCTGATGTGAGAGCTGCCTGCTAAGTGCAGCAGAACACTCTGGAAACTTTTAGGAAAGGTAAAAAGCTGTAGTGTTGCATTCTAGGGGGAAAAATCTGTGTAATTATTTTTTTACCTCTAGCTCCCTGGCAGTCACATATGCCCAGTAATGTTAGATAGTGATTTAAATGCATTTTCCAAGCAGACAAGAGCTTTCTCATAAAACCTCTGCAGATGCATCTTCATTTTTATATAAAATTTTTAAAAAAATCCTCAGGTTTCAATTGAGATTTACCCCATAAATGTTAGAACAGGATTGAGACATTCTATTTTAAAAAGTTTTTCTTGGTACACATTTAATTCTCTTAATTTATTTTTTTCCTTGCTGGTTTTTGTTTTGTGGTCTTCATTTGCATGTTCTAGGAAACTGGTTTGGTGGTAATGACTGACATAGTCAGCTTGAACCACAGGCAGAATGGAGGAATGTACACAGACGAGGCTGTTCCAGCCTTCCAGCCACACACTGGGACCTTGGTGGCCACAATGCATTCTAAAATAACAGCAAGGTAACTTTTTTTTTTTTGTAATATATATTGTCTATGTTACTCTGAGCTGTATTTTCTTTCTTCTATATTATCAACTGCTTTCCACCCCCATACCCCCAGGTTTAAAGGCAGTGGTGGAGAAACTCTTCTGATGTCTTGATAGACTTAACAAAACTTACAGCTGACATTACTTTGTTAAATTTAGTTTAATTCCGGAAAAATGTAGAGAAATATTCTTCAAAATGAAGATATGAATATGATATGATTTGATAAGATATGATATGAATCATTTGACACTCTTTCATATGTCAGTTTTCTGGGAATTAGTTGCTGCTTTCTCAATATTTTCAAGCTAGAGCTGGTTTCACAGAGTTAATTGCTTGTTATTTTGGCCATTCAGCTGGTGGTCAAAATGAGGGGCTGCAGGAAGAATAAATCCTGAAGTGCAGTGGGTAATTCTGAGCCTTCCATTTGCATCCTGAACATCCTGGGAGCTTCTCTTAGCAGAGCCAGGGGGTTAATTAACAAAAAGATAATGAAGCATCATAGGTGTAGAAAAACTGACTAAATTATTAAAATATTAGAGGTCAAGACAACTCCAAGAGAAGAAGTGGAGAGGAATATAAAGTAGTGATTGTAGTAACTGCCGTTAGTTAGGCCATATCATATCCTGGGAAGTCACATGCTCAGTGTACTCCTTTTGACTTCCTTTGGTGAAAGAATTTGGATCATAAAATCAGATAATCTTTAAAACTAGCAGAAATAATATAATCTTATTTGTACTGGGTTTTTTTACATTCTTATTTATGTCTGCAGAGTGTGTGTGTGCACAATGGGATTGTTTGGGAGGACCATGTAATTTGTGTTATGGGTGATCGCCCACTCACTGAATGAGTCTGTAGCGAGCCAGAATGTTGGTGATGTGAGTTGCAGTCAGGTGATAACTCTGATTTATCAGTTAAAACTGTCTTAATGAAAGAGTTAATTCACAAGGACTTCTTTCTTGTTCTAGCAGAGCAGAGAAGAGAAAAAGAACCTTCTTTCCTGAAACATGGATTTGGCATTGCCTCAATGTCAGGTATTGACAGGGAATTTTCTTAATTATATCCAGAGGGTTGTATCTGTTCAACTACAAAAAACAAAGCTCTGTAAAACCTACTGGAGTTACATTGGCATTTTCTGATATTTTTTCATTGTTTTTCTTCATTACCACCTTAATCAATACTCTTTGCAACATTTCATCTGATCTTGAAGTGTATTCACCTGCTTCAAGTGGAACCTGTCAGTTGTAACCACATTGATTCTCTATTGATTGCTTTTCAAATTCCTTCTTTCTCTGTCATCTGTTGCAAAAGCATCTCCCCCAAACCTTAATTTACTGCCTCATAAATAGTGATTTCCTCTGGGTACAGCTGGAACTAAGAAAATTAATAAATAGATAACTAATCTCTCCCACAACAGCACACCTAGGATAATTTGAAGCAATTATTAAAAGACTTCTCCAGGTTTGCAAGTAAACTTCCTTCTCAATAAATGATTATAAATTAAATTTGACAGGAACTTGGAGCAAGCGTATTCAAATCTGTTCAATTGAGCATGAAATATGCTTTGTAGAAATACACAGAGAATTCCAGAAGTGCCTGTTTGGGCCTCAGCAAGCTGGGGCAGTTAATTATAAGTGGGAGAGTGCGGAATAAAAAGTTGCAGATTGCATTTTCTCCACTTCATTTCTTTAGAAACAACTGAGTTGACCACTTCCACTCTCTTGAACAGGAAGAATTTATTTTTTTCTTCTACCATTTATAATTACAAAATACAATCCTCAAAAAAAAAAAAAAAGAAACAAAACCCTAATGTCAACTTCCCAAACCAATTCTAAAAATTCCTAGAGCCTGGCTGGAGGGTCTAATGGCTGGAAATGAGTGTGTACTTTGGCCCCCCGCCCAGAAGAGTAAGTGCCCTCATGTGTGAAAATAATGTTAATACTGGTTATGGGCTGAAATCCCAGTGGAAAGAACATCAGCTGCAACAAATTGTCCGGTTAAACAAACTGGAATCCTGCCAGTCCTAGAGCCAGGACACCCTTCTACTTATTCTTCAGGGCTGGGGATTATTGCAGGTACCAACTGCATAACTCCAGTTAGTATGAGGACCTAAATATTAAGGAATTAGTCTGCTTAAAAAAAGTTAAAATAGCTTTAATTTTTAAGTAGGTTTGGGTTAGATAACAGGAAGAAATTCTTTACTATAAAGGTGATATTGGCACAGGTTGCCCAGAGAAGCTGTGGCTGCCCCATCCCTGGAAGTGTCCAAGGCCGGGTTGGACAGGGCTTGGAGCAACCTGGGATGGTGGAAGGTGTCCCTGCCCTGGAATGAGGTGAGCTTTAATGTCTCTCCCAACCCAAACCATTCCATGATTTTGTAATAACTTGGTGTTGCCAAGCCAAGTGCATTTCCCAGGCTCTCCACTCTGAACTTTGAGCTGGGGAAGCACATTCATTGGCCAGTGCTTGGAGCCTGACTGAGCTTAGCATGTCTATTAAAAGGCACAGTGATCTTTAGTTTTCATCAAACCATTTGTTTTAATTCTTTCCCCACTGTACTATAAATACACAGATCAGTCCATGACCTCCTGCCTGGCTCCTGACAGTTCCTGCAGCTTCAGGCTCAAGGAGAATTGCAAACAGTTGATGTAGAGGAGCAAAGTGAAAGTGCTTCATTTATGCCAAAAGTGAATCACTTTCATGTGAAGAGCAGTGGAAGTGCAGTTCTTGGGGGTGGCCTGGATGTGGATCAGGCAGCTTTGCAGGTGACAATGTTTCATGGAATGTTCTGGGTTGGGAGGGACCCACAAGGATCATGTCATGCTATAGGCTCTCCAAGTTTGTTCTGAAGACCTTCCTTTCTCCTTTTCCATGCCCTCAAAAGCTCACGGAGCTGACAGCATGTGTATCAAACTCTGGGGAATAAATAAGAACTTGAGAGCAAAAAAACCTTGGGGTGTACTCGTAATTGCACCAATCATGCCGTCAGTTGAGCCATGAAATAGCTTTTGTTCTTGTGTTGGAGAAAAAGTTTTCTGTTCCAGGCAAGGCCAAAGATGCTTGGCAGGAGGGAAATTTTCTTCAGAAGAAAATTGAATTTCTGTTATTACAAAGCATAGAAGAGGATACCAGGTTTATAATATCCTGTTGGGGTATGCACAGGAAAGCTAAATACTCAGAGACTTGATTTTTAATAATTAGTTTCAATCCCCATTGGAAGAAAATGATGGGTTTGGAAGTTTTCTAAGTGAGGCATTCCAAACCCCAACAAACCAAAATGCTTCTTAATCAAAACAAACAGTTGCTGAACTTGGTGTCTAGAAAATTTCTCATTTGACCCTATATTCAAGCAGAGTCTACAGTGTAGAAATGGACACAGAGACAACAAAAAATACTTTTATTTCACTAGCTGATATTGATGCTGAGATAATGAAATAAATTGTTGTTGAACTGTTTTTATCCAGGACCTCATTCTGGGATTCTTTCTTTTTTTGTTGGTTTTTTTTTGGGTTTTGGTAGTTTTTTAGTTTTGTTTGTGGGGGATTTTTTTTTGACTTGATGCAGACACTTGCCTCTAAGAAAAGTCACTTTATAATGAGGCTGCAAATAAAGTTTTTAAACCTGTACAAATTTGTATGTTAGATTGTTTCACAGAACTAACTACTTACTGTTCTCCTTATAAATGTTTACAGGTCTCAACTGATAAAAAACATCGAGCCTTTTATAAGCTGCTGCTCAAAGCAGACACTGATGTTATCTTATAAATTTGGATGTGGAGGGAACTCCCCAAAATGTGTACTTAAATTAAATGCTTTGGAATGAAGTTAATCTGCTGAACCCAAATTATTTCACGTTCCTTTTGACAGTAACACATCAGGGGAGGCCCAGCTGCATGTGGATGTGCCTGACTCCATCACCACCTGGATCACGGAGGCTGTGGGTCTGTCTGAAGAGAAGGGTTTGGGCATTGCCAGACAGACAGAGCTGAAGACATTCAAGCCTTTCTTCATTGATTTCACCCTGCCCTACCACGTCATCCGGGGGGAACAGACCAAAATCCCACTGACTGTTTACAACTACCTGGCTGTGTGTGTAGAGGTAACAACCCCCTCCTTTTGCTGAACAACTCAATTCTGGTTTATCAGCAGAACCTCATAGTGATCCACAAGTTACATTAGATAAGGTACCAGCCTAATGTAGAGGTAAGCTCAGCAGAGGGGCCTTGAAAAGATAAATATTGCTTTTCAATACAAATATAAGTCATTGTTTTATTTACTTTCAGCTTGAAACACATGTAGTGGTCTGGAGTATCTTGCAGCACTTCAGAAGTACAAATATTGAAAAATATAGGGAAAAAATATAGAGAAGACAATTAGGAAGCTCATTGTGAATCACAGAAGAAATTCCTTCGTGATTGGAAAGCTGCCAGAAGTAGTTGTTTTGGTTTTTTTCCCAAGAAATCCTGTCTCCCAAGATGTTTTCTTCTCAAACTCATTGTCTCCCTACCCTCAGTAGTATCTCTCAGAAATACTTGTAGAATTGCTGAGCTGAAAGTACTGCTCTCAGTCAAGTACATGACTAGAAAACTTGAAGAACAAATAAATCTGTATGTTGTGATTTTTGTGGAGCATTTTGTGGCTTTCAGAATTCTTACAAGTGGCTTTGCAGCTGAAATTTGTAATGAATTCCAAAATTTTCACAGGTCCATGTGAAGATTTCTGTCCCAAAGGGCATAAAGTTTGTTGGACATCCTGGGAAGCACCATCTGACAAGAAAGAAGTGCGTTGCCCCTGGGGAAGCCAAACCCACCTCTGTTGTTCTCTCCTTCAATGAGCTGGGACTGAGCAACATCACTGGTAGTATAGAACTAAAAACAGCTTGTTGCTTGAAAGAGTTTTACAAGTGTTTCTTTTTATTTCTCTTTCGGCAGAAAATTCTTGTTTCTCTGCTACCCCAAAGGGGAATTTTTTATTCCACTTGCTGCCAACTTGGCTTTTCAACCTCATTTATTGTAGAAACACATTCTATACCTATAATGCACAGAAGAGCCTGTTACAAACATCAGGAGATTCCCTGGTTATCAGTTTTCCTGTTGTGATATTTGCTCACATGAGGTTGGACCTGATAGATTTCCCTGAAGAGAATTTTTAAATTTCCCTGGGAATTTTTAAATAAGAGAATAACAACAGATTTTGTACATCTTTCAACAAATAATCCCAGTACAAATTGGCCAACACCGAAAATTAGAGAAGAGTTTCTTTTTTGCCCCATGACTGACCAAATATTGCCTGGTTTTAGATGTGATCATTCAAATATGGCATAAGGGTAATAGGAGAGAGCTGTATTTCCAAAACACTTGATGTACTGGTAATTAGCTGTATCTAATTCGTTCAGATCTTCTCTTAAGCTCGTGGAGATCTTCCTGTCTCAAAATACCTCCTGCTTTTCCCTTCTATTTCTTAGCAAAAGCTTTTGCTTATGGTGGGACTAATTGCTGTCAGGATGGCATGCAGAGCTTAAAGAATGACAAACACTCAGAGGACACTTTCCTGGACAAAAGAACCCCAATGGGAGTGGATTATGTTCGTAGCAGTGTGATTATTGAGGTAAGAAAATAGGAATTTGCAATAATTCAGATAAAAATGGGCAAATTGTGACAGTTTTTAGGTAACCAAACATGGATAGGTTTATCAGAATCCTCAAATTGATTCGTGGTTTGTTTCCATGGTTGGAAATAATGTAGTGATACTTGTACAGAAAGAGCCTATGTGGTTCTGAGTTTACCTGGTGACTCTTCAATACTGTTCAGGAGAAAAAGGAATGGAAATTTTATTGGATAAACTTACCCTGTTAATCTAAAATGTACTGTGCTGTGAGGTTCTCTGCTGGTGGTTGGCACATGGTGTCATCTCTTTCCTATAAAGGACATAAACAACTGTACAGCAGCAGAATATCATTTCTGTGTTTTCTAAGTAAAACTGAGATCTGTTCCTGCTCATCCAAGCCCTGTGGGTTTATGTGTGGATTTCTGTCTTTCTATAGCCAGAGGGACTGTCTAGAGAATACACCTACAGTGTGTTCTTCTGCCCAAATGGTAAGTTCATGATTTGAATGAGAGATTCAGTTTGTTTGATTCAGTTTTAAATAGAAACATTTGGCTTCCTCTCCTTAAAAAAAAAAAAAAAAATTAAAATTTTTGTGTCCGTTTCTCTGTGATTGATGAGTTATGGTGTGTAGGAAGAATTTCTGAATAAAGAGTCTTTCTAACTGGGCTGGCTAATTATGAATTTGTTCTAACTGCCCAAATGATTTCTGGAAATGGCCATTAAATTCCTTTACTTTATGAAACAGTTTGAGTATTCAGCACTGTGGACAGTAACTGGGACTGTACTATATTTTCAGTTGGTCTTTTAAAATTCAGTTCTGGAATCAGTATGTCCTTTCTGCCAGAGATTTGGGTAGCTCAGAATTGGCTCCAGTAGCTAAACAGAGCTGCTTTTGACTACTAGATTTGAACCGAAAAATCACTTGTAGACTTCATGAGAAATTCAACTGAGCAGTTTGAAGTCTTCTTTATTTGAAGGATGTAAAAATAAAAGATGAGAAGAAACATCCATATTTACTTTCATAGTTTGTTTTAAGAGAAGCTGGAAAAAAACATTACTTAGGAAAGGTGTGTTTGTTTAAATTTAGTAATCAGCAGTGGGTTATTTTTGAAGTCTGTAAGCTCAGCTCTAATTCTTACAACATTCCATTATTTTTCTGGCTAGAGAAAATCCATATATCTACACCTAACAAATATGAGTACCAGTACATGCAGAAACCTGCCCAGATGACCCACTTTGATATTGCTGTGAAAGCCCACAATGATGCTCACCTGGCCTTGTCCTCTGGTCCCCGCGACATGGCAGAGATGACAGAGATTGTTATTGGTGGACATCAAAACAGCAAAACATGGATTTCCGTAAGCAAAATGGGTGAACCTGTGGCCAGCAGGGACACACCTGGGATCCTCTCCTGGGATGAATTCCGCAGCTTCTGGATCAGTTGGAAAAACGGAATTATCCAGGTACTGAATTCTTGTAAGGGTCTCAAAGTCTCTTTTTAAACAGAGTCTGAGCACACAAATGGCAGGTTTTCCTTAGGTTGGTGTAAAAGGTAAAAGATTCTCTCCTGTTGTCTCTTCTGTTTTAATTCTTTAATCAGAACAAATCTGCTCAGAACAAATCAGTTTGGTGTGTCCTCAGGACCTCAGTCTTCAACATTTTTAGTCCTTGAAGGTCAAGCTTGTGGAATTCTCATTAAACTTCCTTGGATTGTTTTGTGGGTGGGAAAGAGAAAGGTATTGATCCATGTGCAATGTTCTCTGATGCGCACATGAGTTAGGGGGTCCAAGGACACCTGGCAGAGTGACTCCAAATGTATGTATGGGCTCTTGGAACTGCCTGGTTTTCTGTCCCTTTCAGGTTGGCCACGGTATTCGGATGCTAAATGAGTCTATTATTGTGGAGTGGACAGTCCCCAAACAGCTTGAGGTGAAGTACGTTGGCTTTTCCACAGGCTGGGGGTCAATGGGAGAGTTTAAAATTTGGAGAAAAGAAGAGACTGATGAAAATCACAATGAAGCATTTACTCTTGGAGTTCCCCACAACATAATTCCAGGATCAGAAAGAGCTACAGCTTCAATCATAGGTATCAATTCTGAGGAGGTATCACTGGGTATCAAATGTGAAGAGATACTCCAGCTGTTACTTGCTTCTGACCAGTGTTTGAGTAATGCACACCTGATAAGATAGACATAGGCATTTACACAGGTTTATGCCGCTTAATTCTAGGACAAATGATTTTTTGGGGGGTTTTTTGTCACTTTTTTGAAACCTGTTTGAGTTGACAGTGATTTAAAGTTGATACTGAGAGCTTTGCAGAGGCACTGTCTGTTAGATAGAGTTCACAGTATTTATTTCATAATCATCATAATCACAAATCGTACTGTGTTCTAAACTCACCTTAATTTGGGAAGTCATGGACAATCCAACTCTGAAATGTGGAATTTCTTTAATCCAACAAAAGATTGAAGGGCTAAGATTTAACATATGAAGGACTTCCCACTTATGATACAGTTTATTTAACCGGTGATATTGGTGTAGTCAGGCGGGGTTTAATCATAATACACCAAAAGTCAAGTCTAACTGCCTAATACTGAACGTATCACCTCTTTCTCAAACAGGAGATGTGATGGGTCCTACTTTGAACAACTTGGACAACCTTCTGCGATTACCCTTTGGCTGTGGGGAGCAGAACATGATCCATTTTGCTCCCAATGTTTTTGTCCTGAAATATCTGCAGAAAACCAAACAACTCAGTCATGAGGTGGAGATTGAAGCTACTGATTACCTTGTTCAAGGTAACTCATTACATTCACAATTTATAAATGGAGAAAAGTTAGAAGAGAGTTTTACTTGTATCCTGTCATGCTTTCTAATCAAGAGTAGCCCAAGTGATGAGGATTCATCATTTCTTGTAGGATAATCTCACAGATTAACAGATTTTGATGGCAAGACATTTTCCCTTGATACATAATCTGTGTTTCCCTTCAATAACTCTTAGTTTGGATGTTTATTGATTTATCTTTTTTATTTTTTTCCTCAGATAGCTGATTTCTATGTTTAAACATCTTAGAAAGCCAAGGAAAACTAATTTTCTTAAAAATCCATACATTTTTTTGCCTTATTTGTGAATTGTCTTTCCATCACTTTAGTCAGGACATGGCTCTTCTCTGGACTTTCTTTTTTTAACACTATTTTCTTAGTAACATTGTACCCAAAATCAAAAGTTAGTATGCAAAATAGTTATCCTAGAGGCATATAATGAGGGATTTTTATCTGTCCTTTCAGTGTCCTGTCCTACCTCACTAAGCAACTCAAAGCAATCTATCTTTTTCTTTGCACTGTTTTTCTCAGCATTTGTTTAAGAAGAGCCACATGCAAAATAGTTTTATAATGAAGTGCAATTTTCAGTAAGAATTCAGAGATCATTAAAAACAAGAATGACCCAAAGGGACAAAGCTCTCTTGTGTATGAGTCAGACAATAGTCATGTGATGAAATCAGAGGTGACAGGATTAGGTGGTTCTCCTCTGAAAATATAAATATAAAATGGAATATGCCAGATATTTCTTGTATTCAGCAGCTAAAGCCCAGTGCTTCTTCCTTTGCCTGGCTCCACTCATTCTACTTGTAATGTTTTGTGCTTGCTGAGAGCAATGAGGCAAAGGGAATTTGTTAATAGTCCAAGTCAGTGTTTCCTTTGCAACATCTTTTGCTTTTGTTTCCTTTTAAGAATCTGCAAACCTTCCAAGTTTTTGGCTCTAAGCTCTGCTTGCTAATTAACCCTGACAGAAGAAATTCTCAAGAGTTTTAAACTCTTCTGTGTTTATTGGAGCCCTGCCAAGTGCAAGGTTTAGATGGAGAAAGTCTGTTTGCTCACTCCAGAAGGCTTTTGTGACTTACCAAGCCAGAAAACTTCTTCGCTTAGTCATCCATGGTGGAAAGTGCTAATACCCAACAATTCCTGTGTGTTTCCTAAACTTTAGAAGTGGCCTGAGCTAAACCAGTCAGCATTTTTTTCTACTTCCCCACAACACAGTTCCAAAAAAGCAGATGAACAGGGGAAAAATGGGAAGGTGAACCTCTCCAGTGAGTCCCAACATCCACGGAGTGTTTGAAAGGGAAGATTTCAGAAGAGCTAGCAAGACATCAAGTCTGCCACTCCCTACCTTGGAAGCAAAGAAGAATAAGTGTAAGAGCAATGAAGCACAACTGAATTCAAAATGAACATTCCAAGAGACAATGATAAGAGAGGTATGAAGACTCAATGTGTCCATTTACACACTGGAAAGGGACACTTAAGAACTATTTAAGCAGGAAGGGCTCAGTAGTAAATTGAACCTGAGGCCTGCAGAGAAGAAAAGGAATCTAATTTAATGTCACACCTATTGTTTGGAGGAAGAAAAAAAATAATACAATTATTTAGGTTTTCTGCCATCTGTCTGTAGCTGTGCCGCAATCCTTGGGCAAAGATGTGGTTAATACAAGAGCATCAATAATCTCTAGGGCTTTGTTCCTCCCATTCAAACTGTTCCACCTACTTTCCCTGTGAGCACTGGAAGCCTATAGAGCAACTGAAAAGTACAAAAGTCATGGGCAGTCCTTACTCAGGGACTGAGGAGCTGCTTCTATCTGGAGAGGTCAACAAGGAAGCTTCACCTCTGGAAATGAAAAACTAGCCCATTCTCATGAAAATATCTTGTGGTGTGGAATAAAACATCTACTGATGTGTTGGAGAAATTAGCAAGCAGTAAATGTCTTTTGACACCATCTTCTTGCAGGTTTGACACGTTTCCTTATCAGAAAGACCCACTCTAAGGGGTTTGATTCCAATGGGTGTTTAAGAGCTTTCTCCAAGTGTGTGTTCTGTGTTCCTCAACTCATATATTCCTGTATTCCTAGAGTGCTTTATTAGGAAGAGCAGTTCATGGTTATAGACAAACAGATTTGAGAAGCAAATTATTTTCCTGGTAGGAAGAGCACTTTGACTATCTTTCTTAATTTTCTGTCTCAGAAGACATTTCAGGAGAGAGTTCTTATCTTCAACTTGTTAATAATGTTGCCTAAAACAAGCCTTAAGACAGTCCTGGTAGCTTGGAAATCTTCAAGGGCGTCAAGATCACAGCTGTTATTGTTATGTTACAGTTACCTTAAGTTGTCCCAAGCAACAGCTTTGGAGAAAAGTCTGAATCCAGCTGTGCTGTTGAAGGAAAACCATTTTCATCTGTATTGTGCATTCAGTAGAGCAGAAGGAGAGTGGCTGTGGACTTAAGGAAAAAATCTTTCTTTTGATACTGCATTTTTTTCAGAAGAGTATCACATTTCTAACATTTCAAGTGTCCAAAAGGCAGGAGCTGCAGTGTCCCAGATATTATCCTGACCGGATTTCTGGATAAGCTGTATGGACACAGAGCTGGCTCTCACTCACAGCAGAACAAGAGGCTGCCTGGGGCAGCAGAATCCCTTACATGAGTACCAGATGCTCTGAGTCTTCATTCACTTGAAATTCTTGTTTTTCTCTGTGTGAGGATTTTGGACTCCCCCAATTCTTTTGTGACTTCCAGGCTACCAGCGCCAGCTGACCTACAAGAGACAAGATGGCTCATACAGTGCTTTTGGGGAGAGAGATTCATCAGGGAGTATGTGGTGAGTTGCTATTTAAAACAGAGTTAGAAAAGTGTTAAGTGTTTGCTAAATGGGAAAAATACACAGTTGGCTGGGAAAGAAGAGGAATTTTCCAGCTTCTATCGTGGTATTGCACACAGTGGAGAATAGAAATAAAACAGGAAAATAGAAATAAATACTCAGTGAGTACAGAATTACTGCTTCAGTGCTGCTGAATGTTCTTACTACCCTAACAGGTGTGTTATAGTTATTTCAGGACTCAGGAGCAGATAAGATAGTCAGATCTACCGATATGCTGTCTTGGTTTAAGCCCAGCTGGAAATTAAGCACCACAGAGCCACTCGTTCAAACACCTTCTCTTTCCCCCCATCCTGGTGGGATGGGAAGGAGAATCAAAGTAAAACTTGTAGGTTGAGATAAGAACAAATTAGTAATCAGAAATAAGGTAAAAATACAGTAATAATGGTAAATTATAATAATATTGACAGTAATAAGGCAAAACACCAAGTGGTGCACAATACAATTGCTCACCACTCACTGATCAATGCCAGACCCTCCCTCCTGAACCCAGATGGGCCCCTCTTTCAGGTAATTCCCCCCAGTTTATACACTGGACATAAAATTCAGGCACAGAAACCCTATTTAAGGTTCCTATTTGGAAGTGGAGTAGCAATTATGGAGTATTTAAGCACCGAATTCCGTCAGGGAATGGAGCTTCACCATTCACCATGTACAGAGAAATGGGCTGTCTCTAGAAGTGGCTGAGGCTTCTACCAGGGTAGGGAAAAAACACCCTACCAAAACCAACTCAAAACCCCCAAAGAATTCTTATCCCGTGTGCTTTATATCCCCTCATGGATGAAATGGGGTGGATTTATGCTCTGAGAATAAGAGCGGGACCTTCAGAGTCAAACAACAGGAGAGCCAGAAATTAAGAAACTAAGGAATCAGCTCATCTCATTATGTGCTCCTGGGGACACCATGGCCTGGGGGGTTTCTGTTACATCACCTCAGTGTTGCTGACTCTGGCTCAGCTATAGTGGATCCTTGTCTTCATTCATTTGCCTGTGCTGTCATCTGGCTTCTCTGTCTGCTTCGTATTTTGGTTTTAACTGATTTACTTCACAAACTCATTGGAGGGGAACCACCACTGCTGCTGCCTCACTGTTTCTGAGATAGTGAACTTTTATCTCAGCTCCGGCATCTCCCAGTCCCTCAATGTCCAATATGGTGACATGGAATTACTTAACACTTGAGAACTCCCCTGCTAGGCCATGTTTGCTACCCTCCCATTCCTCAGGGGCTTGTAAATGGGATGACTCAATCTCTCAGAGCTGGCCAGTGCTCACACTTTTTGTCAGAGGTTTAGAATTCCAAAAACACTTCTGGTGCTTTCTTAAATCTTTATTCTCTATAAAGTCTAACGCAGCCTCAGACTTCAGCAATGGATCTGGATTTCTTATAAGAAATATATTGATTCTTAATTTAAAAATATTGATTCTTGACTTAAAAACTTTAGTAATTTAGGTGGAAGATGAGCACTTATAAAAAAAGAACTATATTTCAGGGTGTGCCACAACTACAACAAATATATCTTTGAGTATTACTTTTCAAGTTAGTTGACCCCTAACCCTGTTCTTATCAAGAAGTTTGGGCAGTGTTCAGGTGCTTTTACAAATGAACTTTCTAACAACAATATTTAATGTTTCCCAACATGATTTTTTTTAATTTGTGCTTTCTAAGAATGTTGGTTCTCCCTTACTGATAGTTTATTCTAAATTTGTTTTCTCAGTAAAGATGATACATTCCTATTTACAGGCTCACGGCTTTTGTCCTCAAGTCCTTTGCTCAGTCTCGTGGGTTTATTTTCATTGACCCAAAAGAACTGACAGCTGCCAAAGACTGGATCATCCAGCACCAGAAAGAAGATGGTTCTTTTCCTGCTATGGGCAGGATACTAAATAAAGACATTCAGGTAAAAACCATACAGGATCCAAATCATGCAACAAGAATGTTTTTGAAGTTATTATCAAAGCATGAAGTGATGCAGTTTCCTTATGCTCAATATGAAATTTGCACTTGAATGGCTGGAAGAAGCAGGAGAATTTCAGTTTAAACAAATCTGTCAGAATGTGCCTGTGTGGTGTCCCCAGAGGAGGGAAAGCAAGATGTCCAGTGTTACAAAACACCTGAGTCCTGTGTGCACTGAGTGAGTCCTCAGGCCACTGCCAGGGACAATCTTGGGTCCAACCAATGTTGGATTGGGTTCCTAAATTTCCTACTCTATGTGCCAACCAAAAGAGATTCTGTGATGCCTCAGCTTCTCTAGTTCTAACATGTTCTCTGTCTTGTTTCAAGACTCTTTTTATCCAGTGTCCTCTTCTCTAATTTTCATCCAGTGGTTTGTGTTGTTTGCCCGTCCAGGGTGGAATCCATGGGAAGATCTCCCTGACAGCTTATGTGGTTGCATCTCTTCTGGAAACAGGTGTCACCTCTGAGGTAACAAAAACTCAGTTAAAACAGCTCTCAGTTTTTCATGTTCTATGAAATTCTCTCTCTTTTTTTAAACTTCACTTTACTGCTGTTTGCTCTCAAAGGTTCTATGATCAGTTGAGTGACAGCATTCAGGTAACAGAGGGTGCTGCAAAGCCTTGAGATTATTCTAAAGTTAAGGAATCTGGTCTGAATTTATTCAAGGTGATCTCCCACCCCCCTACCATCAGCTCATGATTATTCTACCAGAGCAAAACACTTCCCTGCAGCCTCATCCCTCAACCTCTTCCAGAAATTCCTGCAAAAAGTGTTTTCTGCCTTGTAACTTCAAGGTGTGATTTCAGCCTTTGCAGATCCTGGTTGCTTGCCTAGAAAGGCTCAGAAAACCTGGCTTAGTGCTAACAGCAATTTAACTTGGGGATACAGCAAACTCCTGTGGTCTGGCTTGGCTGCTGTGGCCAAAAAGCTACTGCTGTTGGATTACAGTGCCTTTGGAGAGCTGCTCTCCTGCAATATGTGGGATTGAGGGCTTTGCAGACAAGTCCTTTTCTTCCTTGTAGTGAGACAGAACAGGAGCACTACAGAAAAGAGAACAGCTATGTCAGAATGTGCAATTCCACTGCATGATTTTTGAATTAGGAAAAAACCCCCCACAATTTCCAGTACAACTGGTGTTTCAGAAATTCCTTCTTAAAACTCACGGTAAAACAGTGCTCCTGTCCTCTGTATTTTTGCCTGCATGCAGTTTCACTAGGATGGAGATGCTCAGATGAGATCATAGTTAAACATTCCCACTATTTAGGACTGGGAACATGTCTCCTTGAGCAGGCCATGGATCCAGCTCTTCCCTTGCTCTTCAGCAGCCAAGGGAAAGGGGTGGGGTGGGTGAAGGGTGTGGACAGGTAGAACTGCCTGGAAGATGAAAGGAGGAGGATCCTGGAGCATCTCTTGGTGATTTGCACTCAGACAAAAGGATTGTCCATTGAGGCACAACCCTGGGAGTTTGGGGAGATGTTGAAATAGCCAGTGCAAACAGAACTATCCCTTCAGGAACTCTGATAACTTCAGCACTTCTGATGTGGAGCCTGAAGAGAAATCATCCTGCTGTTGCAAGCAGATGCCCCCTAACCCCTTGTTCTTGTTGGAGTGGAAGGCTTTCAACCTTATTAAAAATTCAGAAAATCCTCCAATTCTCCCAGAGGAACTTCCTCCTGCCCTCCAGTGCCCCCCTCTGAGCAGTGATGTGATGCTCTCCCTGGGTTGCAGTGTGGCAAGACAGCCCCAGCATTTTTACTTACTGGAAGTGCATTTTCTGTGGATCTAATGGTTTTCCATGGAGGAGATTTGCAAGTGTTACTAATGATCTTTGCTAGGAAATGAGGAAGGGGAAGGTTAGTGCTACAGGGAAATCAAAGGAAACCAAATTACATCAAGTCCAATTAAATTGTTTCTATAAATTATTAGAGCCACGTTCCTACACGGTGAGGTCATTGAGGGAGTTAATAAAACATGTTTGTTGGCTGCAGGGACCCCTGGGAACCTTGGCCTTTATTGTCCTCTGGCGTCTGCCAGACGCTCCGGAGTGTCAGGAACACAATCAAACCTACAGTGGAGAACTTGCTTCTGCTCTGTTCATCTGCCTTGCAGGGGCATGGAATTTCTTCAGCTTCTGCAGAGAGCAAAATGCATCTTTCCTAGTTCGTTGATGGATTTTTAGTGTTTTTTGGCTTTGTTTTTGGTTTGTTGTTTTTTTTTTTTAAATGGACATGATATAGTGAGTGATAAAGTGATTCTAACTTCTGAGATGTAGAGGCTGGTAACATGTCTGGGCTCTTTTCCCCAAAATACAGGAAGAAAGAACAGCTGTTGACAAAGCAAAGCACTTCTTAGAGTCCAACCTGTACTCAGCAAAAGACCCCTACACCACTGCCCTGACTGCCTATGCCCTGACCCTGCTGCACAGCCCCTCTGCAGCAGTGATGCTGCGCAGGATGAACAGCATGGCCATCACCCAAGGTACTGAGCTCCTGGGCCACCCCAAGCTCTCAGTCCTCCTGCAGGAACAAGCAAATACAGAGTGAATAAGGTTCTTCCTCCAGAGGGTGGTTGGGCACTGAAGAGGCTCCCCAGGGCAGCGGGCACAGCACCAAGGCTGACAGAGCTCAAGGAGTGTTTGGATGATACTCTCAGGCACAGGCTGTGACTCTTGGGGATGGACCTGTGCAGGGCCAGGAGTTGGACTGGATGATCCATGTGAGTCCCTTCCAACTCAGCATATTCCGTGAATGCTGTGTTTGAGTTACTGGAGAGGATGGAGCCTGTGAGATGTTTCCTCACAGCACAGTTTCACTTTGTAACTGGGGAGGGCTGAGACCTCAGTCCCACTGATGCTGAGGGAAGACAAGTGTAGCAGAGGCTCTGCAGTGCCTTTCCTGTCCATGACTGTTTGCCCTGTAACACCTCACATTCCCTGATGGTGTATTGGTGTATTTTAATCCAAAATCCAAGAATTATCTAATTTGTCATGTTGAGTCATTTTTGCAATTCAAAGGGAGCCTCTTGCCCAGGGACTGCTCATCTGACAGGAGGGACAGTGCAGTTCAGGGCAGGGACGGAGTCAATTCTAAAGGGGAATTTAACTGTTCCCACACACAGAGGCTCAGCTGAACTCCTGGTCTGATAACACACATATCCCACCGTCCTCTCTTTCCAGATGGCTTTACACACTGGAGCCTCACAGGAACTACTGTTGCTGATGAAGATACTTTCATGGGATTTAATGATGGACTCTCTCAATCAGGTACTTGTAGTGCAAAGACAGAGACAAAAGAAAGGGCTGCATCACCAGCCCAATGGCTGCATGAATTTTATTGAATTGTTTTTATAATAGAGGGTATTCTGAAATTGTCAGTCAGTCAGGGCAGGGGCCAGAGGAAAGGAGAGCTCACAAAAAGCGGGTAATGTTATGCTGAAAGAACAAATGAGACAGAGCAGGATGTGGCCCAGAGAAGGATGGGCTTTTCAGCCCCAGCTATCTTGCCAGGTTTCACTCCAGTTTTATAAAGACAGAAGAGTGAGAGTCATGTGGGATTCCATCAGGAAGGAATCATTTGAAATGGAAACCTGAGGGAAGTCAAATACATTTAATTTTAGAGCTATTTATCTTTGTGTTTTCAAATGGGCCTAAGGATTGTTCACCAGTCCACTGACGCTTCAGCTGTTTTTCCAGACTTCAGCTGTCAAAGCCACAGCAACTGTTGAATCATGCTGTAATTTTCAAATCACTTAAAGCCACTGACAGTGGATATGATGTAGGTGCACCAGTGTTCAGGAAGGATGTAGCTGGATATGGAATGAAAATCTCGGGACAGGAATACAGTAGGGACGACAGCAAAGTAGAACTGGAGTGGGAGATAAATTCCTTATGGGATACAATCAAGTAGAAAGAAGGTAATCTGTTATGTGAAGGCAAGAACTTGTGTTGGAAGCAAAGATATCTTTGGAAGGTGATGTATCTTGGGTGCAGACATATTTTCCTGTGTTTGCTTCTACAGACTCTTAAAATTATGGTTTTCATTTTTCATTTAATGAATATTCATAGAACTATCTGTAGATCTGCCTAGATTTTCACTTCTGGATGGTATTTTGATATTTTATATTTTTTTTAATCCCCCTCCCTTTCAGTTGTTTCTGCAGAGGTGGAAATGACATCCTATGCCCTTCTGACCTACACACTCCTGGGGGATGTGGCCTCTGCGCTCCCTGTGGTAAAATGGCTTTCACAGCAAAGGAATGCCCTGGGAGGATTCTCATCTACTCAGGTGGGCTGCCTCTGGAAAAAGATAGCTTTGATTCATTATCATTTGATTCAGGAATGCGGAGTTTTCATCTAGAGTCCAGACGGAAATTGTTTGTATTCTGGTAAGAGGAAAAACTTTCCCAGATTGATAATTTGAAAGGAACCCAGACTCGTCCTTGTCCTCACAGATGCCTATGACAGGAAAAGTGAGCAAACCCCTGACATCTGAATTAAGGAAGATTCTGCTACCAGAAGCTGGTGACTGTAGAGCACAGTTGTTTGGAAGTTTACTCCTGTGTTCTTCACTATTCTAATCTCTCCTGCTTCTGATCCCCAGGACACCTGTGTGGCCCTGCAGGCTCTGGCTGAATATGCCATCCTTTCTTATGTTGGAGGAGTCAACCTGACCATTTCCTTGGCTTCTACTAATCTAGACTACCAGGAGACATTTGAGCTCAACAAGATGAATAAAAAAGTCCTCCAGACTGCAGTGGTAGGTGGTTTTGTGTTTGTGTGGCCAAATTTTTAAAGCAATCCATGTGAGCTGAGTTCCAACTGAGGACTTGGATCTGGAATGGTAAAAGCACAAGTTAAACACTGAGATCTGGGGACTTTCTGGGGGTTTATGGTTGGGTTCTAGTATGAAGGAGGCAGCGCTCAAAATTAAAGGCATTTTTCACCCTATTTTCACCCCTGAGGCTTATTTTGTGTGACTGCTTTTTTCTGTCATTGTAAATGCAGGTGGCTGAAAGTCACTTCCCTTCTGCAGTCTCCTTTATAACCATAAAGATATTTGTACAGGATAAAGCTGAATTGACATTAATTTCCATTCTGAGTGCCATGTCTTATCTATGTCTTAACTGTGGATTCTCCCTAGATCCCCAGTATTCCCACAGGGCTGTTTGTGAGTGCCAAAGGTGAAGGCTGCTGTCTGATGCAGGTAAGGCTGCCATGGGGCTGGAGAAAGGATGTGAGCAGATGATCTCTAAACTCAGCCTGCTTGCTACTTGTAACCCCATTTTGCTATGAGAAAGGAGTTACACTTGGAATTTCTCTCAAAGTAATGATGTAGTGTGGTGTTGCTTTAATTTATAGAAGTAAATGTGGTGGTGCTAGCGTGGATCTGGTCTGGTTCAGCTTTACCTCTATAGAACTATGTGGTAAAGCCTCTGCTGCCTCTCTTCCTCCCATTCCCTCTCTCTGAAGAAATCTGGTGTTTATTCTGGTCTTCAGGGAGTATTTGTAGATGCTATGAAACACTGGGGTCTAATAAACTGATCTGTTTTGCTTTTCCCCCTTTCTGCTGCAGATTGACGTCACTTACAATGTACCTGATCCTGTTGCCAAACCAGCTTTCCAGCTCCTGGTTAACCTCAAGGAGCCAAAGTCAGAGCAACATCTCCAGGCTCCCAACCCCCTGAACTCTGGCTCTCCAGATGAGAATCGCTCTGAAGCCTTGCACAGGGAGAGGGCTCTGGGGGATGATGATGACCCAGCATCAGACCAGGACCATCGGGAGTACAAAGTCATACTGGAGACATGCACTAGGTAGGAAACGCCAACCCTGTTCCTCACCAGAACATTTAGTTTCCTGATCAGCATCACCAAATTCTTCCTTGCTGCGCTGTCTGTGTCTCAAACAGGGTAAGAGAACTTTCAGCTACCGTTGTGGGCTGTAGGACAGAGTCATCCCATGATCATTCTTGAACGTTCCCTGCTGGCTTTGAGCATTTTAGTGCCAAGTGTATGTCAAACATAGAGAAGTAAGAAGAAATTTACAAAAGTGGCAACACCTTGGGTTTTTATCACTAAGTTTCATTATTCCCTCTCCAAAACCTGAAGATGACAAATGGAATGTTTGAATGCTTGTATCAACAGGAAAAGAAAAAGTTCTGGATTATTTTCTAGGTCTTCAGTAACAGGCTTCCTTTAGCAGCCTCAAAGAGTGAGGTAAATTCAACTGGTTAACTAATATCTTAATTGTGTCAATAGTTTTATAAATATTATTGATATGACTTTGTTATTTGAGTTCCTTACTCTTCAGTTTTGGATACCAAAAACCCAAGAGGAGATGCTTATTGCCATGGTATGAATTTGGAACCTGGTAAAGGCAAAATGCATGCAGAAATTTGTTAATAAGTTTTCAAAAGCTCATTCCTTGTTTCCTTGTTCCCTATAAAGAAATTTAAAATAATTTTTGAAGATGGCACGAGCCAGAAGTTCCATTTCTAGTTCTCAAAGCACTTTGCAAAGACATTAGTAGTTCTGTCTCATTTTACAGTTTGGGAAACTCAAGTTATTATTATATGAAAAAAAGGTTGGCTATAGACAAACAGCAGCAAGAATCGTTTCTGACCTGAATTCAATCCACTTACATATTTTGCTTAATCATATCAGTACTGCTGCAGGTGTCAGGGAGTGCTGATCTCTCTATAAAATGTTTGGATATTTAAGGAGGTCGTTGGAAATTTGGCCCAGACAGGGAAAACCACAACCAAAGTAAATAAGGAGGGCTTACAGCAGGAGAAACCATTCCCAAGAAATTAGTAACTAATCTGCATATGTGTGACTTGGAGTGTGGCAGGTAGTGGGGGTGCTGCTTCCCTGAAACAGCAGAAATCAAGTGAAGGGTTTGGATGTGATTCATGAAAATGGAAAACTCTGGCTCCCATATCAGTTTATCTCCTTCCTTCCTGCAGAGGCCACACAGTGACTGCAGTCCTGGACACAGTTGCTTCATGCAAAGCTGGGATCTTGTTTTCCGTGTCACAGACTTGCCCCTTGCCCCTCTCGCTGTGTTGTGGCACAGACTTTACCTCCCAATTCCCCAAGCCTGGGAAATCTTTGGCCAGGAATTTTTGGTGTAGTTGAATTTTTCCTCCCTCCACTGAGAACAACCAGTGACGAGCAACTCAATCTCACCATCCAAAAGTTTGCCAGGGCCAGACTGGCTGTAATAACACAATATCACTGTCCCAACCTCTTCTCCCCCTGCCCGAACTTTCAGCTTGTTTTAGGGAAGGGTCAGGCTTATAAAGTCTTGTCATATCAGTGCCTTGAAGATGCTGAGGAGGCTGCCCTGCATCAACGCAACCCCTCTGCTGATATTTCTGAAACTCCTGCCCTGGGAATTGCTGGAGCAAAGGCAGAAATTTGAGAGGAAGCCCGGTGCAAGGAGATGGATTGCTTGGAAAGAAAACAAAAGCAAACGAAATCTTCCTTTCCTCCCCTTCTCTCAGTAATGATGCTCTCAACTCCATCATCATCTTATTTAGGCACATGAAGAGAGGAGTGTCATCTAAGGCTGACAACTGAGATATTATGAGCTGAGGGTGTTCTCAGAGTGTAATGAATTGTTGTCATGCTCAGTGAAGTCATTTGGGTGCTTTTGAGGAGTTAAGGAGAACACAGGAATGTGATATATAACAGAGAAAGGGGAAAATGCAGGCAAAGGGACACTGTGGTTTATTAGGGAGTATGTAGCGTGGAGTTAGGTCATGGAGTTAGGTCAGAATTAAGAAGGGTTAATGTCTGTGGGAGCCTGTCAGGCCTGGAGTTACTCACCCAGAGCCAGCTGGCTCTGTCCCCAGGCCACATCATGCTACTGCAGGCGAAGAGCTGGGGTGGGGTGTTCCAACCTCAACCAGTTCACCCACCCACCCCCGAGGTGGGGGGTCTCCAGAGAGAGGGGCCTCCAGTTTAGAGCTGGCAGATTTGGTCCTGGAAGCTGTGAACTGTGTTTTCTCAGTGCTGGGCATGAGCTAATGAGCCCTCCTGGGTCCACGCTTACGGTGGTGCAGCTGAACAGCAAACAGGTGAAGTGCCAAGGGGGAAGAGCTCAGAGCTGGCTGGGAATGCAGAGAAAAGGAGCGTTGTTCTGGGATTAGCAGGAGCTGGGTTAGGATGTCGACTCTTCTGCCTTGCTGCAAAAATTGAGATTTTGCAATGGTCCAAATAGACTTCTTTCCACCCCTTCCCGTGTGGGGTTTTTTAATGAACTCTTCAATAGTAAGAACTCTGAATTTCAGTGGGTTTTTGGAGGCTTCATTAATAGTATAGAAGATAATATGGGCAATGAATTCTTTAACATCAGTAACTACAGAGTGAGTTTGCTGACTTGTTAGCAAAGATACTTTTCTCAGTGTCAATTAGATGCTGGAGGGAAATGGCCTTCATGAAACTCCAGGGTTGAATGACTCTGCCTGGTGTTGGGAAGTAACATTCCTCTTCCACCACAGTCCATGTATATCTACTTAAAAAAGAACAACAGTTTCTTTTGCTTCAAGGGCTGTTTTCCTTTTACCAAGTACATTTTCTCAGTGATTGACTGAAAAAGAAAGCAAGCAGCCCCACGGGTGACATTTTGCTGCTTTTCTGCTTCCATTTCCCTGGACATCTCCTACATCTCTGTCCCCATGAGTTGGGCATAATTTTGTTGAATAAAAGCAGAAAAGAGGATTTTGTAAAACCAAGTAGTCTGTGCCTTTCCATAAGCACTTCAGAGAAAAGTAGATCCTTTTAATAATTCTTTTTCTTCTGAAATTCATTTCGTTTGTTCTCCATCCTGAGTTGTCCTTGTGTCATTTGTTTTTTCGGCTGCTGAGTTGGTTTTTATTCCTGTTTTTGTTCCCATGGGAAGATGGCTGCACTCTGGATCCTCAAACATGGCTGTCTTGGAAGTGCCCTTGTTCTCAGGTTTTCGGGCAGATATTGAGAGCCTGGAGCAGGTAAGATGCTGGAATGGGAATGCAAAGCATGACCTTGAGCTGGGATATGAGTGGGAGGGATTCCCTTTTGGGGGCAAAAGCCATTTAATGCCAGAGCACCGCTGAAAAGATGGAATTAAAATGAGGGGAAGGCACGAGATTTCACTTGTCAAACCTTATTTCTCTGAAATGAATAACCAGATGTTCTGAGCAGGATGAACAAATGCACCACCAGGGCCAGGGAAGGTTCTCCCTGAGCCAGTGCACAGTAATTAACTGAGATCCCTTGGAAAAGCTGAAGTGCAAATGTGCTCTAACAGGAGCTGTTTATGGCTGCTTAGTGAGCTGTGTTATCTCCAACATCTGGATCCCATTTCTTTGGAGGCTCTATGTCTTGGAATTTTTTGCCTTTTTTTTTTTTTTTTCTCTCCTCTCTGCAAGAATCATGTTTCCTGCAGCCAAGCTGAGGTGGACAGCATGTGCCTTGTGCCCAGCCAGCCCTTTAGGGCAGATGAACTGTAATCTTGAGCTTTGCTTTAGATTCGTGGAAGCACTGCATTCCTTGCATTTTGTGGAACATTACATTCACTGCTGAGGTTTTTATGCAGCAAAGAGTTTTTAAGGACTATTTAACCAAAGAGGTGTAAAATCTCTGCATCCTTGAGAACTGGTAAAGAGCTAAAAAATGTTTTGCTTCCAAAAGATCTCTTCTGTTAATAAGTTTTTCTTCATTATACTGGGGGGGGGAGGGATTTGGGGAAGTAATTTTAAAGTAGAACCATGGTAAAGAATGGGCAGTTTTATTTGACATCCTAATTCAAGAAAAAGTGCCCATGGCTTTGTATTCTCTAGGATTTCGCTTGATCTGGCTAATTTATATTATTATATTATAGATTACATATTATATATATTACTTCTATTATATTTATATTTTCTTGGGGAAAATGAGGCAAATATGTGCCTCTGGAGTGGCTGACAATCCATGTCAGAAGCTGCTGTCATACGGTCTCCTGGGCTGTCACTGAGGCCACAGAAACTTGTGTATTAATCCCTGAGAAGGAATTGGATCCTTTCAGTGTTAGGGACCTGTGCTGGAATATTTCTGTGTTAATCAGATATGAAATTATTCCTGTAAAGAGAAATATCGAAGTTATTTGTATCAGTTCACAAGCTGCATGTTGAGAATTCTGTTTTCAAATGTATGCATGTAAAACACACCAATTTTTATCTGCCTGATGACCTTCTGGGCTTGATATTCTCTCTCACGTGCAACAAACAGTGCAACAAACTGAATATGATTATCAGGTGAGTCAAGGCCACAGGTAGGAGTCTCCAGTATCTCCGTGGTAAGAGAAAGGAGGACAATCAGGTGAAGGGACCTGCAGTGGGTTTGGTTCCTGTTTTCTCTGCTCCTACTGAAGGTGCTGGAGTCATTTGTACTGCTGTCAGATAAGTTCTCTTTATGTAAATAATGGCAGAAAAAACATGGGTAACAACCTGGCTTAAGGCAGAGAGCTCAAAATGGCACAGGAGGAGAACAACAGGATGTCTTTATGGTCTTAAACCTCTGGAATGTCTTATCAGTGGAGGGAAGGAGTTGAAAGAAAGAACATAAAGGGATTTTGATTGCAGAAGAACAGGAAAATTGTTAGGTTAAGGAACAAATCCCTGTACTCATTACAAAAATAGGAGTTCCCATCCTCCAGGCTGTACTGGGCAAGTGTCTACTTCTCTGGGGTCATCAGGGTACTGAGTTAAAGGTTTCTAAGCTGAGGACCTGAGAAGGTCTCACATGTTTATGTATTATTGTGCAGGTTCTGTCCCTTGGGTCCCTAAACACTTTTTCCTTTGCCAGGGCAGCTGTGCTCTGCTCTGAGGTTGTTTACAAGGCTGGGCCAGACACAGGTGTCCCAGAGAAAGACTTGGAAACCAAATGTGCTTATTTTGTTTGTAATTACTACTGAAAGGCTGCTACATGCAGCCCCTCCTGTGCTGTGTCTCCTGGTTTGCACTAACCTCTGTCCAGGGAATGCTGCACATGTTCTCAGCTGCAGAAACACTGAAGATAATTGTAAATATGTGATTAACATTAGGAAGCCGGATTCTGATTCCCCAATGAACTGGCTCTATAATGTTTCAAGACACTTCTGTTTGGGGTAGAAGCCCAGAATGGTTTGGGTTGGAAGAGACCTTAAAGCTCATCCAGTTCCACTCCCTGCCATGGACAGGGACACCTTCCACTAGCCCAGGGTGCTCCAAGCCTCGTCCAGCCTGGCCTTGGACACTTCCAGGGATGGGGCAGCCACAGCTGCTCTGGGCAACCAGTGCCAGGGAAGAAGCACCATGAACACTTTGTTCTGTCCCAGTCCCAAGCCTGGCCTGGGTGGAAGCACACAGAGGGTTAAAACAAGCTGCCTGCTGCTGCACATGAATTATTTTGCCAAAGCTGATCTCTCCAGCACACGAGGCTTTCTCCGGCACTAAGCACATCAGTTGGTTGTGCTTTTCCTTGTGGCATCTTGCCTGAATCTCATGTTTCTGCCTCTGTGGGTAGAAAGGCAACAGTACCAGTGTAGCCCCAACTGTTCAGGTCTCTGGGCATGGAATAACGGGTGGTTTGTTTTCCTTTCTCTTCCTGTCTTAAGGGGAAATGAGCTGATTCTCCTTCTTAACTGGTAAGACTGAGTTCCTGCAGCAGAGAGCTGATCAGTCCTTGCAAAAGCCAGCAGGATGTCAGGGGCTTCGTGCAGTGCATTCTGCTTCAGGGCTTGTGGGACACAAGAAAGCTGGTTCAAAACACAATTTTGGAACTTCGTTGGGCAAAGAACTATGTAGTTGGTGCCTCATTTTGGAGAGAGGATTGAATTCTTGGGAACCAGCCCTGAGGAGCATGGCCTGTTCAGCTCATCAAAAGGAGCTGAAGTGTTGCCCTGATTACAGTGGGCAGTCTATTCCCATAACCAGATCAGAACTGCTTCCTTTGGGGCAGTAGGAGATTTTGCTAAATTCAGAAGAATATTGCACCTTTGAAGGGGAATGTTCTCCTTGAAGAGCTAAATTCCACCTTTCCTATTGCAGAAACGCTTTTGCATCTCTAAAAATGAAATGTGGTGACAAAGCTCGAGCAGATCTATAGGTAGGGAGCAAAGATGAGACATAACCCCACCTGCACAAACACATCTGCTCTGGAGCCAAGCTGGGAGACCTGAGGGTGTTCACCTGGAGAAGAGAAAGCTCCAGGGAGATCTTAGAGCCCCTTCCAGTGTGTAAAGAGAGAGAGAGCTCTCTTCAGGCTGGGAGAGCTGGAGAGGGACTTTGGACAAGGGATGGAGAGACAGGACAAGGGGAATGGCTTCCCACTGCCAGAGGGCAGGGTTAGATGGGAGATTGGGAAGGAATTCTTCCCTGTGAGGGTGGGGAGGCCCTGGCACAGGTTGCCCAGAGCAGCTGGGGCTGCCCCATCCCTGGAAGTGTCCAAGACCAGGTTGGATGGAGCTTGGAGCACCCTGGGCTAGTGGAAGGTATCCCTGCCCATGGCAGGGAGTGGAACTGGATGAGCTTTATGGTCCCTTCCAACCCAAACTATCCTGTTATTCTGTGATTGTTTCATGGCTATCAAATGTGGGCCCAAAATAAAATTCATCCACTGTATTAGTTTCATGCTGTATTTTGGACACCACCTTCAGCAGAGGCAAGTCCCATCATTCCCTGTGCTGTGTTTCCCTGCCATCCCAACCATTCCCTGTCCTGGCTGTGAGGGCCTGGGCTGTAAATCACATTTCCCTGTGCGTGTTTGCCCTCTCAAGGGAGCAGTGTGGGAGCAGCAGCCCCACGTGCAGCCCCAGGGCAGCACTAGTTAATAAAGGCTCTGTGCACACCCAGGGCAGCCCCGGGCTGTGCAGCCACAAATCCTCCTAATAATGCTGGGTGTCGACAGGGTCAGGAGGTCACCCTAGGCTGGTATATATCAAACCTTACCAGAAAAAATGCGACTTTAGCTGAGCTGAGCAGTTCCCAGTGGCGCCAGTCCTTCTGAGCCCTCATAAAAGGACTGTCTGCAGCCATCCACTGCTGAGTAATAACAGCCACTACCAGGCCCCTAAAATTATAAGGACAAATTAAATTGGCCCTTTCCATATTGTGTGGGACTTAAACATATGTTCCTTTGCTTGTTATAGTAATAGCAGGAAGCTTGGGAGCAGGGTTTTACAACTGGGAGCACTCTGCTGAGGGAAGGCACAGTTAAAGCCGATGGTTGCAGGTTTGGGCAGATTTCAGTGGAAATGCTTTTTGCTTCATGTAATTCTAAATAATAATAATAATAATAATAATAATAATAATAATGCTTTGTTCCCCTTTCCACAGAGTTTTTAGTCTAAGGTCTCAAAATAACTTAGGAACACTAAAAGAAATACAAGGGAATATTATCCCTATGTTACAAATGGGATTGTCTGACAGAGGTTAAAGTAATGGGACTGAGAATGAAAATATCTGCTCTGACCCTTACTCAGTTCCCCAAGCTGGGATTAAAACACAAGATTTCTTTTCCACAGACCCTCATCATCCCCAGTTTCTGGATTAGATGCTTTCTACATGGCAGACATGTTCTGAATACAGTTTATTGCAATAGTAATGACTGATCAGGCAGGACAGTCATAATATTGAGATATTAGTATTCCAAATGCAGAAACCACAGGAATAAATTCTGGAAAATTTTAAATAAAGCTTTGTAGATATGGGAAGTACTCTTAGATCATGTTCTGATATTCCTTGGATATGCAGATCATCCCAAGAAATAAAAAACAGAAGAGGTGAGTCTGGAGGCCTGGCTGGTACAACGCAAATCCCAAATCCCTGGGCCTTGGAGGGACAGAAGATGAGGAGCAGAGGCCTGGCCTGACCCCATTCGTCAAAAGGGAGGGGTGCCTGGGGCTCTTTCAAATGGCTGCTCTTTTCAAATGTGAGGATTAATTTTACTGGCAGAAGAATGTTTTGGATTTTTCAGCTGGTGGGAGAAGGGAACCTTTAATACCCAGCGCGATTCCCTGGTGATCTGAAGGAGAGACTTTATTGAGTGTTTTGGGATCTCCGAGGTCTTGCTGGAGCCTTGGTACTGAAAACAATCTGGGAGCTACTCAGGAAGGGGGATAAATTCACCAGGGACCAGGAAGAGCCCTCAGCATTGTGCACTTTGCAAGCAATTCCTCATCAGGTCACAGGGAAGGACACAGATGGCTTTTCCTCAGCTGTGTGACAGCAACTTCAGTCCTCTTTCCATTTCCCTTCTCTTATGGAAACATCCTTTGCCTGCAGAAGAAATCCCTGGGGTTTAATGTCTGATCAGTTTTCTAAGCAGTCTGAAATCTTTCTTATTCTCTTGTTTCTACCTCATTTCTGTAAAATGAGATGAAACTAAACCTGTTATTTTTTTTCCCCAGTTATTGATGAACAAGCAAATTGGATTAAAAAGATATGAAGTGGATGGAAGAAAAGTCCTATTTTATTTTGATGAGGTAATGACTTTGTTTCTTATAAAAGATGACTGAAAGGCAAATAACCAGTGGATAAGGCACAGGTACAGTGTGTTGGTGTTGATGGTCCCTCACAGGTGAGGGTCACCTTTAACTGGCCATTTGCTTGAGCTTCATTTGATGCGTGTGAGTTGGAAATCAAAGCATAATGGAGACAGGTGATTACCTTCAGCCCATAGAGCATTTCTAGGCATATATCACTTAGTTTTTGCCTCAAAATAATCTCACTTTCAGGTACAGCTAGCATTGCTAAAGGCAATTTAATCACACCACAGACCTGAGAGTGGAAGATGAGAGCTCTCTTGGCTTGGTCAGCAGCAGGAAATTGTTAGTTGGTCAACCAGCAGCCTGCTGACAGGAGTGGTGATGGGTGACCAGCTGGAGTGTCAGGTTTGCCGTTGTTGTGTGGCAAATATGTGTTTTAAAGGTCGTGTTTTAATTCATCTTGTTTGGCTCGTATTCATTATCTCTGTCTCTGTACTAAGAATTGGAGGGGCCTTCATGCTCAGCATGCTACATTAGAGCACATGCTGTGTTTATTTGTCTCTCTCTTCACTTAAAGTGCAGGTTTTGAATCTTTTACGTCATTTCACACAGATTCCCAGCCAGTGCATGACCTGTGTCAAGTTCCAGGCTTTCAGAGAGCACATAGTTGGGAAAACAGCTCCTGTTCCTATCAAAGTGTACGATTACTATGAGCCAGGTATGTGCCTGTTTTCCTCTGATTCCTGCCAGCAGTAGAGCTCCAGGCAGGAGGCTCAGCTGTGATTTCTCCTTCTTCCTGACCTGCAGCTTTTGAAGCCACTCGTTTCTACAATGTGAGTGAGAATAGTCCCTTGGCTCGGGAGCTCTGTGATGGCCCAACCTGCAACGAGGTGGAAAGCTCAGCCAGCCAGTGGGTTGGTAAGTTAGACCAAAGCCACACAGATCTTCTGGAAAATGGAACCCAGAGGCATGTAGAACTCAAAATTATGTTTAGAAAAATGTTCTGTTTTGCTATCTGTGTTAGTGGAAGTTTTACAAAGGTTTGTGGGATTCAGCTGTTAAACCTATGGCACCCAAACAGAGCAATGGTGCTCTTCATGCACCGAAGTGACTATGATTTGCTTCAGAGGCAAGCTATAATATCTAGTTCTGGAAGAACCTGCACAAGGAGATGTGTCAGTAAACAAAAAGGTAAAAACTCTTTACCATGCAATTTGGTTTTCTTTCTCTAAAATACCTTGCGATATTGTTCCACAATTAACTGTAGGAAAATCAAACAATTTCATGCATCAGTGAAAGGAATAACTCCCCAAAAACTCTCTGTTCTTCTCTGTGCTCTGTGGCACACAAAATAGTTGCTTTATCCCAAGTCTGGAAGCTGTTGCAATATATGGTTCTTTCAGAAAGGCTTTTTGTAAATTTGTGGTAGAAGTCTTAGGGAATTCAAGATGAAAACTTACATCAATGAGATATTTCCATTCCATCTTCCCCTTTCCCTGTGCTATGCAAAACTACTGCTTTGGCTGGTTTTGTTTGCCTCCCAGGCTTTGTTCACTCTGGGCCTTGCAACAACATTTTTGGCTGCTTGGAGGACGAGTACTTTGAGCAGTGCCTGTGCTCGCGGGACTGTGGCTACGACGGGGAGCCCGTGTGTGGCTCAGACGGACAGATCTACCCCAACCACTGCCAGATGGAAGTGGCATCCTGCAGGAATAACACCAGGATAGAGCAGATGCCCATGTCTCAATGTTCTGCCTGTAGGTTTCATTCAACTCCCCTTTCGTGATCCTGTTGCTGCAAATCCTTATCTAAGCGAGTGATAATTCCATACCTGTGGCAGGAAAAGGAGGAGAATCTAAATCTCCTCTGTATTATTTTGTTACAGAGGATTAAGTTAGCAGAGCAGCTGCTTTTCAGCTTGAAATAACTGGCTTTCCCTTCTCATATTTTACCAATCAGAATGAATTTAAGAGAAAATTACTGATACTGTTTGATCTGAAATAAATAATTCTAGATAAAAATTAAATCCATGAAATGTAATGTTCTGTGGAGATTATGCATGGGCTTTCAAGGTGTGCAGCAGCTCAGGAAACTCACTATACCACCTCTGGAAATGCAAACATTTTCTATAAATGCATTAAGAAATTTTATCACCATTGAGTTTATTTTTCTTTTTATTTGCAGCCAAGAATTTGCCAGAAGAAAGGGAGACACACTCCCACACAGCTGAGCAGCCCAGTGTTCCACAGACTCCAGCAGGTAATACCTTTGCATTTATCCAAGGCCCTTTTCTTTAGCAAGGTCAAAGCTTGTCCTATTCCTGTCTGAAGTATATATGTATGGCTCTCAAACACACTGTAAGTAAAGATGCTGCATTTCTTCATCTTATATAAAAGACAGAATATTCAGAAATCAGGAAATAAATAAAGAGGTCAAGGAAACCATGGATGAGAACTATTCAACAACAGACAGCTCTTCTAGTCCTTTTTCCTTCAGAAAATCTTGCAGGATACCTGCTCAGTTCAGCACATGCAGGATTTAGGTGATCGTTCATCGGAGTAGCAGGTGACTCTCCTATTTTCTCAGCCTTGCGGTGTTTGAACAACACATGCTCTGTGATCTTTTCTTCCACTATTAATCTGGAAAGATCACATTTAAAACCAGACTGGTGTAATATGTTCCAACAAACAACTGGACAGGACCTGACAACAGCCCAAACCATTGCAAGAACCAGGATCCAGGTGGATTAACTTTGTCCCTTCAGTTCTGTGCAAAAGTGGAGCTGGCAGCCTTGATTCTCTCTGAGATGCTGTTTGAAATAAAGGGCCTTAGTGAGCAAAACTGTTAAGGTCAGTAGATAGAGCAGCCAGGAATTTGGCTGCTCATTTTATTTGGTGCTTATGTTCATACACTTTTTCCAAGACTTATGTCGAACTTGCTCATGGCTCACAATAAATCTCATCAAGAAGCAGTGGAGGGTCAATAGAATAGCTTGTTTCATGCCGTTTCTAGTAAATAAACTGGACTAGATTTTTCCTGGCTGCTTTCCGCTCATTAATTTTCCCCTGGCTTCTAACTCTCCTGACAAATCAGTAAAACAAGTTTAATTCTTCAAGAGAAGTCTCCGTGCCTTCTCATGTCCTCCTTGTGCACAAAGCTCAGAGTACACATGCCCAGTGTGAGTCTCCAGCCTGTTCTTTCCCTTCTGAGCAGCAGCTGATAATTTTGCTTATTAAGTGTAAAAACATAGTGAATATTCCATTATTACTGTTTCTATAGGTCATTCAGTCTTAGTGTTTAATGTCTGTCCTGCTTTCCCTCCCTTTTTTTCTGGACTAATTGTGAATATATATGAGATTGCAGGCTGTTGGGATAACTGAGATGAGGGTTTGTTGCCTTTTATTCCATGCACATACCGTGAACTCAGCACAGAAACTCTGCAATCTGAACCCTTTAAAGCAGCATTCCCAAACTGCTCTGTGGGGCGCTGCTGGAATGCAAGGCCATACTAAGTGTTTTGCTGCTGCTCTACAAAATGAGGCTGCAATTACATTATTTTCAAGTAAAAATGTGGTAGTAAAAATATGGTTACCTGGGGAAAAAAATTGTGGAACTTGTGGTAGTCCACGATCTAACAATGTTCAGAACACAAAAATGTTCAGAAAGCACAGACCTCCTGACATTTCCTATAAGTTTTACCTTGCAGTTCTCTCCTCTGGACAATGGGCAGCCACCCACCCCAGAGTCACAGCCCATTTGGTGTGGCATATGTGCTGTGAGAGTACCCTGCCAGTGTCTCAGATTATTTTCTGAAATAATCTGCATTAAAGTGTCTGTCAAAAGAAAATACCCCTCTGGTTTCTGTTCTGAATGGACAGAAGCAGCATTGGCTCAGGAGGATATTTAAAAGCAAAAGGGGAAAATCTGATTTCTGTGTGTGTGGCATTGTCATACAGATTTTAGATGAACAAACCTGAGTGGCATGAGGATGTTTGTCAAAGCACAAGCACTTGGAGCTGGTTTTGTCCTGGGATCTGGGAGTTTTGAGTCTCCTGGCAGGCAGACCCTGGAGCTGTGAGCAGCCATGGCAGAGTGAGCATTCAGAAATAAACCTGAGTAAATCCTGCATCGGGAAAAGGGCCCAGCATGTGATTTTCGTTAATCCCCTGGGCTCCTCTCAGGTCAAGCACACAGGACATGAATCATAGTGTAACAGATGAATGAATCCCTCCCCACACATGGCTCTCGTGGGCTCACTGCTCTGGCAGCACTGGAGCATGAGATTGGTTTAAGTCAGCTCATGTGCTCTGGGCTTCCAGGGAGAGCTCTGATGAGCCATGCCTAAATCTGCAATTTCCTAGAAGGATACAGAACTCCAGGAAGCCAAATCAAGCTTAGGGCAGGTTGGTGAAAAACTGCCTGAGTGTGTTAATCTTCAGGAAATACCACGTTCTTGGAGAAGCACGTGGTGTTTGTATTGTCTGGAATCCTCCTGGCTTTGCCATGAGACTTCTGCAGCTCATCTTGGGCTGATGGATGTTTTCACTGGAGCTCTTGTCTATGTTACCCAGCAGTGGGAATAACGAGCCAGCTGCCACCCAGCAATCAGTGGGAACTGAGTGGGAAATGTGTTGGGGCTCCCTCTGGCACTCACAGACTCAGTGCAGTTCCAAACACACCAGTGGGTTTGGTGGAATAAACCCCAGCTTTGGAGTTAAGCAGTATAGATGGTCCTGAAAAATCCTGTAGCACCCAGCTCTTGTCAGAGTATCTGAAAATGCCTTTCCAAAGTCTGCAGTGAGGGAGAAATGGGCTGAGGTTTCATCTTAAAACTGCAGCCTTTTTTTGTACATATGGATGGATCCTCTTTATATCTGTAGATTCTCTTGACTGAGAGGGAAGTGTGCACGGTGACAGGACTCAGCTGAAACTACTCTTGTCTGAATACCCTTCTTTAGTTGTTCTTTCTCACAGGTGAATTACTGAGTCTCTAAAGGATGAAGCAGGATTTTGATGAGTAGCATGGACCCACCTCTGGCTCTCAGCACTGAAGCTGTGCTGGTGTTCCTTCACAGTCTGTTGCAGTCCTATTTGTTTGGACTGAAAGCCCTTGGAGCAGGAGCTGTCTTACGAACAGGAGTATCAGAATCTCAGTGCCTTTCTGGCTGTGGCTTTCCTGAGATCACTGTCACACTTGTCTACAAAGATTTGAGTGGATTTTAGAGCCTCAAGGATCCTCAGTAACTCTGATATCACCTCTCTTATGAGGTGGTGCTTTGATTGCTTTCATAGATTATTAGCTCTGTTCTGAAACTTCCTAAACCTTCCCTGCCAAAAGCGCTAAATATAGAGCCAATGTACAGCCAGTGATGTTGGAGGACAATATGTTGACATCACACTGATGTGGTTCTGCATGGATTTGTTAGAAAAGCAATATCCAAGTGTGGGCAGCAGTACTGGGGGTATCAGGGAGCCCACTCAGGCTCAGGTCTCTGACCCCCTGCCCTCTCCCCACATGTTATTTGCACAGCTCTGCTCCAGCAGTTTGAAGGGCCGGTAGCTGGGAGAAAATTCTACATGGAATTATGATACTTTTATTTGGTGCTGGTGTTACTTTTCAAAAAATTAAACACGATCAACTGGACCAGCTCCTACCAGGAACACCAGTGTGAGCTCTGCTTCCAGGTGGAGTCATCCCCAGCTCTCCTTACTGGCCAGTGTTATCCCTGGGGTTACACTGCTCTTTCAGGATTGATTGAACTGGCAAGGGGCCACTTTTCCCTTCACCCCATCGCTGCTCAGCAAACATTGGCTTCGGCACAAACATTTGGGGATGGGGGGAGTGGTTTGTGTGCAGCAGGAAACGCTGGCCTTTCCTCTTTGCCTTGACTCCAGGGCTGAATTCCTGAGAAGAGTGAGACCTGTAATGTTAATTCCATCCCTGCTGGACAGCAATCATCCATTCATACAACCATCTCATGATCTGGCAGGTTCCCATATGGAGAAGGCCAGGAAGGAGTGAACACAGAGACTGACTCTGCTGTTGCTTTGGGCCGAGCCTGTTGCTGGGAGGATGTGGGAGGCAACAGGGAAGATCCTTCAGATATTTTATTCCTAGAGAACAAACATTTTCAAAGGCCTTGATGAGTATTCTCCTAAAATAAAGCCAACTTTGTGGGGGTGGGGGACTTTTCCTCCCTGCAGTAACTCTGCTCCAGTGGTTGCTTTGGTTGGGATTAGAGTACACAGACAGCAAACAGGAAGGATGGGCAGCTGAACTGGCTCAAGGAACAGTTTAGAAAACACGGACCTACTGATGTTCCTATAAGTTTTGTCTTGCAGTTCTGCCCTCTGGACAGTGGGCAGCCACCCACCCCAGAGGCACAGCCCGTTTTGTGTGGGATCTGTGCTGTGAGAGTGCCCTGCCAGTGTCTCAGGATGGACTGATAGTGCATTTGTCTTACTGTGTACAACCCTCAGGGTGACTGGTCCAAACTTCAGCACCTCGGTGAATTCCATACTAGAAAAGGAGACTTTCCCCTCCCTTTTTTTCCTCCTTTCCCCCTCTTTTTCCCTTATTTCCCCCCTTTTCCCCCCTCTTTCCCTCCCTTTATCCCTTCCTTCCCTCCCTTTTCCTCATTTTCCCCCTTTTCCTCATTCCCCCCTTTTTTTCTCCTTCCCCCTTCTTTTTTTCTCCTTCCCACTTCTTGTTTTCCTCCTTCCCCTCTTTTCCCTTTTTTTCTTTCCCCTTTTCCCACTTTTACTCCCTTTTTTTTTCCACTGCCCAGGTCTTATGGTCTTACACCGGGAAGCTGAAAAATCCAGTTTTGTAGCAGCTCTTCTCCTGGGCTGTGAGTTCAAGCAAACCCATGCAGGTCCAGTGACACGTGGCCTCACCCCTTCCTTCTCCTGTCATTCTCCTTCTCTGTGATGCAAAATGTGATGCAGAAATGCAGTTCCTTTGGCTAAACTTGGACTCTGGTTCCCTCCACAGCTGAGGAAGGGCCCCCTCTTCACACAGACCTGTCCTACTACTCCTATGAGTACGACCCTGACCCCTTTGCTGCAGAACCCGATGTGTTTGAGATGGAGGCAGAGCTGACAACAGGGCGCACCTTCAGGGAAGGGGATGGGATCCAGGGAGAGGTGACCATGGCAGAATGGTGAGCCCAGGGTGAGTCATAAATCTTCTTCGAGACTCAACCTCTCATGTCCTGGGTCAGATGTGTTTACTTCCTCAAAAGGGGCATTTTTACACTTCCCTCTTTAGCAAGGAATCCCTGGGAATGGGATCTTGAAAGGCTTTGTGGCTCCATCCCCAGCAGAACAATCTCTGAAGCTTTTCCCTACCCAACTCTGGCGATGTCTCCCCAAGACACATAACTTGTCTTCACTGTGTTCTCTTTTCAACAGAAATCTACAATTTAAACCAAGAGAAGAGGCTCAGAATCAACTCCTGTATGAGTTTGTTCCTCCAGACGACCTGCTGCAGAACACAAACTGAATGATGAAATGATGACTACTTCCTGATGCCCTCAGAACTGTTGGCTTTGCTGCCCCACGGGGTGGATCTGGAGCTCTGAGGGGGACACTCAGCATGATTTTTCTGTTGATTTTCCTGCCTTTTGTGCATTCTCCTTGGAGCCCTTCCAATGATGGGAGACCAATATGCTGTGTCCTCTAGGTGAGAAAAATAGGGGCTGGAATTCAAACCTATAGAGCATTTCCAAGTGTTTTCTCTGCTATCAGGATATACTGCAAGTGCCATTTCCTAGATACATTTAGAAGCTAAGTCCATGCCTTGTGCTTAGCTGAACTGCTGTTTGAGGAAAGATGGCTGAGAAGTTTTTGCTCAAATTATAATAATAAAAATCAGTGTGTTTTGCTAATTATGACATAGCAAGAGGCTAATTATCTTCCCCAGCCCGTAAGTCTGCTGCACCCACAAGAGAGGCTCCATGTTCAGAGAAGCTGGTGGGAGGTACATTTTACCAGAGAAAACTGGAATCCAGTGCCAGGGCTGAAAGGCTTTGTCCCTGCCTTCTGTCTGCAGGCCTCAGGTGGGAGTTTTCCAGCTCCAGCAGTGACAAGGATTAGGTGGGGGAACCCTCTTTGTGTTGCACTATGTGCTGATAGGGGCTGCTTGCAGCCTTCTCAGCCCTTTCCTCCTCAAACCTTGGCATGAAAATGAAGCTGACCGAGGCACAGTCCTTTTAAATGTTTGCCTGACTTCACTAATCCCTTTTATTCTGCTCTCACTGGGATCCAGCACAATGGTTGTTCTGCTCATGGTACTCTCTGCCCAGCCCAGGATCTGCTGGCCAGTACCAATCCCTGGGGTCACAAGCTGGACTCCCTTAGTCTGACCTGCCCCAAGCAACGTGGCAAAACTAAAAACAAAAGCTTTGTGTTTCCAAAAGTGTAGGAGGCCAAGATTTTTTAGTTTCCCTTCCTGCCTGGAGAAGCATTGTTCTCCTTGGAAGAGTTACATGCAATTGCCTTTTGCAAAATAGTGTTAATATTTTATCTTACCACTTCTATTGTTACCGGGACCCAGAGCAGGGTGGAAACTGCTTTTGAGGGTGTTTATTGGTGAATGGAAACAGAAAAAAACCCAGCTCCATTCATTTTTAGGGCTTGTTTACGCAGGAACCATGACAAGACTATATCCCAGTATAGACATTCCATTCCAGAATAAAGGCAAGTTTATTCCAGAAAAATGTCCACATGGGGACAGACCAGGAGGTATCCCAGAGGTTGGGCATGGGTAGTTTCCAGTCTTTTTTGTTTGGGACCAGACATTTGCAGAATGTAGTTGACATGATAAAGGTCTGGGTCTTGAAGTTCCCAGAAATTTCAGAGCTGCTTTGTTGGCAAGTTTTTTCATGGCTGCTCCCAGCTCTCCTCACAGGATCTTGGCATGGCTGCTGCTCTGGGTGCCCACTGCTGCCCTGCTGAGGGGTTTGCCATGTGTCCTGGGTATGCGGGGGGGGGAGATCTGTCCTCCCTGTGTCTGCACAGCACAGTGGAAGCACTGGTGGCTGCATTCCTGCCTGGCAGGTAAATAAAGACCTTCAAACTAAATTCCATCTCCTGTAAGCAGCTGGCCTGGCTAGACACTGGTTATTGTGTACACACATAGGGCTGAGTCAATATTTATCCCCTGGGTAAATAACAGACCTACTGTGAGCTGCAACAGGATTTTTTTTTCCCTTTTCTAAATCTCAAAGCCGCACAATACAAACCCTGCTCTTTGCTGGTTCAGGCTTCAGCTGTTTGGTGCTGTGAGTGTGGGAGAATGAGACAGTCACCCTGATAATGTCTGTGATTGGCTTCCCCTAAAAGTGGGACCTATGCTCTGGATTCTTCAGTCTCCTGTCCTCAGTCACTTTCTGGCTGGACTTTCCTGCTCTCATCCATTGTGCATCTTTGTATATCCATTGAGAGATATTTGAAATAATTTTCCATTGCTTGGTCCTCTCATAGGTCCTTGGGCAGTCAGACATCCCCCTTGGGGATGAGGAGGTGAAGGTGGGGAGTTTCAGCAAGTATTAAACCTGACTTTCTTCACTTTCCTCAGGCTCTGGTACATGCAATGTCCTAATTCCAGATTCAGACACCTCCTTGTTTCTGCCAGGTAAATAATTCCAGCTGGTGGTGCCAGCCCATCAATCATAGCCCTGCCTGAGGGATCTGTGTGTGCCTGTGCACTCACCTGCTAGAGGCAGAGGAGTCTTGCTTCTGTTTTGCAATTCAAAGTTAAGCCTGAGAGACCTGGGCCCTCAGAAGGCAAAGGCGGAGCAGCCTTAGAGCCAGACAGAGCAGTTCAGTGTGTGGGAGGTGATGGGACAGGATTTCTGGATCCTGACCTCATCTCCAGTGCTTCTCCCCACCTTTGGCACTTTCAGGGCAAGCACATATGCTTTTGGCAGCCTCAGCCTCCCCCGACTCTTGCCACACCAAACCAGTTCCTTTCTGTACTGAAAAAAAAGTCATTTTATTTAAGGAATTGCATAAAGGAACCTGCACTTACACCATTGTAGTTACCTTTCCCCTCTTCACAGGAGTAAAGGAGCAGGTCTCTGCTCTCTTCTTCTCCACCCTAGTTCATGGTCCCTCTGTCCAGAGCTTTCCCCTGTCCCACATTTGCTGTTCATGTTTCTTGTCATCATCATTAATTCTTATCTAGGAAAAAATAATTCTAGATTATTTTTTCTCCATTCTTCAACATCTTACTTGGAATACAGACACTCTTTAGGCCTGGGGCCCTGAGAACCACTGGAGACACAGCACAGCTGTATCAGACTCCAAACTGTTCACAGGCTTTGGTCCAGTTCTCCCTCTGGAGCTAATCAGTCACACTCCTGTCCCTGAGAGCACAAGGACATCCCAGCACTGAGAACTCAGGCCCCCACTTTGTGCACATCAGCCAGTCATAGTTTGGAGTGAAGGATTGATTTTGTTTCTTTTTTTCACCAAGAAGACCAACTGGGTGCTGGGAAGCCAAAGCCAGCAAGGCCAGCAGGTTGTTTCTGCCTCAAAAACAAATTTGCCTCCCTCTGTCAGAGAGATGTTTCTCCTTTCCTTTCCCTGATGGTCCCTCACTGCAAAAGGAGAAAAGTGCCAGTGGGTTTGTAAGACACAGAAAAAGCTTCTTCCATTGAGTTACTGAATAGCTGCAGCAATGCTAGTTATCAGTGATTGATGCTTCCAGTCCTTTCAAGGAGATTAATATTTATATATTTGTAACTGTACATTATGCAGAGTAATCATTACCATGGTATTTATTTTAAAGCAATGGTTCCCTTGTTCTTTCTTGTCCTAGTGTTTTGGTCTTGCCTCTGTTCCTCCTTCCTAATAAGCCTCAGTAGAAAACAAATACCAGAAAAATGTTCAGCTTGCTTGGAGAACATCATTAACATACCAGCACTTGCTTTGCTGACTGTTGCCATTTAATGCACAATAACCTGGTTTTCATTATTGTGAATAGAGCAACTATTTAGAAAAACCTCAGCTTGGGTTGGGTTTGTGGTTTTTTCAATACCTGCTGTTTCTGAGTCCCCACAGCCCTGGATGCCCCAGGGCTCCAGGTCAGCACCTGGTGCATCCCCTGCACCCAGAGACTGGCTCTAGCCTTTCACCTGCCCTTTGCCCCTCCCCCTCCCCTCCCCTCAGGTACATGCAAGCAGTTCTCTGACCATTTTTGTTTTGTTCACACAAATCTTAGCAAGTCTGAGTCCAGAAAAGTGTTTGTTTTAGATTCTGATAAATATTTTATTAAAAACTTATTTTAAGACAATCTTGTCTGCTTCTTTTTATTCACGCTGTCAAGTCTGTACCAGGAAAACCAAAAAATTCAGGGACTTTAAGGAGGATTATTGTTCATTTTCTACCTTGCTTCTTACTGGCCCTATGCCCCAGTTGTGTCTGAGAGATGAGCCTGTTGCAGTTTGATAAATATGGTGAATTTGCAACAGATTCCAATAAGCAACAAGCCTGAGCATCTCTTTCAGCTTTTGGTTGTGGGTGACATTACACAAAAGACGTATGGAGTCCTAGAGCAAGAGTTTGCTCAATTCCTACTTTAATATTGCCCTTCCAGAGACATAATTTTAAAAAAAAATCCATTAATACAATCTTTGCCCCAAAGAAATGATGGATGTCAAGGGTCATTTGCAAAAACAGGGATGAGTGAATGGGATTTCTGCACTTGTTACCAACAATGAGCTGACATTACTGTGGGGTTGCTTATGAATCAAGCCAAGAATGTCTTTCCTAGAAAAGCCAGTGCTCTACATTCTCTTAACTGTTTCAGTCCAGGAGAGTATCTTTTGAAACTTTTGAATCTTTTGAAATTTAGAAATTTGGTTTTGCAATGCCTGGTCTTTTTCAGTTTTAGGTGAAGGGAATATGTGTTTAAGGAGCAGGAGCAGAGCTAGAAGGCAGAGAGCAATCAGCTGGCAGGGTCAGAAGAAGCAACCCCGGGTGTATCAGCAAGAATATCCCTGGTGATATCTGACCAGGTGAGAGCTGCAGTGTCCCAGTAGTTGATGTATGAGTCCAGCACTAAGCATCTCACACCACAAAGAATCCCACAGCCCAGGTTTATTCACTCTTTGCTGTGCAGACAGGAAAAAGGACTTGGCTCCTGGATGAAACTTGTGGAATTCCAGTGTTGTCTTCATCTTTATCCCCACTGTGTGTTGGGAGTGCCCTGGGAGCGGGAGCTGGGTTGGGGGCTTTACACCAGGGAGTGTTTGGAACGGGGGAGTGTTTCCTTGGAGAACTTGGAGGTCTTCAGGAAAGTGCTGTTTTGCTTGCTACTCCTGAAGAACCTTTTCCTGACCTTATCCCTGAAGTCTTCTGACACATAGTAGTAGACAAAGGGGTCAGCACAGCTATTGCACGTGCTGATGGCCAGGCTCACCATGTAGCTGATGTAGAGCTTCCCGTACAGCCTGGAGCAGTAGCTGGAGTAGTGACCCAAGAGCAGAACGTTGCTGGGAGTGTAGAAGGCCACGAGGGTGAACACCACGAGCGCCGTGAGCTTCATGGGGTAGGAGTAGCGCTTCCCCCCGTGCAGGAGGACGCGCAGCACGGAGCAGTAGCTGAACAGCACCACCAGCAGCGGCAGCAGGAAGGCGCAGGCGATCAGGCACACGAAGTAGTAGAAATAATACCCGTCATCCTCATGCCTGGGCAGGACGTCGTGGCAGAGGGTGAGGTCTGCCCCGAGCAGGGGGTAGGACTGCTGCTGCAGGGCCAGGGGCAGGGTGAGCACGGCCGAGCAGAACCAGACAGTGAGACAGGTCCAAGCGGCGAAGGCAGGGGTGCGGAAGGCACGGGAAGAGAAGGGATGGACCACAGCCAAGTAGCGGTCCACGCTGATGCAGGTGAGCAGCAGCACTGAGCAGTACATGTTCCCGTAGAACAGAGCCGTGGTGAGCCGGCACAACCCTTCCCCGAAGGGCCAGTCATTCCCCAGGAAATAGTAGGAAATCTTGAAGGGCAACACCAACACGAGCAGTAGGTCTGCAGCAGCCAGGTTCATCAGGAACACGGTGGAGGTGAGCCTCTCTGCCCTGGTGGCCAGGATGCACAGGGCTAGCCCGTTGGAGGGCAGCCCCACCAGGAACACGAGGGTGTAGAGGGCAGGGATGAGGCGCACAGTGAGGGCGCTGCCCAGCTGGGAGCGTGTGGCCTCGGGGATCAGCAGGTATGTGATGTTGTTCACGGTGGCCTTGTCCCCAGGGATGGCTCGGGGACACGGGGTGGTCTCTAGAGTCTTGTCCTGGTCGTTGGTGCTGTTCTGAGAGTAATCTGAGAGACAAGGCAGCCTGTTATTCACTCATCCCCAGTGTTCACCCCAAAGGCTGCTCTTTGCCATTTCTGTTGGGACCCCTGGAACTGGCAGTACTCTGGAAAGACTGGTGTGTGGTGGGCAGAAAAACTTGGCTGACAGACAGAGTCACCTCAGCAACCTCTCGGAGAATGGACCCAATTCCTTTGCCATGTGGTTTCCCACAGCTCACAAGTGACTGTGGTGCTGTACAACCATCAGCAGGCCTGGGAGACCAGAGAGCAACTCCTCTGTCTGGCTTTCACAAGAATCTGAAAGTCTGGAGCCATTCCAGTGTAAAGTCATTACTGTGGGAGTCTAAATTTGGCTTTCAAGTGCTCTGTTTTACTGCTCTGTTTTTTCTTTCTAGTTTCTTCCACCCCAGCTTCCTTCTCTGCCATATCACCTCTGTCACCTCCTGTCACCTCCTGCTTCAGCTAGAGCCTGCACAAAGCTCAATCAGAGTGTGCTGCCACGTAAACTCATTAAAAAATAAGTTTTCAGGGATCTTATAAAGGTACCAAACACCCAGTACTTCAACAAACAGCAATTTTTCAGCCAGAGACACACACTCACCATCGTAGTCCTGAGAGGCCACACGGAGTCCCCAGAAGGCACAGCACAGTAGGAGCCTGTGAGACATCCACCCATTCCCAAGGTTCCCCATCCTGGTGCAGGATCCAGTGCCCCACTGCAGTGTCAGAGCTGTATGGGAATTGTAACACCAGTGACCCTGCTTACGCATTTCCTTTGGTTAGTCCTTAACTCACGGAAGCAAGAGGCAGATCCCAGAATGATGAGGCTTTGGGGGCTGTCAGAGCCTGTGCTGCCCAAGCAGACACAAGCCCAGTGTCAGAGGGGCACTGGGAGGGGCATAAGAATCTAGATCTGAAGTGTACCAGGGCTGTACTTCATCATCAGAGCTCGATGATGCCTCGAGTGACTCACTTGGGTCTCCTTCCTGCTCCGGGATATTCTTGGAAAGCATCCTTCCCCCACAGAGACCCAAGTGGCTCTGGGGGAGATCCAGATCTTTTCCCATGTGCTAGTTCACAGTGTTCTCTAGTCTCACAGACAGGAAGATATCAGAGCTGAGGATCAGACAGACCTCCCCAGCTCCCAGGGATTATATGGGGGTCTTGCAGACTCGTGGTCTGGCAGTTGAAGGTTTTTAGTGTCAGCCTTGCAGCCTCCAGACCAGGCTCAGCCCTTCAGAGGTCTGCTCCTTTATTTCTGCTCCTGCTCCCTGACTAAACAGGGGATGAAGCTCCTGCACCTTCTCAATTTTACTGCAGAGGGTGATTAAAAGTCTTCTGGGTTGGAGCTATTTGTACTTGAAAGAACCAGCAGGAGCACCATGCCATACCAAAGGCAAGTGGCAAAGTGAGGGAGACACTTGTGCTTCCTCTGATAAACCTGAACAGGGAGAGCAGCTCCATCCAGCAGGAAAGGGGCCTCAGAAGGGCTCAGGAAATCCCTGCAGTTGGATAGATAATGGTGAGTTCCAGTCACTCTTGCCCCAGAAAACCATGTTTCCCAAAGCTGTGTAGTTCCACCTGGAGTACTGAGCTCTCTCCCTGGGTTTGGAGCTCGGAGCAGCATATGGAGCTGCCACAGACCTGCTGGTTGTACCCAGAGGACAACTCAGATAATGCTGGAAGAGGCACTGGCAGATGTTACCTGAGCCTTTAAGATCCTTTGCTGCCCGGTCCCCCTTCTCTAACCCCTTGAGCAAGTCCCTTCTGTGCTCTGCCCTGCACAGCAGCACTGGGAAGCTTCCAAATCCTCTCTCATCTCCTTCGTTGGAGCCCAGTGTGGTCAGCAAGCGGATGGGCCAATGGGACAGTGTCTCATGGATGGAGAGGGTGCTGGTTTTTAGGTTCTTGCTCTTCAGTCCTTGCCTGGCTCTGCAAGGGAGGAAGGAAAGGAGCTGGAGCCCAGCAGTAGGAACTGTAAATTTGGCAACCTGAGGAGCAGCTCATTTCTTTCTCCTCAGCTTATGAATGGCCTCTTCTTTAAAGGTTGCAAATCTGAGCCTGGCTGATGTTCGATGAGATTCTTCTATTCCAAGGAGAAAATGATCCTATTTCCTTTGCTTTCACCATATTCCCACATCCTTGTGCCGAGCGTGTCGAGAGGTGGAGTTCCACTGGCAGGGAGAGGGAAGATACAATGTTAGATGTTTTGCTTTTGTGATTCTCTCAGGATTTATGAACCCTTACAGAATGACTCATGTGGCCACATATTTTCCATGCCTCAGCCAGGATCCTTTCCATGCTCTGTATGCAAAAAATTATCCATAATCAGGTTCAGATAGTGTGCAAATCACAGCCTTGCTTCCTATAGTCAGGTCTCTGGAGTGGAGCACAGAGAGGTTACTCATCACTGTATCCTTCATTTTTCAGATGCTGTGTGATCTTTAGTGACTGCCTTAGATGCAGAACAGCTTGCTTGAAACTTCCAGTGCCAGAGGTTTGTCACGGCTTGTTAACATCTCTTTAAGTCGTGTGATCCTTGCCCTGCGGGGTAACAATTTGGTTTTCAAGTAATTCGTTGTGCAATAGATCATCTCCTGGGAGCTGACTATTTTTTATTCCACGGCTCTGAACCCAAAAGATGTAATGCTGGAATACAGGCTGGGGATTTGAAAGTTCAGAGGGAGGGTAGGAATACCACCTGGCCTGTCCCATTTATCTTTAAGGCTTGTAAGAGCAAACTTTGGTAGGGAAATGATGGGACTCTGTTCCAGCAGCTCCAGTGGGTTCCTGAGCTAAAGCAGCAGGTGAGAGGACAGAAATCTCAGGGCAGGGAGTACCTGCCCCAGGCTGAGCTTGGGTTTGAAATGGAGACATGAGAGGCAACAGCTCTGACTTGACACCAGCAACACAAGGCATTTCCACCCTCACATTTTCCATGGATGTGGAGCTGGCCCTGCCAGTCCCACCACTTGTTATGCAGCATCTGAGCCCTCAGAGCCACAGGGCACAGAAACACCCACTGATTGCTGGAATAGAAATGCTGGTCCCCTGGTCCAGGCTCCCCCATCCCAGAGATGTCTCTGCAGGCTCTGGCAAGTGCAAGATGCCTTCACTCCCTGGACACTCTTCCTGACTTTTCTAGCACACCAGTTCCTCTCCTTCTCACTCTGTCAGGTCTCTGCCATCACCCTGAGACTCTCCATGGAGCCAGGGAATCTCCCTGCCTCTCTCTTCTGCTTGTCCCAGCTTTCCTATTCCACTGGGATCCCACCCAATCTTTTCCCTTGGTTATTCCACACATTCTCCTCACCACTTGTCAGCTTTACACTGCTGTAAGTTTTGAGGAGACTAAGTTTTTTCAGAACTATTCTTCTACTTGCTCACAGTTTTCACTTCACAGTGTACATATGAAGACATTTTTCCAGGATTATTTGAAGCTTATTAACATCAGTGCAACCCACTGGATGTTCTGGAATTGCTTCTTGTGGTTCTTTCTTAGCAAGATAATGACACTGGTGTAGGAGCTGACATACACATCATCATCCCTTGTCAACACCAGGTCTCAGATGAGTCTCTTTGGATTCATTCTTTAGCACAGGTCTGGTTTAGAATTGCTAGACTCTAATTTAGTCTTTAAATTGGTAGACCATACCCTTAGTTTCATTAAGGTTGAGTTGGTTCTAATCCAGAGGAATGGCTAAAACTCAAGGAAAAACTCAACTCATGTTTTCACACACAGTTCTAGACTCTCTCACGGATTCAGAGCCCCGACTCTCTGGTGCGTCACTGATACGGAAATGTTAAAAAAGTCCTGAAATATTAAATACTGAACTCAGGTACTCCCTTTAGCAATTCTGAAATCAATTGCAAAAACCATTTATTCTTATCCCATCCTGCAACCCTATTTTTAAGCTGTTTGTCAGTGCCAAATCTGTCCTTGTTGAGACTTCCAACTGCTCTTGGGTGATGTCACATCCGGCCACCCCTACCCTCAAGCACAGGGAATGTCCTCTTTGTGAGAAGGCCAAGATCTCTGTGAGAACACTTGTGTAAAGCGGGCTATGTCCTCTGAGACCCCACCACCATCCTTTTAATCAAATTATTCTGTGCAATTTATGCATCAGAGGGTTGTTATTGGGAGAACAACAGTTTGTTTCCCTGTGAGGCTGCACAGAAAGCAGAGCTGCCTTTTGTTATGGCAACGGAAGTGTTGGGGATGATGTAAAGGAAACTCCTATCGGCTCTGGGTCACATAGGCTTAATTTGCAAAAATCTACTCATTCATTTGTTGTGCAGAGCTCACAGGGAACATAGTTAAACATCTAATTACCCAGGAATTTGGGGAGGTTGAGGGAAAGGCGGGTAGAGGGTTATTTTCACAGATGCAGTTCTGTTGCCTTAACCTGTAGCAGATGTTCTTATGGGTTTCAGAACTGGGATCAGGCACTTTTTCTGACGGTTTGTTGTGTTGAGTGTGTGAGTTCCTGGGGGCCAGGCCTGGGCCAGTTTTGTGACTCAGCTCTGTGACAAAGGTGTTGCTGTAAATAAACCAAGCTGCAAGATGCTGCTGTCTGGCAGGACACAAATAACCTGAGCGGGAAGGGACTCACAAGGATCATCCAGTCCAACCCCTGTCCCTGCCCAGGACACTCCAACAATCCCACCCTGTCCCTCAGAGCATTGTCCAAATGTTCCTTGAGCTCTGGCAGCCTTGGGGTCATGACCACTGCCCTGGAGAGCCTGTTCAGTGTCTGACCACCCTCTGGGAAAAGAACCTTTCCCTAATATCCGTCCCAAGCCCCCTGACACAGCTCCATGCTGTTCCAATCTTTTCTTTTGAAACCTCTCTCTGTGCGGAGCAACTGTGCCACCCCATGGACTCCCCACTCCCCTCCAGCCGTAGGCCTGGGTTCCAAGAGAGATTCTGGCAGTACGGATGTGGGATCCTGTGTGGGAGCTCCACTGGAGGCTACTTGCAGGAAACATACTTCCCTTTCTTCTTAGCAAGTGCTCTGCTCACACCCTCACTGAACACTGGCTGCCCCGCTAGAAACAAGCTGACACACAGACACATCAGCACATCCTACACTCTGCTCGGGAACTGCTGGAAGAGAAGTTCATCCACCTTTTCAATTGCATTTTTCTACCATTTAAAATCCAGCTTCAGGTACAAGACAATCAATTCTAGGGATTGTCAGAAAGTTTAAATTAACAGGAAAGAAATTTAAACCAGCGAGAGCTGCAAACTTTTAAAATCATTATTTTATTTTACTTGAATGTGCAAATAAATATAAAAAAAACTACATTCAAGGAGCTGGCAGAGCAATTACGAGCCCAAAAGCAAAGATCCTTCAAACAAATGGAAGAACAAACTCTTGACTCAAGGTCGTGCAGATACACGGCGGTCGAGCTGAAACCCCCAGACACGAACAAGCCCCTCTCAAACCCCGCCTGTTATTCCCTTCCCATCCTTGCTACTCTCGGCTTTGAGACAATATCACTGCAAAGGGCAAAAGTCTTGCTTAAATTAAGTTTTACAAAATAAGGATGCTTAAAAATACCTGAAGTACACTTAAAATGGGGTGATGGATCAGGACAGTGCACAGGGGTGTTTCCCACCTCAGTACACCTGGAATCAAATGCATTTTAAGCCACAAGTTTCAACCTATTTTCCAGTAAGTAGTTTTTCTGTATCATAAAACCATAAAATTTGGCACAGTTGTCATCTCCACTGGGAGTCAGCAGAGAGGTGAGGACTGAGGTGTGTTTCGGTGAGCTGAATGGAGGCAAATGGGGGACACTGTCCTTTGCACTGGGTTTGTCCCCCGGTTCCCCCCCAACCCCTTGGTGTCTCCCATCCCTTCCTGCAACAAGAGCAGGGGAGGAACTTTCAGATCCTTTCAGTAACCAAAATTTAACAGAGACTCAGACCAGGAAAACAGGAGTTCTTGATGAAAAGTCTCTGCTGGCAATGGTTGTGCAAGTGGCCACGAATGCCAGAGGCTGGCCTCTCTGCTTCCCTCCCACAGATTATTTTGCAAAACAGACAAAGACTCAGGACAGTTTTCTATTAAACATACCCCAAAGGCCAATTTTTCTACTCTCAAGTGAAACAATTGCGAAACCAAATGTTGTACAGTGGAAATAACCCAGGACAAATCCTCCAGGCTGCTCCTTAGGTCTGGCAGAAATAATAACCTAAAAATCAAAGCCACAAAAAGTATCAGGGTGGGGGGTTTTATTGCCCCAAAAGCCAGAAAAGAGTTGGAAGAAAAGATGAAAGGAGGCTGGATATGCCTCAAGACATTATGTTTGTAATACACTCCATGGACAGTGTGCTTGCCCTTGGCCCCTGGAAAACAGGAGTGAAGTCCCAAGAACAGACACAACTACATTTCCTCAATTTCTCACTAGATGAATTAGATGATTGATGTAGTGTTTTCTGTACAGGTCAGGGGAGGGTTTGTTAGGTTTCATGGCAAAAAAGCTTCGATAGCAGTACAGTGGAAAAGCTCATCTACGATGGCTGCAGTTGGATCTCACACCGCCTAGGACAGATTTCCATGTGTCCCTGCAAATCCAGCGGCTGTGCTGAGCCAGCAAGAAACAGGAGAGTTCTCAGGACACAGCTCAGCTCCAGCACACGCCGCGCTCCGGGAGCTCCATCTGCCGATGGAAGGATGCGGTACAACCCAGCGAACCCCGTGCATGCACAGAGAAGGGGACCGCCGGGAATGTTCTGGAGCTGCCGATCAACATGCAAAACACAAACCAAAAAACAGGCCAGACCTCGCAATGGATATTCCTCCCTCCTGCTGAAGAAGGCAGAGGCTACAGCAGGTCCTCAGTTCCCAAGGCAAATCCAGTCGATGGGTCCTTGTCCCGCGAATCGCTCCCTTGCCCGGTGCTGCAGCTCAGTTTCCTCCCCTTAGTTCATGCTCCAGAATTCTTGGCTAATGAGGGAGAGTCAGAGCCTTCAGAGTGCTGGTCACCCTTGTCTCAGTTTTGGCATTTTTCTCACTAGAGCAACAGTAACAAGAATCATCCCTTGCCTTGTTCACGTGAATAACGGAGCCGCCCGGAGCGAGGCTGCTGAGCTGTGCCAGGTGCTCTCAGCCACCCTGGCACTCCCAGGTTACATTGAAGAGTTCTGCAGGCTCCAAGATGGCATAAATTCAGGAAGATGGGGAATATTAAACCCTTCAAAGTGGAAGCAGCTGCCAGCATCTGCTCAAACACCAGCTGAGCTCCATCTCTCCAACAAAGCCACTAGTGGTAGTTCACCCCCTCACTGAGCCTTCCAGGACGGGCTGGTCAGCAGTGGCCTAAAGCCAGGAAAATACTCAAAAGTGTGTGGCAATGCCAAGAGCCCCCTTCCCATAAAGCTTTTAAGAGTCTCTTCATGATGGCTGGAGGATTCCACTGAAAGGAGACAAGTCTATGCCATATGGAAAATACATCATAATCCAAAGTAAAATGCTGTTTGGATAAATATCATTAATACATACATTGCATTCCCATCACTATTCTTGGAGTAAATGTGCTTCACCAGCAATGCTCTGACTTTTATGGTGCCAGGGACAAGCATGTGCTCAGGGCGAAGCGGGACGGCGGCTGTACTGGACTCTGTATCTGTTCACTGGCACCCCATGGACGTTCACTGTCTCACACGTGGTTTTGCAGGGCACCATCTCCTCGTCCTCGTCTCCCATTAGCCAGTCTTGAACCACATCCACGGCTTCCATGGATACGTTCTCCTCCAGCCACCGGTTGTGCCACTCCTCAAACTGCTGGTGGTGCTTCAGCAGCACCACGGGCTGGACCTGAAAGCAGGACAGTAAAGGTCACTGAGAGGTTTCTGGGGGAGAAGTCAAAGCTCTCACCTCTCCACACAACTGAGGTGTGCATGATTTGGACACAACACAAACAGGGAAACAGGAAACCGCATACCTGTGTTCAATCCCCATTTCTTAATGTTTGCCACTCCCCCTCAAAATTTGCATGGTAAAGAAAAGGCTGCTGAACTAATCCAAAATACAGAGCATTTACCAGCTCTCCTCCATGTCTCATTCAACACAGAGCAGTAACTTCCAGGTGTAGTTTGCAGGAATTCAGCCACAAGACTTCTTATTGGTACCTGTCTTTTTGGCTCCCATCCTCAACCTGCTACTGCCTGAGCTGCAGAGACAGTAAAAGGAGATGTACCTGCTTGGCTCGGCAGAGAGCTCCCCTCCTGTACATGTAATCCTCTGAGTTCATGATGAACATCATCTTGTGGGTGTTGAGTTTGAAGCGACAGTCCACGTTGCAGGCGCTTTCCACCCCGATGAGCCTCTTCCAGGAGCTCTTCACCTCGCTGCGCAGGGCCCTCACCTGCTTGCACTGCCACTTGCGAAACTTCTTCAGGTTTCTGGGACAAAACAAGGATGACAAAGCATGTGTCACACCTGGCCATCCCTTCCCCTAAGCTGGCAGAGCTCACAGCACAAGTATGAAGCTTGTATTTCCACATTTAGCTTGTCAGGCTCTCTCCAGGATCTTCCTCCAATCTGTCCAATTTGTGTTTGCTGTGACAAATATTTAGTGAAATGGGAACAAAGGAGACCTCACATTCCTCCCAGAAAGGACTGCTAAGGCAGGTCCACTCCATTCTAAACACAGCTGCATGAATAAACCTTGGTGCCGTGGTCATAAATTTCTTCCTCAGTATCCTCATGCAGTGCACTGGACTGCATCAATCCCTCTGGACCTCAGAGGTGAGGGCATTTCCCTGGGATTGCTGTATGGCACATTCCCCACATCCACTGCCACACAGGCAGAGAGGAAGCCACACCAGCTGTTGCAGGTGTGGTTCAGAGGACTGAGCAGCTCACCTTTGCAGAAAGACCGGTTTCAGGAGGAAGCCATCGTTCTGGTTGTTGGGAGCTCCTTCCACCCCAACATACTGCTCCATGTAGTTGGCCAGGTGCTACACAAGGGAGACCAGTTCCAGTCAGATTTCACTTCATCAGGACAAACATCACTGCAAAGAACCTGCTTATTTCCAAGCTGTTTATTCTGAGGCTGATTTATGATGAAACTCTTTTGCTATCATCAGACCATTTCTCTCCATGACCACAACCCCACATGTCATCATCCCACCTCCCAGGTAAACTTGTCCTCCTGGCACATTTGAAACAAGAAATCAGGAAAGCACTCTTAGACATCTGCTTTGTCTGTGGTACACAGACTCCGCGATCTCTGTGGTATTACCTGGACCTCCACAGGATCCTCTGTCTGGGTTTCTTCTGTATCCAGCAGCTCAATGGTCATGATCACCTGTCCTTTCCGCTGAAGAAACATGACCTGTAATGAAGTTACAGGCAGAAGACATTGGCCACATGGGTTCACAGTAAAATGCTATATATTCACAAGTCATTTGGACAACAAATATGAGCTAGGAGAGAAGCAGTGGGGCTTCTCAGTGAGCCAGTCTGTCCCCTCACTGCCTACGCTCTGGTTTTGGTACCTTCTCTCCACGTTGTTCTCTCTCCCCATCGTGGGGAGCTTCCAAACCCACTTCTCTCAGGTAAAGTGCCACAAGTCACTTTACAAAGTTCCCTGGCAGCAAGTCCTTACCTTGAAACAGTTCTCATCTGCCATGCACCGTTCAGCCTTCCACTGATAGCTGGTCTCCTTTGCTGCCCGCACACACCTGGATGATAAGTTACCTCCAGCAGCTCCTCGCTTCCTCTCATTCAAGTAGAGTTCAACCACCTTCAAGCAGATGTCATCGCTCACGAGATGGTGAAGCTTCCATTAAAAAAGGGGGATTTCAGTCAGCAAGCCTGGGGCAAGAGTCAACTCTAGTGTGTTATGAAAGGAGCATCAAAGTCAGCACAGCATCACACCTCAGCTGAAGCAACCAAGTTTAACTCCAGAGACTTCCCACATTTCTCTGTCTTTTTCATGATTTTGTAATAAAAGGAATAGAGAAGAATGAGGGGCTGTTGTGCCTTACCTTTAACACAACTACAACTGGAAGACACATTTGACTAAGAAGGATTGAACTGTTTTTGTTTTGCCTTAGATATATTTTGGGAATGGCAGAATTTTGAAATGACTGGAACTCAAAAAATGTTTGGATCACAGAATCACAGAATATGCTGAGTTGGAAGGGACACACAAGGATCATCAAATCCAACCCTTAGCCCCGCACAGGACTATCCCCAAGAGTCACACCATGTGCCTGAGAGCATTGTCCAAACTCTTCTTGAGCTCTGTCAGGCTTGGTGCTGTGACCACTGCCCTGGGGAGCCTGTTCCAGGAAAAGGCCAGGAAGAGTAAATCCTCTAAGGTGGGAAGGCTGAAGTCTCTCACTAAACTTCTGCTGGGGCGTTTCCCTATCATATATAATTTTTTAATAGTTAATTTTCTCTAAGTTTAGTGACACTGTGAGAAAGCTGTCTGTACAGAAGGGTGATGTGCAGCCCCACAGACACCATGGGTCCCTCACCTGACGGACAATGTTCTGCACCAGCTTGTCCATAGTGAAGCCGATGTAGGCGTGGATGGTGAACATCTCCCTCAGCGTGTCCTCATACTGCGTTGGGTCAATGTTCCCATCCAGCAGACTCCTCACCATATCCAGGAAGGCAGGGTAGTACTCCTCCAGTTCCACCTCACCTGGGCAGGGGAAAGTGCAGCCATTTAATGCATGGAAGAGGCAGAGTGAAGTTAAGAGATCCAAGGGATAGCACTGCTCAAGAACCATGATGTTCAGCGTGAGAACATCCTCACAGACAGGCAGTTCTCTGTGCCCTGGTAGGCTGGAAGAGTTTCTCTCATGCATTTCCAGGACTGCCTTGTGCAATAACTATTTCTTTGTGGGGCCATTTACATTTTAAATCAATGTATCAGATTAATATGAGACACTTGAGAACACCTCAGCACAGTGAAGTCTCTGTGAACTACACATGAGAGCCCTCAAAAGATAAATGGCACTGGCTGCCCTGTTAAATGAGCTGTGTCCACAAACCCCAAATATAGCAGGGGTTTGCACCTCTACACCCCTCACAGACCTGCCTGCTGGTCCCAGTTACTCAGATATACACAACTGGAGCACTGGCAACCAGAGCATTAAGAGTGGATTATGTCCTGGATTATTCTTACTTGGTTGCTTCAGCCTTAGCTCCATGGCTGGATCATTGGTCTTCTCTTTTCTTCCCTCACAGAGGAGTTTCTCTCTCTCTTTCTCAGTCCTGTATTCCAGAAGCTGCTTCTGAGCTTGACGATAAATCTTTAGGAGCCTCGAGCACAGAGTCTGGTGAAGGCGGAGGAAGAAATACCAATTATTGTTGACAAAGAAGAGGCTGTAAACATCATCCAGAGTGTTGTGGGGCTCAGCAGTTGTAACATCACAGAAGGTTGCTTTGGTCTCCAAAGGACTGCTTGGAGGTCCAGGCACATGTTTTTTCCGCAGCTCAGGAGCATCCAGGTTCTGCCCCTGGTGGTTTTCTCTGTCCTCATCTGTTGATTCTTCAGAAATGTTGTGCTCAGGGGGCTGGGAGAAGAACAGCTCAGGAATGAAGTGATGCACAATCTGCCTGATGGTTGCCTGATCCTCCTTTTGGATGGTAGGCTGCCTCTTTACATAATAGCTGATCAGAGCTGCTGCATCTTCCAAAATCTGCTTATCTTCATAGATAAAGATAAGATGAGGCTCGTTTGTGGATGAACTTCTCCCCTCTGAATGCTGCTCCTGATGCTGTAATCAAGAGACAAATAGATAAAGATCCTTCCAATCCATGCTCAAGAGCCATTCCTGCCAGAAGAAATAATCCAGTATTAACACTGAGCTTGGGACAGTTGTTTTTGACTGAGAACTCTCAGAGCACAACCACTTTCACATGGTCCCAGGTGCTATATACAGGTCTAGGTCACACTATAAGTGAAGGACACAGAGGGTGGGTTATTTAGTGTCATACACACCTCATCATAGACACTCTCAATTTCATTCAGCAAGCTCTTGGAGCGCAAGGCTTTGGTGTCATTCTGTTTGAAGTTGACAGCCTGGTGGTCCAGGGATTTCAAATAGGCCTTCTCATACTGCTCCCTCCAAATCTTGTTGAAGCCCTGCTGGGCCTCCCTCCATTCCTCCTCTTTTGCTTTCAATCTGCAAAATGTACAGTGTACTTCAGTTCACAAAGACAACTGTGATGCACCAAAAAGTTTTCAATATTCCTGGAAGCCAGAAATCAATTCAAAAAAGCATCACCAGTGATGGTGAGTTATGCTTTGAAACAACACTTACAGAAAACAGTTCACAGAATCACAAGAGCATTGAGGAAAAGACCTCTGAGATCATCAAGTCCAACCTGTGACCAATTCCCACCTTGTCACCCAGCCCAGAGCACTGAGTGCCACGTTCAGGTGTTTCTTGAACACCTCCAGGGATGGTGACTCCACCACCTCCCTGGGCAGCTCTTCCCATGTTTAACAACCCTTTCTGCGAAGAAATTCCTCCTGATGTCCAACCAGAACTTCCAGTGGCACAGCTTGAGGTTATGTCCTCTCATCCTGTCACTAATTGTTTAAAAATGCTTTTAAAATTCTTTAAAGATACACAGGAGAATTGGAATTACCTCTTAAGAACAACAGGAACTGCAGTAACTGGGTTTTTCTTGAGACTCTCGATGATCTCTGGTGCTTTGTCCCCATAGATGCGATATATGGCCCGGCGCTGGATCACCTCCGATGTCCCTCCCAGGCAATCATCCAGGCGGAATTTCTCCTGATCCTCTTGGGTCAGCCGTGACAATTTCTTCTGCACACTCTCCAGCACGCGAATTGTGGCTAAATTGGTCTCCAGGACAACATCCAACTGTTGAGAGTTCACAAAACAACACAGTGTCAGAACAGGCAGAGCAGGAACAGGCTGAACAGCAGCCAGGGTTTGTGGCAGCCATTCCAGCCCCACCGGCTGGAGCCAGGAAGCATCAGCAAGGTTGGTACTGGAAAACAGACCTCTGCCAGTTCTCCCAAAGGTAACACGCAATTTAAAACTGGACTCATGCCTAGGAAGAGCTCTTAGACTCCAAGCAAGTGGAACACACCAAACTCAAGCTCAAACCAACGAACATCAACAGAACTTTCAGGAACTGGGCACCAATTAATTCAGTGAAATCCTCATGGCCGGAGGTTTTGCTTTCTGAGGAGGTAGAAGGGGAGTTCAGCAGCAGAGGTACCTCAAATCGCTCATCCTCACAGCGGTGCAGCTGCTCCTCATATGGAGTCTTCTTGGAGCTGACAAAAGTGGAGTCTTCAGACCAGGATGGAAACGAAACCCAGGTATCATTTAATACCTGCAACAGTGCAAAGACATGACATGGAGCAATTGTGAGCCCAGAGCTGTTCTCATGGGCTCTGAAACTTCTCTCTTTTCGCACACTTCTTCCCTGAGTTTCTGCAGGACATTCCACACCTAATTCCCAAGGCAATGACCGCTCCCAGATTAGAGGTCTCTGTGGAACTGTGCCAGGGCCCTGCTCAGAAAACTTGAAGGCACCTTCTCTATCACCTCACACACACAGAGATCACCCTGCAGTCACCAACAACTGTAAGTAAAGGAGATAGTTGGGAGGAGTGGGAGCATCCACACTGCAGATTTGTGTTCTCAGTGGGAATGGTGCCTCAGGCACTGTCTCAGTGCTTTCCCAGGAGAAAAAATGTTTGCAAAGGCCATACTGACTCTCTGCTGGAAAATTAATTCCAGGATATTTAATATTCTTTTCTGTCTAAAAGAATAAATTTGTGTCTGCACACAGACTGAAAAGTATTAAAGATGTGATCTGAGATGGGTTTAGATAAAATTAGTAAAATGTGGATATTATTTAAATAAATTAGCTGAATAATTGACATGAGACTAAAGCTGGTGACTCAGCACTGAAGAGGGGACTCCACACGCAGAAGCTGCAGCACTTTATTTATGTGAGTGCAATGTGTGTTCAGGGGTTGAACAGGTTGATCCAAAAGTACCTCCTTGCAAATGGCTGTCCTTCCACTGCACTTTGGCTGCTGGTAGGTTTTTGGGAGAGCCCTGTAACTGGATCCGATGCGCTTGCAGGATGCATAATCGATTTCCCGGCTCATTCCATCCCCGGATCGGTCACTCAGTGGAGAAGTAAAGGAAAGCTCTTTCACACCAAGGAAGGACTTGAACTGTGCAAAGAGCTCTGGGAATTTCCTTCAAAAACACAAGTATATTGTTATTTCACTCTGACAGTTTCAGGGTGCTTAATGTGTGTCACAAAACAGAGAGAGAAATATCTAAACAAACTCAGCACTGCAGTGAGAGATCTTTCACCAACATTTTAGCACTGTCATCTTTCTCTCTGAACTACTTTAGGGTCTTTTTAAACTTAAAGCAGGAAAATAATTTCCCTTCACTACTGCCTGAGGAGAAACTGATCCTTGCCACATGACTCTCCCTCTTCTGTTGGAAGCCAAACAGCTTGGGAGGCTCACAGCAGAGCTAGAACTATTTATCCTTTTCACAGCTCTGTTCTCAGATTTCATGTTTATACCTTTATTACATTTTGAGATAGTAAACAGAGAGTGTGAACAGATAGAGGAAAATATCTTCCTCAAAATGCTCTTTAAGAGCTGTGTAGATATGTTTAAAGGTTCAAATTTTATTACTCCTCTTCTTGGATTCTCCAACGAAGGAGATACTTCTGAAGTTAAATTGAAAACGTCAGTAACAAAATTCCAAATGTGTCCAAAAAGTAACAAGTAGGACCTACAAAGTATGACACAGCAGAGATAGTTGGTAACTTACCCTAAAAACGGTGTAACAAGCTGAAGCAACTCAGAGCCAGAGACCAACTCCTGGTTGAAGAGAGCGATGCAACGGAGGAAATTTTCATAGACCTCCTGACTCTTGAGCACCCTGCGAACCTACAACAGTTTGGAAAGAAAGGGTCACATCACTTGAATGCCACTTGCATTTAGTTCATGTCTAAGTCATCTGAACCATGGATGCAGTGATCAACTTGTCTGCTCTGCAACATAAAACCGGAATACGCACAAACATGTCCAATTTCAAACAATAATCTAATTACTACAGATGGTACCATGAGGAAATATCACTGAAAAATAGAGAAAAACACATCTGTAAGGGACAAGCATGCAGGAAAAGGTTAATTAACATGTTCCATTTATCTTCCAAACATACCCGTTCTCACTCTTCTTGATCTACCTTTCCCTACCACTTGAAAAGTCAGCAAATTGCTAAGTGCTGACACACAAACTGCATAGAAACCAGCCAACTAATAACCACATAAAAGGATGAAGATGAGACCACAGAATGTGAGAACAAAACCTGACCTTGTCAAAGAAGGAAAACTCCTGCAGTGTTCCATATTTCCCCACTGTTGCCACTGACAGATCTTTGGTACCCCGCAGCTTCATTTTCTTCTGTTAAAAGAACAAGCAGTTATATTTAACATGCTGTGGCTCAAATGCCAGCAAATTCCCCTTTAGTGACATAGAACAGCTCCCTGCAAAGACTGAGACCCCGTATTTCCCCAACGGTGATCTGGAATTGCTACGTCAAGCCCTTATGGCATTCTCTGTCAAATGTCTCCCAGCTAAGGAGAAACAACAAGAAAAAGGAATCACTTGAGAGAGAATTCCAAAGAAAGATTTTTTTTTTAGAAGCAACAAATTTTCCCTTTCCAGAGTCAATACTTAGTACAGAAAGTCTTGATATTTAGCATCCAACATGCTGTCACACACATCTAAGCATACTTTAAAAAGTCCCTTTTTCTACAGCAATTATTATTTCAAAAATAACTTTGAAATTTTGTATCTCATATCTAACACTCACATAACCGAAAGACACTACTCATTGCACCTTTATCTAAGAAATTATCCAAACACAACAAGTAATATGAAGTTATTCTAAGATACCTTTGCTGGGCCAGAAACAGGACGCAGCAGCAATGGTCTGGATCGCTTTTTGCTGTGCTCCAGATTCTTCTCATGCTCAGTCTTCTGGACACTGTTCACTTCACATGGTCCATTTCCTGTGAACTGCAGTAAATAAATAATGACTTCAAGGTTCTCTTCCCAACTGGCATAAATAAAGAATCCTAACAGGACACAGAGAATGTGGTTAAGCAAAGTTCATTACTGGTTGTATGATTTTCCATAATGTTTTGCACATTCTACATACAGAGAGTATTCAATATTCTGCCTTGCCCTCAGCACACACATACCAAAGACCTTTTTGCCTCTGGGAGGAACTGTCCAAACTCAGAGAGCAGATCCTCCTGTCCCCGGAACAGATTGGCCACTTCAGTAAACACCTCCTCCTCGGACATGCCTCGAAAGGGTCGGCCCTTGGTGTTCAGCTGTTCTTTCTGAAAACATACACACAGATGTTAAATAGAGTCAAAAAGTGCCTCGCTCTGCCAGAAAACTCGTCCTGTGCCAAAAATGTTCAAGTTGCTACACAACTTGAAATGACCACCTGCCAGCCCCAGGTTCTTACAGCGTCTCCTTTCACACACAGTATCACTAAATCCACTGAGGGTTAGTAAACAAAGATCTGGATACAGCCCATTTACACCTCAGTCCCTGCAAAGTGCCACAATTTTCACATTTTTGCCATTTCCTGTGAATATCTATGAGATAGTTGCTGGATAATGACCTGTTCCTGGGAACTCTGTAGCCTGTTCAACAGGCAGAGATTAAATTTGACAACAACTACTCCAACACCTACAGTGCAAACCCACTGTCCCTCCCCTGGAACACTTTTTACCTGGTAAGTGTGAAGAATTTCTAGAAAGGATCTGTAAATTTCTGGATGGTCAAGGAAGCGTGTTTTGATCTTATTCACATAACTGATGGCATTGTTGAACTCTACAGAATCAGATTCCAGGGGAATTTGGGATTTATCTTCTTTGTATGGAAGCTGTTGCCTGAACTCCTCTGAGCAGTCACTGTGATTGTGTGAGTTCTCCTGGGAGTAGTGCAACAACATCCCACTGCCAGGAAACGCACCGGGAACAGGCTCTGGGGGCACCTGGAGACAGACAAGACAAGACACCCAAGAGAGAGACTTGCCGGAAAAGGAACACAAGTGCAAGTTCAACAACAACCCAGCATCACTGTTGCCAAGCTGTTTAACTAAAACATATTACCACCTGAAGAAGAAAACTAAAAGAATTCATTAGCCAATCATTTCCCTATCTAGTTTATTAACTCCATCAGTGAATATTTGAATGTCTGTGAGGCAGTTGTAGGACAAAGACTAGTCCTTGGGAACTCTGTGGCCTGTACAACAGGCAGAGATTAAATTTGACAACAACTGCTCCCAATAGCTACAGTGCAAGCCTACTGTCCCTTTAAAAGGAGGCAAAAAAATACCTCACTCTAGAAAATTCATCCTCAGCAAGGTGCACACAACTTGCAATGACCATCAGCCCAGGTTCTTACAGAACCTCCTTTCACATCTCCTTTCATTTTGAATAAATGATTCATTAGCCAATCAATTTCCCTACCCAGTTTAACTCCATCACCTAAAAAAATCCCCTAAATTCTACCTGGTGTAGGAACCACTGACTTGTGACTGTCATGGTGTTCTTGGCCTCACCTGAGATGCTGCACCAACACCACCCACTGCAGCTCCTGCTCCCACTGGTTATTGCACAGGAACTGCCCCTTTTAAGAATATTAAACTTAAGGCTCTTACAGATGGTAATTTCTAAGCAACAGAGAGATCTAAGGGAACTGAGATCTGAAGGATAGCTCCTGCTACTAATTGGAGTTAAAGCACAAGTTTATCAGCAGAATTCACTTTATGGCTCTATTTCAGCCTCCATAACCACACAACAGGAACACAAAACAAGCAGAGGCAACATCCATCTGTATCCCAGCAATTTTGTTTCACTGCAGGATGTTACCAACTGCAGGTCTAGGTGGACTCCGGGATCTTAAAGATCTTTTCCAACCTGAACAATCTGATGATTTTACGACTCTGTGTATTTTTGCCTACTGCCTAAACAAGTTTCTCAGTGGAAGAATGGAAATGCAATTCTTCCAGGATCCCTTCTTGAAATGTGCCACTGCCCACACCACGTAATGAGAACCTGTATAACTACGTAAGGCCAATTACAACTTCAGTTTGCAAATCTGAAGTATTTGGACTTGAAGTGGTGTTTCAGGCAGGATCATCATTCCCTTGTAAGCTAAACAGTGGCTTGAGAATAAACTGGGAGTTGGGACCGGGTGATCTTTAAGGTCCATTCCAACCCAAAATATTCTATGATTCTTTGAATAAATATTTAAATTTATATTAGAACCATTACCACAGGTTTGACAACCATCTAAAAACTTCAGCAACGTGCACTACACATAAATCTCCACAGTCTAAATCTCCAGGCAGGAGATACGTCCAGCAACACACAGAACAGAGTTTATTTAGAGACTATGACCTACCTGACTATTCAAAGGTGACTGTATACTCAACTTCCCATTCTTTGGAATTTCTATCCTGTAGCCCAGAGGGAGAAATGCATTGAATCCTACAATGAGGTCAGGGTGCTCATGGAAAAGCTGAGAAACACGACGGATGACTCCAGGTGTGTCAATGCTAAAATTGAGAAGGGTCTGTTACTTGTATCAGAATGAGAAACACATCTTAAACCTAGAAAATGCCAGAGGAAGTGAAGCATCTGGCTCCTCAGGGATGCAATTTTTAAGAAGTTTGGGAAATTCAGATCTAGATATTAGCCCAAGCAGAGGGAATGACCAGCCTCACATTGGGAATGTTATTCAGAGAGGGGAGAGGTGGGTGTGCAGGTTGCCGAAGGGGCAAGACACCCATGCCCTGCAGGGCTGGCAGGTCAGAGGTTCTGTGTTCAAGCAGCTTCACTTATTTTCAAGATCTGCATTTCAGAGTGAGAAATAAAACCCGATTTGCCTTTTCCTGTGGATTTCATCTCTGGGAAGTGATGGGATGGGCAGAGGCCCTCCCCCTCCATGTGACTGCACCACCGGGGGACAGGGCAGTGGGGCAGAGGAGCAATGATGGTGTGAAGGCTGGGGGACCCTGCACAGGCAGAGAGACCCCATAAAGGCTGAGGTCTGAGACCTGAGGGAATGGCTGGAGTTGCATCAGAGGGGTTTGGGATGGATCTCAGGTGGATCCTTTGGGAAAAGGATCTCAGGTGGTGGGGCACTGAACAGGCTCCCCAGGGCAGTGGGCATGGCCCCAAGGCTGCCAGAGCTCAGGGAGCGTTTGGACAACACTCTGAGGGACAGAGTAGATTGCTGGGGTGTATGGGCAGGGCCAGGAGTTGGACTGGATGGTCCTTGTGGGTCCCTTCCAACTCAGGATATTCCACAGTTCCATGAAAGGTTGAGAAGCTCCCCAGAGCACCCTGGGCTTTACCTCTGGCTCTTGAACTCCTTCATGATCTCCAGGAAGCCGTTGTATGTGGCAGGGTCGCTGCCAAACCGGATCTTCACCTGGTCCAGGTAGGAAAGCGCATCCTCCACCTGCAGGGTGGGAACAGGGGTGAGGAACAGTCCCCGGGGTCCCCCATGGCCCCAGAATTGGGGAGAGGGCTTCTCAAGGCACTGCGGTAGGTGGGACCTGCCCCCAGGGGAGCCCCCACAGCTCCGGGGAACGGGAGGGGCACAAGGTACCAGGTGAGGGGGCTCCGAGGAGGGCTCCCGGTGGGCGCCCAGTGGCTTCCTAGCACTGAGGGGGATGGTAAGGCACGGAGTGGGGGACACGGCACCGGGGAGCCGGGAACAGGTCCCGAGGGAGAATAATCGCGGTACCAGAAGGGCTGGGCAGGGGGCACGGCACAGGGGAGGGAGAACAGGCCCGGGGGGGCCGTGTGGTACCGGCGGAGGGGGACGCGGCCCCAGGGGACTCCATGGAACCAGGGGAGGACAGCGGGGGGAGGACATGCCCAGGGGACCCCCCACGCTACCTGCGTTGGGGGGTACAAGCCCCGGAGGGGCGAGTGTAGCACCGCGGCCAGGGCCGGGCCGGTCAGGGTGGGGCGGGCGAAAGCGGCGGGGACCG